>NW_028318260.1:2748379-3053754 GCF_062004578.1 Staurois parvus | reverse complement strand
TAAAACACTTTCAGTATGCAGCTGCCAACCCCCCCCCCCCCCCACAGCTCCCCTAATACTTGCCGGAGCTCAATCCCAATCCAGTGTTGTACAAGAGAGATGCTGCTTTCCTGGCTCTCTGCCTCCTCACAGGTTCAGAAACAGGAGTGGGAGCCATTGGCTCTGGCTGCTGTCCATCACACCCAGCGAGAAGTAAACAGGTTTTATGGACACACAGAGCGGGGCTTGAGAGCAAGCATGTATAAGTGACCCCATTGTAAGCGGCTTGCTATTGGGGCACTCGGCAGGGGGAGGAGCCCAGAGTGCCAGTGGGAGGACCCAAGAAAAGGAGAATTGGCGCTGCTCTGTGAAAACCCCTTGCACAGAGCAGGTAAGTGTAACATGTTTGTTTGTTGTTGTTTTTTATTAAGCCTTTAGTATCACTTTAAGTTTTTGTCAGTGTTGGACAGTATAAACCCCACAGCTGATTACCATGAGGTAACTTTCTGTACAGGCTAACACCTCAAAGCTGAAGACCATAAGGAAAGTATCTTTAGCCAATGTACAACTGTTGGTACTCAGTACAATCTCCAGAACACTACACAGTCACAGTGATCAATTTAGGATCTTTACTCACAAGTCCCCAGGACAGCTATCACTTTTCAGCTTCCTCCAGACTCAGTCCAGTGAGTGAGACAGTCCTTCTCCAGACCAGATCACTTGTGATGAAGTTCTGCAATCAACGTCTAACAACATTCTGTGGAGCGAGAACCCAGCTCTCCAGTGTGTCAGACTATTTATTACCCTTTTAGCCCCCTACTGGACACTCCTCTCGAGAATGGCTGGAGCACAATAAAAATTCAGGCTAGTTATTTGCATCCTTCTCCCTAAGTTTTGAGCTTCATCCAGAAGCAGGGGGAAGCAAGCAAACTCCCAGCCCGTGAAAGCCCTGAACAGACCAGGACTAATGATCACTGCCCCCTTAATTACAAAAGGAGCCAAAAACTAAATGTACCCAGCATCCTATGCTAGGAGGGTGCTACATCAGTACTGAGGTGTGCTGCTGAAATTTGTGATATTTTGGATCTTCCCAATAGGAACACAGACAGCAATATCTAACAAGGGTACAAGAAAATATAAAAATACAGATTGATTTCCATTTTAATTTTGTCATGTTATATTTTTGCAGGTTTGTTGATGAAGGAAAAGTTAAAAGACAACTTCACCGTCTCAACTAGCTACTTTTTTATTCCCTGGTAATTGTTCTTGTAGATAAATAAAATATTCTTATTTTGTGTCCATGGAGCCCAGCGTTGTGCTCTTTCCAGCCCAATGTAATTCTTTGTCATTCTCCCCCCGAACTGCCATTTTTGCTCCACATCTCAAACATGCGTAGACATGCTGTGGCTCTCTGCCAGGTTTATGCCAGGTCTATGAAACCTGGCAGAGCCACACAATGTGTTTAAAGATCCTGTGACATGTCTGCGCATGCGTACATCATCCTCTTCTAGGTGAGAATGCAGGAAATTAATCATAAATATTAAAAAATATTTTTCCCAATTATGTAAAAGGGAGGGGGAGGAGTCAGAAAAGAGAGTCATATTTATGGGTGAAGGTCTGCTATAACCGCTTCCCGTCTGCCCTATAGCAGAAGTACTGCTACAGGGCACTACGGGTGCGCAAAATGACGCCATTCGCAGCCTCAGCTATCAATCATGGGTCCCGGCCGGTGATTACTCGCTGGTGATGGCCGAGCATCTCCGACAGAGGGGTGGAACTGTTTGTAAACAAAACAGTTCTCTCCCCTGTCAGCTCCTGCACACTGTTTTGCATGGCTGTGCATAGCACAACCATTCAAAGCAGTATGCTTACAGTGAAGCACAAACACAGCCCAGTATGCAAAACAGCACACAGTACACAGTTAACCCTTTGATCGACCCACATGTTAACCCTATCCTGCCCAATGCCATTAATACAGTGTCAGTGCTTTTTATTAGCACTGATCAACTGTATTGGTGTCACTGGGAATGTCAGTGACACCAAGTTAGTTCCTCCCAGTGTCAGAATGTCCGCTGCAGTCCTGCAGCTATAAGTTGCTGATTACCGCTATTATGAATAAAAAAGCTAAAAAAAAAAACCTAGTACGTACTGTATACTGCCATTTGTAAACGCTATAAATTTCACATAAACCAATTAATTTACACGTATTAGGATTTTTATTAGCAAGGACATGAAGCAGAAAACATTTTTGCCAACATTTATGACGAAGTTTGATTTTTAAATTTTTTTTTACTGGACATGTTTAATAGCAAAAATATTGTTTTTTTCCCAAAATTGTTGGACTTTCTTTTTTATAGCGCAAAAAATAAGAAATGCACAGGCAATCAAATACCACCAAAAGAAAGCTCTATTTGTGGGAAAAAAGGACATAAATTTCATTTGGGTGCAGCGTTGCATGACCGCGCAATTGTCAGTTAAAGTAACACAGTGCCATAACGCAAAAAATGGTCTGGTCAGGAAGGGAGGTAAATCCTCAGGACGGCATTAATCTTTACTCTAAAATATTTTTCTTTAAAGGAATTAAAGGTGTCAGCTAGCAAAAAACTTAATAAAATCGACACTAAGAAGAGTTATGAAAAATTACAAATTCAGAATAGAACAAATTTGTGAAGATGTATAGTTTGGATTTCTACATGGCATTAATCTGGCCTTGACTGGATATATACTTATCATCCTCTTATGGCCTGCTAACCTGGATCTTGAAATATTAACATTAGTTTAAACCTAAAGAATGTAAAATTGTAATCCTGTGCAGCCAATTTATTCTTTCATTGTCAATGCAATGGTACTGTATGTTGTAAACAATGTAATAGCAGTACTTGTACTTTGGGTACTTGCACTTGTATTTAGGGTAGTGTGACAAATGCGGTGCCCGACCCCTGCTCTTCTCACCAACTCGTGACAAAGGACCAGCCAATCTTACACCGCGCTGTCACTCACATAACAATGCTGCTCTCAGCTGTGCCCTGCACAAAGATTTTCCAGCTCGCGGGACCACAATCTATGTGCCAGCAGCCTGACAACGATTGTCACTGGGTTAGGTTAATTACGCAATTAACCCTTCAAACCCCAGACTGTCACCAGATAGTTTTGGGCCTATCAACCCTGCACAATGTTAGCAAGAACAAATGTGACAGGAAGAAGGGTCAGCCGCACACAGGAGGATTGATGAATATAGTGTATATTTATTGATCCATAGGACACACAAAACACCAGGACATGAATGCAGGATCTGTGTGCGGCTGATCCCTCTGGTGTGTGGCTGACCCCTCTTGCTGGTGCATCATGTGTGGTGGTGAACCAGAGCCTGCACCTGCTATGGATTGATCTGGATTGTTTGCCTGAGCAGCATATCTCTGTTCTAAGAACAAATGTGAACAATAAACGTGTAACACACACTGTCACCACAGACAAGTATATTCAGGGGATTGCTATATACTGTAGCACTCTTCAAGAGACAGGGATTCTTTAGTTTGCATTAAAAGTTTTAGAGACAGTTTCAACATTTTCAAAATAGGGGTTATTACTAAAATGGTCAAAATAGTGCAGTTAAAATATTTACAAAAAAAAAAGATGTTATAAAGAAACAAAAGAAAACAATAAAGCAACAGATAAATAAAAGATAGGAGTTAAGGCAGAATACTTGCAAAGTCCTGGTTTTAGCAGAGTCCAATTGTCCAGGCAAAAGGGTTGCCTTGGCTCTCACGTCCGTTAAGATGTTCTTTGGTTAATATCAAACAAGAGCTCCTTTACTAGATCCGGTCAGTCCCTTTCTATGATATCAAAGGGGTGTCGCCCGAGAACAACTGACCAATCATCCGGTTTAGAGGATGGGTGCTAGGAGGTCACCAAATTTATGACCAAGTCCCAACTACAGTTTCATACTAATATTAACAACTTCCAATATGTGCAGGTGGTTTTCTAGCAACTGGCAGATTATTATTCAGAATGATATTTCGAACCCAGGGATACCAAACACAGCGTACCTTTGTCACCCAGGAGGGAAGAGACTGCTTTCTCTCCATTCCTATGTGCTAACATAGTCATGTATGACCTTTATTTGTTCAGTATGATATTTCCTATTCAAATACTGTATATATCTAATATTAATGTGCCCTGTTCCTGTTGAATTCTATAAATTGTATAATTGGAAATTCTATAAATTGTATGTGGAATAGACGTTGTATGGCACGCCCTGCATTCCTAGAGCCTTAATGGCCTTACAGGTCATATGTGACTGCTTGACTGAGTTATTATTGTTTTACAATAGGGCAGAGGAAAGTGTTTTCCATGGTTCGTGGAAACAGACATCCTGCCAAGACTAATTAGCTGTTTACAGCTGGCATCCAGGCCTAGGCTCTGGCATCTATTGTGTTTTAATTAAGATAAGAAGCTCTTTTGAAGTTTGTTAAAACTTACAGCTACAAATTCCAGTTTTCAGGAGGAGGGAGGGGAGGAAGATCATTGCTCATGAAAAACAAAAATGGCTGTCATGTACAGATTCCATGTCCCTATTGTGCACAGTCATTACAGGTAGCTGAAACTCTTTTATTGAAGCTGCCTGGATAGAGATAGGTCTCACAACATGGATTAAAAGCAGTGTTCACAAGTTATAGATCTTGGCAGCCATGTTGAATAAATCACAGTATGGCATGAGCAGTAGAGCATATCAGCAGGTGTCACATTTAAAAAGGAGTACACACATGTGGCTTGTTAGTTTGGAAGTGTACCTAGGAAAAGATGTCTTATTGTATAGAGACAGATCTCATCAGGTGCGGACTGACAACTCATGGGGCCCCCGGGCAATAGGGGATCATGGGACCCCTGTGTCCATGCCCAAACTCAAAAAAGCCTATGAAAAAGGTACCAGGGGCATCTCATGGGGCCCCCTACTGACCCTGGGCCCTTGGGCAGTTTCCAAATGGTCAGTCCGCCCCTGGATCTCATGGATCCTGCTATATGCACTGACAGCATTTAAAGGTCTTCAGTGTAATCATGAGCAGCTGTGGAAACCTGGCAAAAAGGACAAGTTGACTTTGCGTTAACATTTGTGTTACCAGAGTTGAGGCTTGTTCAGAAGTATGGTTAGGAAGATATATATTATTACAAAGAGCCAGATCTCCAGGATCCCTTTATGTGCACAGACAGAAAATGAAGGGTATCCAGAAAAATAACAGTGAGCAACTGTGGAAACTTAACAAAAGGAGAAGTTGTCTCAGTTACCAAAGTTGAAGTAAGAGCTTCAGCCGAGATGAGGAAAATATTTGCTCTGAATGTTCCTTTAAGAGCAGAGCTGGGATTAGCTGCAATCTTATTAGAACTTCTTACATGTTGTTAAGGAGGGGAATGGCTGAGAGAAAAATTATGTGGAAACGGCCCTGTTGTATTCTTTAATACATTTTAAAGGTCTACAGAAAATTGAGGAGTCAGGCCTTAATGCCGTCCGGAGTAATGGTCTACCCACTTATCCCCGACATTACACTTATTTTTCAAATGGTTAGGCTATGGCAGGCTTTGTATTTTTCTCTCTGCAGATTTCCTTTACACATTTTAGAATAGATGAAAAACAGGGTATTTGAGGAATTTTCAAGGGCATTTTCTTATAACTTGTAAATGCCAATATTTTAGAATATATTTTGAAATGTTTTAATCATTTTAGACATTTTCATGGCTTCTTTGAGTTTCTAGATCAATAGAAACTTTACTAGGTTTATTTAATGTGATGTTTAGCTTTCACTGATATAAAGCAGAGCTAATGAAGCAGTTCACTGGGCTAACGAACTCTCAGTCCTCTAATGAACCTAGTACCTGTGTTTCTATCAGAAAATAAGGAGAATGTGTTATTTTCAACAGGGAAAATGATTTCACAAATTATTGAAAGCCCTAGTGATATGAAATATGGTATCTTAGTCATCATCAAATGTTTGAAGACCAGGTTTAATAGTGAATTATCTATTTGATGGCCCTACAGGGTTTATGATAGTGATAAGCCGAGCACCCCCTTGTTTGGTTTGCGGTCGAACATTCAAACCTAATGAAAGTTTGACCGTAAACTTTGAGTTTAATGCAGAACTTGTAAATTTAAAGTGCCCATTTTGAAGGCTTATATGTTATTGGCCATAAAAGGGTATGGGGACTTGGATACTGCTCTGAGGGACATGCATCAGTGAAGAAAAAAATTCAGAAAGTCCAGTTTTTAAAGGGGCAGTCATTATTCATTGCTTAAAGTAAAAAAAAAATATGAAACATTACTTCAAATATCGTGCCTGGGAGACCCCATAAACTACCTGCAAAGTTGCACATCGGTACAATGTAGAGAACCTGCTACAGCTGGACTTACATAAAAAAACCAAACAAAAATAACTGTGTGGGGTTCCCCCCTAATCCATACCAGACCCTTTAGGTCTGGTAGGAAGTTTAGGAGGGACCCTACAGTAATTTTTCTTAAAAGTGTGTGGGATTCCCCCTAAAAACCTTACCAGGCCCTTTAGGCCTGGTAGGACTTTTAAAGGGAACCCCACCCTCAAAAAATTAGGGAAAAAAGCACGGGGTCCCCCCTAAATTCCTACCAAATCCTTGATCCAAGCACAGGCCTGGCAGGCCAGGAAATGGAGGGGACAAATGAGAACCCCCCCTCTCCCTGTGGCTTACCAGGCCATGTGCCCTTGGCATGGGTGTCCCCATGTCAATGAGGACAAGGGTCTCTTCACCACAACCCTGGGCTATGGTTGTGGGGGTCTGCAGGGGGTGACTTATCAGAATCTGGAAGCCCCTTTACCAAGGGAGCCCCCAGATCCCGTGCCCCCCTCTTGTAAATGAGTATGTGTACTCATTCACCCAAAAAGTGTAAAATGTGAATAAAAACATAACAGTTTTTGACAAGCATTTTATTCAAAAAAAAAAAAGCTAAAAAAATGGTTCCATCGTTGAAATCAATTGTCAATCAGAAGAATAGTAAACATATTTCACATGAACACATGCTTAGTCATCACCAATGTGTGTGTGAAAACCAATGACTAAGCACGTGTTCTTGTGATATGCGTTTACTGTTCTCCTGTCCAGTCTTGGAGCTGTCATGTTTATCATACTGTTTGTAAAGATTCCAATAAAGGATATTACATCTGCTACACCATCAACAGTGTGGGCAACCTTTTTTCTTTGGTGCTACTTCTATGAGGAAGATATTCCTCCAGCTATTTCCAGAGCTGATGCGTAAATACCCCTATGGGAGGACACACCCAGTGTCATTTCAGAGAGCACTGGAAGCCTTTGCAAGAATTCTGTGAGCACCAGTTAAAGCACTGACAAAGATTCTGCAAGTGTTCTCCGAAGTATTGGTAAGGATACTGAAAGTCCTGCAAGTGATTCTGCAAGCAACATTGGAATAACTGGCAGAAAACCAAAAAATTCTGTCAGAAGTCCTGCTGGACCTGGAGGTAATATGAATGCAGAGATAGGAGGTGTAGGAGCATGTCCTAAAAATACACAAATTTTCAGTGAGACACACTCCTAGAAGGTATAAAAGTCTAAGGGGACAATTTACTACATTACTAAGTGGTATCTTGCCACATCCAAGAATGTAATAGGATACCGCACAACATTTAAAAAATAAATGTTGGCATTCACTAAAAAATGCTGCTAAAATATTGCATGAGCTATTTTAGTAAGTCATGTGGTAAAGAAAACATGCAGTAATGTTTCAGCTGCCAGCGAGGGTCCCCACTGACAGCTGAATTTAAAAAAAAGAATTGCTGGCAATTAAAACTTTTGCAAAAAATAGTATGGGTCCCTCCCATGCATACCAAGCCCTACGAGTCTGGCATGAATTTTGAGGGGAACCCCCACGCCAATTAAAAAAAATGGCATGGGGTCCCCCCCATAATCCCTACCAGACCCTTATTCGAGCATACAGTCAGGTAAGGGGGGGACGAGTGAGCGCCCCCTCTTCCTGAACCATACCAGGCCACATGCCCTAAACATGGGGGTTTGCTTTGAGGCAGGGGGCTCTCCCCCCAAAGCACCTTGTCCCCATGTTGATGGGGACAAGGGCCTCTTCCCCACAATCCTGGCCTGTGGTTGTGTCGGTCTTATTGGAGTCTGGAAACCCCCTTTAACAAGGGGGTCCCCAGATCATGGCCCTCCTCTATATGTGAATGTGTATGGGGTACATGGTACTGCTACTCATTCGCAAAAAAAAGTGTAATGTAAAAATGACAGTAGACAGTCTTTGACAAGTCCTTTATTAAAACAACAAAAATAAAAAAGTCCCCCCAACCTGACGGTTCTTAAATATCTAAGGGGCGGAGCCAACCAGTGACATTAACTGGGTGACATCATGGACCCAGCATGCCCCAGTCGGTGACATCATAAGGGGGTGGGCTCACCCGGTTGACTGTCAGACCGGCAGAGCTGTCAGATGGCGGGAGCCAGCATTGAGAGTGGAGCCTTTTTTTTTTTCTTCTTTTTTCAGGTCGGTGGTGGTGGCGGGCATCATGATTCACGTTGGATCTACTTAGGTGGTCATTTTTTAAATTTCTGTTGTTTTAATAAAGGACTTTTCAAAGACTGTCTTCCGTCATTTTTTACACTACACTTTTTTTTGTGAATGAGTAGCAGTACCATGTACCCCATACTTATTCACATGGGGGGATCTGGGACCCCTTGTTAAAGGGGGCTTCCAGATTCCGATAAGCCCTCTTCCCTGGGGCCCCCACAACCACAGACCAGAGTTGATGGGAAGAGGCCCTTGTTCCCATCAACATGGGGACAAGGTGCTTTGGGAGGGAGCAGCCCTGCCCCAAAGCACCCTCCCATGTTGAGGGAATGTGGCCTGGTATGGTTCAGGAGGGGGGGGTGCTCACTCATCCTCACCCTTTTTCCTAACCTGCTGGGCTGCATAAATAAGGCTTTTGTATGGATTTTGGCAGGGATGACCCCTTTGACATTTAAAAAAAAATTGGGTGTGGGGCTTCCCCTCAAAGTCCACACCAGACCCGGAGGCTTGGTATGGATGGTAGGGCCCACGCCGTTTCTTTGAAAATGTTTTAATTGCCGGCAATTCTTTTTTTTTAAATGTAGCTGTTAACAGGGAACCCCGCTGACAGCTGATGACTCATAGGTTGTTAAGAACGCAGCGGCCACCCACTCCTTAACAACCAATTACAGTTATTTTGACAGATACCAGTAAATACAGCATGTATGGACCACTACTTAATTGCTGCATGCATTTAATTATTTATTTCCTTTTGTGAATTGACTTTAAGATCTTTTCATCTGATATTTGTCCAGCATTTTTTCTATTTTCGGTAAATAGCGCGCACTGCAATAGTGAACTGACATTTTCAGTAGTACATGTGATATATTGTCACCTGACCAACATCGCCTCCATTTCTAGTATTAAAAAAAAAAATCCAGTATCTATACCGCCATTTGTAAACGCTATAACTTTCACGAAACCAATTCATTTACACGTATTGGGATTTATTTTAGCAAAGACATGTAGCAGAATACATTTTGACCTAAATGTATGCCGAAATTTGATTTTTTTTGTTATTTTTTTACTGGACACATTTATAAGCAAAAAGTAAAAAATATTGTTTTTTTCTCAAAATTGTCGGTCTTTTTTTGTTTATAGCGCAAAAATAAAAACCGCAGAGGCTATCAAATACCACCAAAAGAAAGCTCCATTTCTGGAAAAAAAAGGACATACATTTCATTTGGGTGCAGTGCTGCATGACCGCGCAATTGTCAGTTAAAGTAACTCAGCGCCGTATCACAAAAAATGACCTGGTCAGGAAGGGGGGTAAATCTTCTGGAGGGAAAGTGTTTAAAAAAAATAAAACCATTCAATCACACCGATCTTGGTGTTATTGAATGCTTTTAAGAGCAGAAGAGGTATTTGGGGTCTCATGGACCCCAGATCCCTCCATAAAGAGTACCTGCCATGTTTACATTTTTTGTGACAGCAATAAAAGTGATTAAAGTGATCAAAAAAAGTGACAGCTTAAAAAAAAAAAAGAAAAAGAAAAAAAGTGCCCCATCCCCCTTGCTTTTGTGCAAAGGCAAAAGCACACATCCAGGGGCAGACTGACACCTAATGGGGCCCCCAGGCAATAGGGGATCATAGGGCCCCTGTGTCCTTGCCCAAACTCAAAAAAGCCTATGAAAAATGTACCAGGGGCATCTCATGGGGCCCCTTACTGACCCCGAGCCCTCGGGCAGTGCCAAATTCCAAATGGTGAAATGCAGTTTCCAAATGGTCAGTCTGCCCCTGCACACGTTGGTCCTGCATGCACGCAAACAGCTATCGCACCACACATGTGACATAGCTCTCTAAAGTGGTAACCTGTAAAGGCTTTTACTATCTCCTATGGATAGTAAATTTAACTTGTTTGTTGCCGTTGCACGGGTATGCACATATTTAAAGCGTGACATGTTTGGTGTCTGTTTTCTTGGCGTAATATCATATTTTATATTTTAGAAAACATTTTTGTTACGTATTGTGTTTTTTTGCACTAACATTCAAAAAAGGGTATTTTTACTCAAAAACTTGCTTTTGAAAAACTGCTGTGCAAATACTGTGTGACATAAAAAATTGGAAAACCCACAAATTTATTCACTAGGGCCTATGCTATAAAAAATATATAATGTTTGAGGGGCTAGTAATTTTCTAGCAAAAAAAAAATGATCAAAACATGAAAAAAAGGGACAGAAAAAGCCTGGTCCTTAAGTGGATACCAAGTCATATACAATGATAAAAATAGTTACTGGGCTAATCAGTTTCACTTGTACATCTTAAAAAAGATAACTCCCTTGGCTAACCACTGAGCTTAAACTGAAATTTCAGCCAAAGCATATATTTTTTAATTGCCTAGCGATGTGACTGTCATGACATAGAGCAGGGGTGGCAAACTAGTTGTTGTGAAACTACAAGTCCCACCATGCCTCTCAGTGGTGTATTTAGTTGATGTGCTGCCCAGGCAACACTGAAATTGGGCACCCTGCGCGGGCCCTATCAGCGCCACTCTCTGCCAGCCAGCCTTCCTCCCGGCCTCACCGCCACCTCTCTCCAAAACAACCCCTCCCCCCCAGCCTCGCCATTCTCTCCCAACCACCACTGCCATTCTCTGCCAAACACCCATTCTCTCACTGGTTCTGGAAGTGTCCTCCTCCTCTCTGTGCTCTCTTGGTCTCTCCTCTCAGGACTGGAACCACTTACTCTATCCTGCCCCATCCTCCCAAGAGCCTCTCAAGGGTCTAGGGCTGCCGCTGGCATCAAGGGGCACCATACAGTCTACCTGACATGGACCCCCCCAAGAAAATATGAAAATTATATTATTACTGAAAATATACAAATTATTTTTAGCAGACAAAAACATAACATAACTTAATCTACATTATTGTCAAAGCTTAACTGAACAAGCTGAAGAAGAGGTAGAAGCTGATTGGCTACCATGCACAGATGCACCTGATTCTGAGTGCACCAGTGGTACTCAATCTCCCCTAGTGTTCCCAAGATCTTTTGTTCATTATATGTTGCAACAGATATGGGGAAGTTGACATACAAATGACACACAAATCTATCTCTCTACTCCTCAGCTCACCCCATCAGTTTCCACACGTATCACTGATATACTAACAGACATATCAGACTGGATGTCACTCCACTTCCTAAAACTCAATCTATCCAAAACTGAGCTCATAATATTTCCTCCCCCACGTGCCTCTTTCCCTGATTTCTCAGTCAGGATCAATAGCACCACTATCAACCCATCCCTGCATGCCAAGGTGGTAGGTGTAACCCTGGATTCTGAACTATCCTTTCAGGCCTACATTCAATCCCTGTCCAAATTATGCCACCTCAACCTCCGCAACATCTCCAGAATACGCCCCTTTTTAACCAATGATACCACAAAGCTCCTAATTCACTCCCTGGTAATCTCTCGGCTCCTGCAACTCCCTCCTCATTGGCTTACCTTTACATAGGCTATCCCCCCTCCAGTCCATCATGAATACTGCTACCAGGCTCATCCACCTTACCAACCGTTCAGTGTCTGCTACCCCTCTCTGCCAATCCCTCCACTGGCTTCCACTCGCTCAACTAATAAAATTCAAAATACTAACAATAACTTACAAAGCCATCCACAACTCTGCCCCCAGCTACATCACCAACCTGGTCTCAAAATATCAACCAAACTGCTCTCTTCGATCCTCCCAAGACCTTCTGCTCTCTAGTTCCTGTGTCACTTCCTCCCATGCTCGCCTCCAGGACTTCTCCTGAGCTTCTCCCATCCTATGGAATTTTCTACCCCAATCTGTCCGGCTGTCTAATAATCTATCCACCTTTAGACGATCCCTGAAAACCTTTCTCTTTAAAGAAGTCTATCCTGCTTCTACCTAGTAAACGCCATTTATTTCCTCCATCAGTTCACCCCCCCACAGCTATTACCTTTTGCATCACTCAACCCTTCCTCCTAGATTGTAAGCTCTAACAAGCAGGGCTCTCTGTTTCCTCTTGTACCAAATTGTATTGTAACTGTAATGTCTACCTTCATTTTGTAAAGTGCTGATCAGACTGTTGGCACTATATAAATCCTGTATAATAATAATAAAGTTAGGGGAAGCTTACAGAAGACAGAGAAAATTAGGTGTCAATGCTCAGTGCTCAAACTTTATATATTTGCATGCTGTTGCAGATACACAAAAACTGTATTCTACAGTTGTCTAGCAGATTAGAGTTTCATCAAGGACAATTAGAAGCTGGTACTGATTAGAGATGAGCTTGGGTGACCTCCTCATCCCTATCCAAACTTCCACTTCACATTTTACACTCTCCAGTTTTAGTAAATCAACCCCTTGGGCTCCATGTACATTGCAGCTGATAAACTCCCGTTTAGGAGCTTTCCTGCATTTTCCAGCAGCCCCTGAACTTTCCCTAATGTTTTCCTATGTGTCCATGTACACTATGTTGTTTACAGTCATTTACAGGCAGTTGAGTTTACAGTCGTTTTGTTTAACGCACCAAACTTACGTTCAGGAGTAGATTTTATCAGCCTTCCAAATGCTTGTAAACGTGTGTAAACGCAGCTAAAGGTGTTTATAAGCGTTTGCATTTGGAAATTTTTTTTAACTCTTCCATTTCCAGATGCTGTCCAGCGCCTTTTTTCATGATGAAAAATGCATGCAAAGCGTTTTCTCGGTACTCAAATGGACCTGGTACACCATACTTTGAGGTTTGAGAAAATATGTTAGACACTGCTGCAATAATTTCTGCACAGAAATGAGCTGGAACACATCCAAACACTACAAAAAAAAAGACAGCTAATCTCAACAAATACTGCTCTCTCTGCTTCTGCTCTCTCTATTTCTCTCAAAGTCTGAAAAAGTTCATTTTTTACTGTTTTTCAGTGCATTCTGGGCATTTTGGAAGGTCTCCTGAGGTTCGCTTTAAAAAATGCTTCTAAGCAAAAATGCTCATAAATGCGGTATGCAAACAGACGTTTTTAAACCTATGTTTTCCAGCAGTCAGTTTCCATCGTTCAGAAGTGTTTTCCAAACGTCTCGTGTACATGGAGCCTTAGTCTACTGACTCTGCACTACACTGCTGAAAAAATAGCTTTCCTTCACTGCCATTGTTAGCTGGCAGACTTCACTTACGCTCACACTATTGTAATGATATATAATGACCCCTGTGGTGTGCAGCACATACCTTGTATACCCATGAGCACCCCATTAGTGCTGTTTTTTTTTCTTTGCATAAAATTATTATAGCAAGTCTAATCTTTCATGATATTGCTCCTGAAGCATGTGATTGTGAATATTATGCTGTCGACAAAAGAATATCCATAGCATAGTCTTTGACAGTCATTTAGGGAGACCTTGTATCCTGGCAGATTGGACCAAGCACTTTCACACCTACTCTCTATATCCAGATTTGACAAAATGGTGCTGACTAGCCCTGGTCCATTCAGACTGCTCACTAACATTCCCCATATAACCTGCTCTAAACAGACCCTGGGTTTTATAAATGTATATAATGTGTGAAGTTGATTGGAGAAATGATTAAAGAACATGGTGCTTGGTTGCCTAATTACATTATCAAACATCTTAGTTCTATAAGTTTTTAGCGTCTGATTCCTTTACTGGAAACAGTTCAACTATTAGATTAGAATAATGAGTTAGCTTTCAAGGTGCTAATGTCTACATTTTTTTCAAATTTGCTAAAGTAATTTTTGTTCAGAAATAAGCCAACAAGTTCCTGAAAGCACTCAACCTTATGTTTATGTCATTTTTCTCTCTTGGAATTCGAAAGGTAGTCAAAAGACTAATTGATTTTTATTTCAATGTGTTATTTCTTCAGAGTGAAAATATTCGATTAAGCTCCACAATAGTTTGACTACTGAGCTGTAATTTTCCTTATAAGATTTTGCTTTAAGGGCAGCACTATCTCTTTGTATCCGTTCCTATAGGCTTAATGATACTGCTGAATTAGAATGACATATTTCTCCCTGCTGTCATTAACTTGAGGGTATATTAGTAAAAGAGATTTTTTTTTTATTCTGTCCCACATATTCACTTGGAACACCAAATCAAAAAATATCTGTTACAAACCTAGGCAATGGAAACCGAACATTAGATGAAAAAATAGATTTTGTGTTTCAGTTAATGAATTTTGGTGTTCTCTCCCCTCTATAGGGCTAAAACTGGTATCAAATAAACAGCGAGGACTAATAAAAACTATATCTAAAATCAGTTATAGCCAGTTTGAGAAACAATATATTGGATATTTTATGTAGAGCTAAAATGTAATAGGCAACAATTTAATTTAAAGGTAGCAGGTTAAATTCAATTGTAAAGGGGTGTCTTTATAAAAAAAAAAGGTTTTAAAGCAATTGTGCCAGTGAAAATGCTTTACATTAGTTTTGTGTGAATGGGACAAAAAACAAATGCTACTAGAATCTTTCCTATGCTGGTTGAATGTTTTTGATTGATTTAAAACAGAAAATTGTACCACTGATACTAGATTGAGTGAAGTATCTTAGAAAAGGAGACTTTGTGCTATCTAATGAGCATGATGCGCTATTTTCCATAAATTAAAAAAAAATCCTCATTTGACCAGAATGAATGTTCATGCACTTTCACTGGGTGAATTGCCATGAACATTTTTTATAAATACACCCTTATGTATTTGACTGATGATGGTCCTTTTGCTCATTTAGAATTTGGTGAAGGGCAGTATTATGTAGTGGTCTAAGGACTTACAAGCCATAGATAAATTAAAAAATATAATTATACATAATTGCAAAGTAAAGTGATCCAAATAAACATCAATGAGCAAAGATAGACAAAAGTTTAGAGAGGTTCAGTCTTTTACTGCCAGGTCCGAATGTCATGTGGACCTCACAGTGGGGTATTTTACAATGGGGTATTTTACACACACTCCTGGTGGCTGTAGCCACCGGGAGTGTGTATATATCTGCCAAGCTGACTTGAGGCTGTCAGATGGAAACAATCTGGTGGCTGCGCAACTGCCCGACTGCTTCTGCCCAAGCCATTTATCTGGGGCCATGTGTTAACATCAGTGCACCCAGGACCGGAATGGCCTTTGTAGTAATATCATTGAACATAAAAATTGGAACTAGCACTATATTCTCTGAGGTGTCTGCTTTCAGGAAATATAAAATGTTTCGGGGGGTTTTATGCAATCTTCAGGCCTAAAATTAATTTTTTAACATGTGTGCGAAAAAAACACAAAAACGGCTCTTGCAGTAAAAGACATATAAGAGAATATAAAAGCATAAAGGATAAAATACTTGAATTATTGAGTGGTGAATATATAGAGGTTTACAAGATATAGCCACTCAATTAATTTATAATCTCCCATAGCATTTAAAGAAAACTTGTACCAAAAGTAACAGCTTCACTTGATAGCCCTTTCTTTGTTGTAGACATTTCTGTGTGCTTCTCCACTGCCTCGTTTGTCCGCCAATGAGATAGTGTATAACAACAAACATCGATCTGCAAAATTATCACAATCACACCAGAGAGCTAGCCAGCACTTGAAAGTGATAACTCTTCACCTCAATGTGTACCAATCGGTGGTGTATTTAAGTTTTGTGATGCCCTAGGCAACACAAAAATGATGCACCCCCCCAATGAGAGAGTGAGAGAGTTCTATGAGTGTGTGTGTGTATATATATATATGATTATCTCTCTCTCTCTCTTTATTTCTCTCTCTTCCCTCCTCTTTTTCTCTCCCCCTCTCTCTCTCTTCCCTCCCTCTTTTTCTCTCTCTTCTCTCTCCCTCTCTTCTCTCTCTCTCTCCCATCCCTCTTTCTCTCTCTCCCTCTCTCTCTTCCCTCCATCTCTCTCCCTCTCTCTCTCCCTCTTTCTCTCTCTCCTTCACTCTTCTCTCCCTCCCTCTCTCCATTGTCTCTTTCTTCTCTCTTCCCTCTCTCCCTCCTCCTCTCTCTTCCTCTCTTCTCTCCCTCCTCCTCTCTCTTCCTCTCTTCTCTCTCTCGCTCTCTTCCTCGCTCTCTCTCTCTCTCTCTCTCGCTCCTCTCTCCCTCTGTCTCCCTCTTTCTCTCTCTCCCTCTCACTCTCTTCTCTCCCTCTCCTCTCTCTCACACTCTCTTCTCCCTCTTCCTCTCTTTCTCTCCCTCTCTTCTCTCTCTCCCTCTCTTCTCTTTCTCCCTCTCTTCCTCTCTCTCTTTCCCTCCCGATTTTCCCTATCTCCCTCTTTCTCTCTCTCCCTCTCTCTCCCTCTCTTCTCTCTCTCCCTCTCTTCTCTCTTTCCCTCTCTTCTCTGCAGGGAGGGAGAGCCCAGAGAACACAACAGCTCACCTCCTCCTGGCTCTTTCCTCCTCACCTCTTCTCCTCTCCTTGCTCCAGGCATTCCTCTGGTCCCAGCTCTGAGTGCGGGCATGGAAGGAGCTCAGCAGCCACTCAGGAACACCAGGGCACCCCCTCGATCCGGCCAGGTCTGTCTCTCCCTCCAGCAGCAGAAATATGGCCAGAAGGAGAGTGGAAGAAACTGACTTTTAGCTGCTGGAAAGAGAGATACACAGGGCATCATTCTGCAACTGCTCGTCCCCACCACAAAGCAATCCTCTTGCTTTCTGGGCCACCTACAGGAGTACCGGTGGTACCCCTCAGATGGTGGCCCTGCATGGGTCAATCTGACGCTGCTCACAAGGTCCCTTCTTCTGGGGGGCTGTGCCGACCCCCTAAAAATTGCTGCCCTAGGCAAATGCCTTGTTTTCCTCACGGTAAATACACCGCTAGTACCAATAACAAAATATGTAGTGCAGTGCTACCCTTACTAAACTCCATTCACAGAAAAAGCTTTAAATGATCAACTGCTATAAAAAGATTGATGAAAAAGCTGTAAATATTGCTAACAAAATGGCACTTTGCGACAATTAAGGCAAAACCATAACAAATCCAACAAGTGTATTAATTTGTAAAGCACATCTCAAAGGTCACATACAAGCAGGGGTGGACTGACAACGCATGGGGCCCACGGGCAATAAGGGATCATGGGGCCCCTGTGTCCTCACCCACACCCAAAATAGCCTATGAAAAAGCCAATGAAAGGTACCAGGGGCATCTCATGGGGCCCCCTACTGACCCCGCGCCCTCGGGCAGTGCCCTAGTGCTCGAATGATCAGTCCACCCCTGCATACCAGTAGACATGTGCAGAACGAAAAAATGTGTTTTCTTTCAATTGGTTATTTAAATAATTTTGTTTAGTTAAATTTGTTAAGTTTGTTGAATTCCTTTTGGGAATTTGTTTAGTTTAGTTTTGTTTATTCATTTTCGAATTGGACTTCAGTTTTACGAATTCAGTTGAATTGAATTCAACTCTACTGAATTGAGAAGCTTTGAATCACATTCGAATTCAAATTCAAATTTATTCTATTCAAAGTTCAAATTTTGAAAGATGGTTACATTCTATTTTATTCTATTATTTATTTTATTATGTTCTATTGTTTTCTATTCTATTTCTTTATATTCTAATCCATTCTATTATTTTCTCTTCTATTCTTTTATTTTCTATTCTATTCTGTTTTACTCTATTCTATTTTATTCCCGTATTTTATTTTATTTTCTATTCTATTCTGTTCTGTTTTACTCTATTCTTTTCTATTCTATTCCTTTTCTATTTTATTCTATACTTTTATTTGCTATTCTATTCTTTTCTGTTCTATTTCATTCTATTCTTGTTTTTGAATTTGGTTTCGTTTTCAAATTCGTTCTGAACTTTGTTCAAAATTTTGTTTCGATATTTTGGATTTGTTTAAATTCGTTACTATTGTAATTCAGAAATTCGATACAT
This sequence comes from Staurois parvus, assembly GCF_062004578.1. Classification (NCBI taxonomy): domain Eukaryota; kingdom Metazoa; phylum Chordata; class Amphibia; order Anura; family Ranidae; genus Staurois; species Staurois parvus. The sequence goes on along the minus strand of NW_028318260.1, from coordinate 3,035,378 downwards.
CCAAATCTCAGAATAATGAAAAATTTGTCTGAATTTCGATTCAGAATGAAACAAACCACACATGTCTGCATACAAGTTTTATATGACCAAAATACTGTGAACAATCCACAAATATATGTGCACAGCAAAATAATAAAGTCCCAATCCAAGTGAGTCCACCTTTAAATTACACACTGTGAAGTGCAGCCTGATTGCAAGTGTCACTCCAGCCTGCTCACCTTCATAATATGACCTCTGCAAGGAAAGGAGGCCTAACACAGTTTTATCCCCTCATGGTATACTGCTCAGTCATCCAGAACAAGAGTTGTTTTTAGGAATAATCCGCCCCCCCCAAAAAAAAGAGAAAAACAAGGAGGGTGGTACAGCAGCCAAGAAGCAACTGAAGTTGTTGCTGTGACACGCATTCGAAGGTATATCTGCCAGGAAAATTCTCTGGAATGTCTCCAAAGTCTGCTATAGGAAAGTGCAAAAACATATTGAAAATCTCTCCCTAATATTCTGTAACATGTCCTAATAAACTGAGATTTTTTTTTAACTATCAGCAATAGAGCTCAGGTGTCCTCCAAACGTATTTCTATCTTCACTTTCACAATTTTATAGTCCAATCAGCTGAGCTGCAGGTTGGGTCATTTCCCATCCTGCAACACACATAAAGAAAATGTCAGGATGCTGGTAACGTCAGTTCCCTTTTATGGACACAAGTCTATGCTTGACATGTGATGGCACTCTCAAAATATGGGCATGTGACCATAAAAGGTACCTGATGGCACCTGCATTGTGCCCCATGTGTGCTGTGGGGTGGGGAATGACTCAACCTACAGTTGATTGGACTAGAAAAATGTGGATGTTTATATAGGGATGAGGAGGTCACCCAAGCTCATCTCTAATCAGCAGCAGGTTCTAACCAGGGGCGGACTGACCATTTGGAAACTCGGGCACTGCCCGAGGGCCCGGGGTCAGTAGGGGGCCCCATGAGATGCCCCTGGTACCTTTTTCATAGGCTTTTTTGAGTTTGGGCAAGGACGCAGGGGCCCCATGATCCCCTATTGCCCGGGGGCCCCATGAGTTGTCAGTCCGCCCCTGGTTCTAACTGTCCCCGATGAAACTCTCTTTCTAATCTGCTAGACCACGGGTGTCAAACTGGAGGCCTTCCAGCTCTTGCCAAACTATAAGTTCCATGAGCATTGCAAGATTGACAGTTACAAGCATGGCTCCCAAAGGCAGAGGCATAATGGAACTTGAAGTTTCACAACAGCTGGAGGGCCGCCAGTTTGAAACCCCTGTGCTAGAAAACTGTAGAACACATTTTTTGTGTAACTGCAACAGAATGCAAATATATAAAGTTTTTTTTTTTTTTAGCATTGAGCAATGAGCACTGTCATGGACACCTAATTTTCTCTGTCTTCTGTGAGCTTTCCCTAACATCCCCATATCTGTTGCAACACATAATGTTCAAAAGATCTTGGGAACACTAGGGGAGATTTAGTAAAACTGGTGCACTCAGAATCAGGTGCATCTATGCATGGTAGCCAATCAGCTGCTAACTTCAGCTTGTTTAATTAGGTGTAAGCAGTAAAACCTGTAAGCTGATTGGTTTCTATGCACCCAATTTTGCACTCTTCAGCTTTAGTACTTTTATAGTGAGGGGACAGATGTATTGAAAAAACCTCATGACTGGCCCTTCCAAGCCACCGGAGTGCAGTTCAGAGGCCAGAAAGTTTATGATTATTGCTGAATGATCGCAACAGTTAGCCATTTTCCCAAACTGGGAACAGCTAGAGTTTTGTGTCAAGTTCATGATCGACCCAGCCTCAAAGCTCATCCTTAATTATTATTTAATACCACAAGCTCAGTGCCTTACCACATCTATGCTTCTAACAAAATTCTAGGACTATAGTATATTTTATTTCATAACTGTTAACAAGCAGCACAGGAGGCTTTATTGTAAGATTTGTAATTTATTGTTCACTTTCATAAGTTCTTCACTATTGTTTTCTTTTACATTTGGGCTTACTACATAATCCCTTAAAGCTACTCTCGTACTAGGCATTATCAGTGTAATCTTTTCTGAACAGTCGGTATGGGTGTGGAAAACAGCAACAGTATTAGGCTTGTTTTTTACTTTTTTATTTTTCAAAGTAATGCTTGCTCAAACCTCTTGCATGTTATAGATTAGTCCTAAAAATGGTGTGGCATCAGTCCTGCCTTTATTATATGTCAGTGATACTCATTTCAATGTGTTTATATCCTCAAATATGGTTCAAATTAATTCTATAGTGGTCAAAGTATATTATAAGTGCATTACGTGACAAGCGTTAAAGGGATTTTATTGAGCATTTTAAAGTGCAAATACAAATAAATCTTTAAATACACAAAATATGTTTTTAACTATCTTACCTGCCCAAACTCATTCAAAATCATTCAATTTTCTAATCCAGACTTTTGTGTCAGGCACTATACAAAATCCTGACAATTCAACTTTCCACCCTGCTATCAAATCAATACAGCCTGTAATGCAGTGGCATGTCAACCATGGGTGCAGGGTGTTCATTGCAGATGCCCCGATGGGGGGGGGCACTGTGCTGTGGACACCCTGGGCCCTTGGATGAGATGTATCAGGATGCAAAGTCAGAGATGATCGGTGCAGCATTGGGGGCAGTGACAAGGACCAATCTCCCTTTATGACTTTCAATGAAGTAGCTGGAAGCTGCTTTCACTCCTTTCCCTCCTGCTTCCAGCTGCTTCATTGAAAGCCATACAGGGAAATCACTGCTTGTCACTTCCCCCATCTCTGCACTGATCATTCCCCTGCCTTCCATCAGATTTCCCTTTGTGGGCCTCCCTGTGTGCTCCTCAGTGCCCAGACCCTCCCCCAATCCTCCACACCAATTGGAGAAAGAGAGGCTGGATCTGCTCTGCCTCCCCTTGTGAAATTGTATACAGAGCAGCTGACAGCTCTGTAATGCTTCTGACTGAGCCAGTGTGCTGTGGGCCATTCATGTAAGTCTTATCTTCCTTCCTTCCTTCTGTCCTTCCTTCCTCCCCTCCTTCCTTCCTTCCATCCTTCCTTCCTCCCCTTTCTTCCTTTCCTTCCTTCCTCCATCCGCTTCCTTCCTTCCTCCATCCGCTTCCTTCCTTCCTTACTACCTTCCTTCCTCCATCCCCTTTCTTCCTTCATTCCTCCATTCCCTTCCTCCTCCCTTTTGTCCTTTCCTTTTCTTCCTCCATCCACTCCCTCCCTTTCCATTTTCCTCTCTCCCCTCCCTTCCTTTCTCCCTTCTTCCCTCCCCTCCCTTCCTTTCTCTCTTCTTTCCCCCTCTTCCTTCCTTTCTCCCTTCTTTCCTCCTCTTCCTTCCTTTCTCCCTTCTTTCCTCCTCTTCCTTCCTTTCTCCCTTCTTTCCTCCTCTTCCTTCCTTCCTTCCTTCCATCCCCTTTCTTCCTTCCATCCCCTTTCTTCCTTCCTCCCCTTTCTTCCTCCATTTCCTTTCCTCCACTCCTTCCCTTTCCATTTTCATCCTTCCCCTCCCTTCCTTTCTCTCTTCTTCCCTCCCTCCCTCCCTCCCTCCTTCCTTCCTTCCTTCCTTCCTTCCTTCCTTCCTTCCTTCCCACCTTCCTTCCCACCTTCCTCCCCCCCCCTCTTCCTTCCTTCCTCTGTCCCAGTACATTCCCCATTTAATGTTACCACTTTCTGCACTATGTAAGTCATCTCAGACACTACTTAACCACACCCTTTTAAGCCACACCCATTTTTGCTATGCCTCCCATTCCCCCAGCCACTGGTCTTGGCACATCCCTTCTGTAGTTCTATCTCCAGGAAAAAGTGATGTAATTCAGCCCCACTTGCAGTGGTGGGCAGACCGAGACACATACAGCATGTACAGACCTAATGTACCTGCCCACATTCACTACAATTACCTGCGGTTGATGGGAACTGTAGTTTCCTTATACTGCAGAGAGAGGAGAGGATATAATTTAATATCTGCTGTTACACCTCCTCCTTGGCAGAGCAGGTGCTGTTATCTTTTGAATTACTGAAATTAGGTCATGAAAATTCAGTTAGATATTTCTCTTCAATGGTAAGGATTTTCAATATTTTATTAATTATTTAGTGTTTTGTGTAGGGGGTGTACTAATGGGTGATTGTTTTGCCTATCCCAGAGTTCTTTTTTAACAACAAAATGTGCTCCGCCTTCAATTTTGAACACAATTCACAAAACTCCTGGAGACTGAATCTGAGCAGATTCTCACACTACTAATTACAACCTTTGTCAGATCCTTTTTACTGTGTGTGTCCACTTTGAATATACTGTAGTTTACCTTGATTTCTGTCTCTGTGGGCAGGCATGAAATAAGGAACATTTACTCAATGAGAACAGACAGAAACCTATCACATCTATGCTCAACAAATGTTGCTGTTTGTGACCCTACTGGAGAGATTACTTTTACTTTCTCTTCTGTTGGCCACAACAGAAATGAAGGTAAATCTCACAAAGAGAGACGGCATTAATAAAACTAACACAAATTCTAACTTATCGCAACTCTATCCAAAAGTTTAAAAAAAAAGTTTTGCTTTAAGTTGAGCTTTGAAGTACATTTTGACAAGATCAAAGGGTAATTTTTGTACTTATTAAACAGATATAACAAAAGCTTTCAAGGGTTTTATATACACAATAAAGGAACCAAAATGGATCAGATAAGAGAAGTTCATTGTCAGAATAAATGTCTCTTATCCACTCTCTTTTGGTCCTTTTTTGTGAAATATACTATTAAAAGCTTTTGTTATAGCTTTTTGATGACAGCAAAAAAATACCCGCCGATTTTGTCAGACATTCAGAGCTGTCCTGTATTAGTGCACTTCTCCCCTGCCACCTCTTAGAGTTAATTAGCCCTCCCAGTTCTAGACAACAAAACAATTAAAGTGGTTGTAAACCTCAGACATGAAATATGAATAAAGCATGTCCTTCTATGGTGTGTACCATTTCTGTCTGGTGCCCTATTGCTCTGCTATCAGTCACTATTGACAAATGCTCCTGACACCAAGAGAAAAATGGTGACAGGTGAGAGAGTGCCAGCCTCAACTCTGTTCCTGTGTGCTTTGTGAATAGGGGTGTGTCCCTTCCCTCCAATCAGCTCTCAAAGCTCTCTTTAATTAACTCTGCGGTGTGTAATTTCAGCTTTCCGCCCTGTTTTCTGAAAGCTCAGAAAAGCTTTATAAATTATGGACTTTGTACAGATGTAGAGAAGAGGTACAACTTATGTAGGAGGATTTGTTTCATCTCTGTGTATTACCTGATGCTAGCCACTTTGATGGGTATACAGTATGTAAGGGTTTAAAACCACTTTAATCTCTTGCAGGGAGAAAGAGGGGGATTCAATAATTTAGCAAAAGTCAACTCAACTCTATTCCTTGTAAGTTTGTTTTTTTATGATGATGATGAAGATGATGATGAAATATATATTTTCAAATGCCAAAATTAATCACTTTCCTTTGTATAGGTCTTGATTAAATTCATTATGAAAATAAAAAATAGTAACATAGTAAAGGCACAAGTAAAACATTGTAACAAGATTTAGTGTTAGTACATTTTTGTACCTGAAAAGTTAGACACAATGATCAAGTTAAATTTCATATTAAAGTGGAAAGCCATTTTACATTTTGGATAGAGAGCAAGCTAGATTTTTTGCTGTGTATCATCTGTGATCAGGACATAAAGTGCAGACTCCAATAAAAACCAAACAGGCTTCTGCATTCTGCCAAAAATTAAATAAATATTTTTGTTGGAGTTCCACTTTACTCTTTCAAAGGCTTTTTATAACTAATATGAATATTTTGCCAACTCCGGATACTCCTGTTTCCTCCCACACTCCAAAGACATGCTGGTAGGTTAATTGGCTCCTGTCTAAATTGGCCTCTCTATGTGTATGTATGAATGTGAGTTAAGGACCTTGGATTGTAAGCCCCTTGAGGGTTAGGGACTGATGTGAATGTACAATATATATATGTAAAGTGCTGTGTAAATTAATGATAATATATAATTACCTGTAATAAATAAACTACTCTACTGTGTAAAATGGTAAACATATAACCTTACCAGCTAAAATGAAGATTATTGGAAAGTCGAAAAACTCATTTGTACATTTTCATATGGTTGGATTTCCTGTAAAATAAGTTCTTTTTATGAGCTAGGTAAAAAAAAATACATTAAATACATTGTATGCCAGTAGAGTATTAATTAAACACAAAACCTGCCTATGGTGAGATCTAAAACCTAAGGTTGGCACTCCAAATGTCAGTTCCAGCTATATATATTCCAAATATAAAGGTAAAAGGATATCTAATTGCTTCAAAGGGCAGCTTCTGACTGTGAGATCTGCACTAATTAAGGCAGAAGCTGGTTCATTCCAAGAATAATGAGGGTGAGCAAGCATCCATCACATAGAAACTAAATATAACACCCCCAAACAGGATAATAATAATGTAATAAGCATATGTGCCTAAAGGTTTTGTTGTATGTTCTGATATTTAGTTAGTGATGCTTTATCACATTCTCCACATTAGTTTCACCCTTCCGGTAAAACTTAACTTGTATGCTCTCTCCTAATAATTTCGTACATAAACTGCATAATTAGAAGAGGTTTCCACTACCAAAAAAATATTAAATCCAAAACTTTAGCCATCAACCCAAAGCCAGCAAATGATTGCTATAGAACTTTCCTGATTATAAAAGCAAATGCATACAAACTGTAAAACATATTAAAAAAAACTGTGTTCAGGCAATAGTGAGTGTAGCTGTCTGACAGTGTATTAATTTTAGTAGGAGCACGTTAGCTGTTTTTTTTTTTGCTTTTCATATGCAAACTGTAGATGCTTTGGGGCTCAGTCGCATGAAACCTTCAGCCTGGACGTTTGCCATCCCTGGAATACAGTGAGCCAAGAATATCAAGTCCAGAGTAAAATCCACATAATCTATTTGTTATCTGAATTTTTAGAAATACAGTATGGACACTAATGACTGCAGGTAACTGTTAATCCATTTAGTTATGGTGGACTCTCTTCCTTTGTCATTATGTATCATTACTGAAGTACATTTGGGCTGAGATCAGAATGCATAAGCCACCCTGCAGTCTGATCTCTCTGGATCCCTTCCTTTACATTTAAAGGGAATCTTTTTTCACACAGTTTTGGTATGTAGAACAAAACTCATGTGCAGAAAGCAGCCCTTGAGCAGAAATGATACCTATGTCTGTGCTAAAAAAAAAGTGCAGATTTTCACAGCTCTTTAGGTGTCAACCTTCCCCTTCATACCACAATGTTTATTGTGTGACAGTGTGAGGCCCTGCCATTGTGAAGTTGGTTAGGAAAAGGACACAAGATTTGCACGTATACAGAGTGTGGGACTCTGGAGCATCAGTTATGAGCAGAGAAAACTGTTTTTACAGCCTTCTTCAGATTTTGGTATTCCCAGATAGGCTTCCTAGTTTGGAGATCTTGTTGAAGATCAGCAGGGTGTGTGCCCAGGTGCACACAACCATTATAATAAAGCACTGGGAATAGTTTAGGGCTCCAGTCAGGAGGGATGTGTGCTCCCATCTGAAGATAGGCAATCTATTCGAAAGACAGCACTCCATGTTGGGGAGATTCCATGACAGAAGATGGCAAATGCTTCGGGCTGGCTCTGAGGAAGAGGCAAGGCCTCGAAATGCATCAGCCATTTGGAGGTTTATTAGTCCCCATACAGACATCATCTAGTGAGATTGGACCTTGCTGTACTTCATATGATGTACCTTTGATATTTTATCCTTTGTGAGTATATCACCATTTTTATACAATAAATTAATTTTCTAAGGTATCGCACTAGGCCCGTGCACCCTCTGTTTGTTTCTTTGTATGCAGGGGAGAGTCCCTGCCTATTGGACTGTGAGAGTTGTGACAGCCGAGAGAGTCTGGGAGACTAAGAGAGATGAAGCAAATAGGAGAGAGTCCAGGGGACTGAGGGAATCCCTACCTAGAGGCCCGGAGTGGACCCGTGTAGGAAGGTGCTGTAGTCAAGAGAGCTAGGTGGCTTGGTATTTTTGCTACCTGTTTTGTTGTGCGAAACCTTTGCATGGGCAAGTTTGTGGACTTTACTTTTGTCTGTTAAAATAAAAGTGGGCTGACAAGCCTTTTTAACCCTTTTGCTGCCAGGCCCTGCGCTCCACATTTCAACTCAGGTGGCCACACCATTTTTGCAATTTTTCCATTGCTTTTTTATTTTTCCCTTACAGCTTTCAGAGTTTGTAAAAGACAATATATTTTCTGAAAGTTCAAAAAAATAGGTTGCGCTTAAATACATACAAAAGTGTAACAAAAAATGTAACAAAACAATAAGACACAATATTTTAAATCAAAATAAAATCCAGCAAAAACGATACTAAATGACCTTTGGAGTGGATTTTCAGCTTTGCAGCACATCATCTGTTGGAGTTCATCCTTCATTTCTTCAGTGTTACTGTCACCATATTATTCATTGCTCCCAGAGTAACAAGTACTATATGCTGGTTTTTCAATAATCAGCATATTACTCTGGTGAGTTCTATTTAACCATTTTTGGTGGTGGATTCACTTGGTGATTAATTATTTTGGACATTATTGATTATTTGAACTTTTGGACTTTTTCATTTTTGCTGGATTTTATTTTGATTTAAAATATTGTTTCTTATTGTTTTGTTACATTTTTTGTTACACTTTTGTATGTATTTAAGCGCCACCTATTTTTTTTGAAGTTTTGTATATCCTATAGGTTTATAGGCTAGGTTTTGCAGCTTATTGTTGTCTTATACAATTTCCATGGCGCTGGTTCTTTATTTATATATATATATATATTTTCTGAAAGCACATAACCAATAAAATAAAAAGAAGTTGATATTGGTTTTTAAGGCCCCAAGATAATTGAGTATTGAATAAATAACAAATGTTTGTAAATTTAAAATTGTACCCTTTTGCGAAATGGTGAAAATGAAAGGTACGCAAAACTGTAGATAACCTAATTTCTCTAAAAATCTGGAGGTTTTCATTTTTTACTCACAGCTTTCAGAGTTTGTAAAAGACCCCCAAACCATATATTTTCTGAAAGCATATGATCAGAAGATTAAAAAAGAAGGTACTACTGATTTTTAAGGTCCAGTGATAATTCCACAAATGTCTAAAAAACAATATTTTCGCAATAAATAGATTAAAATCCGTATTATTAACAGATATAATCACAGCAAATTTTACAAACGTCCTTCTATATTTCTACTAAATATAAAGTTTAACCCGTATTGAGTTAATAAATAGCAAATATTTGCAAATTTTAAATTTTTTTGCGAAATGGTGTAAATTGAATGTATGCAAAACTGTAAATAACCAAATTTCTCTAAGAATCTGGAGGTATTAATTTTTCATTTTCAGAGTTTGTAAAAGACCCCCAAACCATGTATTTTCTGAAAGCACATGATCAGTAGAATAAAAAATAATCTGCTACTGTTTTTCTATGCCCCACAGTAGTTGTGCAATGCAAATGTTTATCAAATCGCTATTTTAACTAAAAACACAAAAATCCTTATTAGCATGTATAAACGCAACATAACTTGCAAAATTCTTGCTAAATTCCTACTAAGGCCTCATTAACATGGGGTGTACTAAAGCATATACCCGTGGAGAGCCGTGTTTACCCGCACAGGGATGCACAGATATTCTATTCATTCCTGGGTAGGGAGTCCCATTTATGTTAATTGTGATGCAGCAGTTGCAAGGACAGAACTGACATCCGTGTGGGTATAAGTACATGGTCTCAAATGCAGAGAGTGGAAGTTCAGAAAAATGAACCCACATGGATGTCAAGTTGGGAGTAGTGGCTGTGTCCATTCAGCCACGGTGTCCAAATTGACATGAATGGGGCTGCCTGCACAGTCTAACCAGACCCCTTGTCAGAGGAAAAGATGAGGAAGCCCGGGCAAATGCGCCAACGCGCAATATGGCCAATTCACGCAAAGAAGTGAGCATGTGCATAGGCGGCCGACACGTAATAAAACATTCCTGTGCACGAAAACACACCAGCACACGCAGGGTGCACTAATTGCTGACACTCAGTGGCAGGGGCGGACTGACAATTCATGGTACCCCCAGGCAATAGGGGATCATGGGGCCCCTGTGCCCTTGCCCAAACTCAAAAAAGCCTATGAAAAAGGTATCAGGGGCATCTCATGGGGCCCCCTACTGACCCCGGGCCCTTGGGCAGTGCCCGAGTTTCCAAATGGTCAGTCCACCCCTGCTCAGTGGCCTTTATAAGGACTGCAGCTCTGGTCAGTGATTGCTGGATTATCGTCAGCCTCTCCTGTTCCTGTGTTCCTGAGTTTCCTGTTGATTTCCTGTTACCGACCCGGCTTGATCTTGACCTTGTTCCTGTCTGCTGCTCCGTGTATTACCCCGGCTTGATCCTGACCTTGCTCCTGTCTGCTGCTCCGTGTATGACCCCGGCTTGATCCTGACCTTGCTCCTGTCTGCTACTACAGTTGTGTCCAAAATTATTCAACCCCCAATGCTGTAAAGGGGTTTAGGGACTATAGTGTACATTTGGAATTGTATTCAGAATCAAATCCTACAAGGACGTTGTAACTACCCAAATGCAACTAAAATGACATCAATTGTTTATGTAATACAGTAGTAAATGGTTCTTATGTGGTTTCTTCATTGCCACAATTATTCAACCCCTTAAAGACTACCACTCTGAAGAACAGAGGTTCATACAGGTGCTTTCCATCAGGTATTGAAAACACCTGTGGATGTCACCGAGCAGCAATCAAGCATAATAAGCACCAATTAGGCAGCTTTAAAATGACTGTGATACTCAGCTCCTTCTAGACATTTACTGGTGTGGTTACAAACATGGTGAAGGCAAGAGAATGGTCCAGGAAGACAAGAGAAGAGGTGATTTCTCTTCACAGGAAGGGCAATGGCTATAAGAAGATTGCAAAGATGTTAAACATACCAAGAGACACCTTAGGAAGCATCATTCGCAAATTCAAGGCAAAGGGCACTGTTGAAACGCTACCTGGTCGTGGCAGAAAGAAGATGCTGACTTCGACTGCTGTGCGCTACCTGAAGCGTAGAGTGGAGAGAAGTCCCCGTGTGACTGCTGAGGAACTGAGAAAAGATTTGTCAGATGTGGGTACAGAAGTTTCAGCCCAGACAATAAGACGCACACTGCGTAATGAAGGCCTCCGTGCCAGAACTCCCAGGCGTACCCCCTTGCTGTCTCCAAAGAATAAGAAGAGTCGACTGCAGTATGCCAAAAGCCATGTGGACAAACCACAAAAGTTGTGGGATAGTGTTCTGTGGACTGATGAAACAAAATTAGAACTGTTTGGGCCCATGGATCAACGCTATGTTTGGAGGAGGAAGAACAAGGCCTATGATGAAAAGAACACCTTGCCTACTGTGAAGCATGGTGGAGGGTCAATCATGCTTTGGGGCTGTTTTGCTTCTGCAGGTACAGGGAAGCTTCAGCGTGTGCAAGGTACCATGAATTCTCTTCAGTACCAGGAGATATTGGATGGAAACGTGATGCAGTCCGTCACACACCTGAGGCTTGGGAGACGTTGGACCTTTCAACAGGACAATGATCCCAAGCATACCTCCAAGTCCACTAGAGCATGGTTGCAGAGGAAAGGCTGGAACATTTTGGAGTGGCCATCGCAGTCACCAGACTTAAATCCGATTGAGAACCTCTGGTGGGACTTAAAGAAAGCAGTTGCAGTGCGCAAGCCTAAGAATGTGACTGAACTGGAGGCCTTTGCCCATGAAGAATGGGCGAAGATACCCGTAGATCGCTGCAAGACACTTGTGTCAAGCTATGCTTCACGTTTAAAAGCTGTTATAACTGTAAAAGGATGCTGTACTAAGTACTAAGATTGAATGTCACTTGGGGGTTGAATAAAACTGATAATGCTGTGAGCACAGAAAAGACATTTGTGGTTATTTCATTATAACTGTTATGTTATATTTGTCTGACCTACAAGTGCCTCTTTAATGTAAATGTAAGCAAGATGACTGAATGATCAAAAGCAATGTCAAACTGGCCAAAACACTCAATTTCAGTGGGGGTTGAATAATTTTGGACACAACTGTACCCTGTGTATGACCCTGGCTTGATCCTGACATTGCTCCTGGCTGCTGTTCTATATTAATCCTGGCTCTGGCTACTGACTACTCTACCCATCCTCCGAGATCCACGTGTTCTCTGGGGAAACGCATCCTGCAACTGGAGCACCCACGGGTTTCATCTCATCAGGCATTTCCACCTCCAGGGGCGCACTGCACTTAGCCGTAAGGGGAGCCCTCTCTCTACTACAGCCTCCGGTCAGGTACGTGACACCTCTACTGTGTTTTTTGAGACAGATAAAGGGACTGAAGACAGTCCCTTTCTCTGCAGCTTCATCTGCACTGTACATGAATAAATAGGAGTCTGTATAGAGACACCTATTAATTCACAAACTGAAGTAAAGTAAACACTGTTTACTATACTTCAGTAATGAATGAACGGGATCAATCACTGTGTTCATTCAAGAAAGAAAAGGGGCTGGCAAACACATGTTTACCAGCCTCCTGCTCTCCATTCTGACAGTCACCGATCAGCTGCTACCGGCGGGAGGGGGTGGAGGGAAAGCCGGCCAGTAGAGCTGCATGGTGGAGCAGCTGGAGATCGGTGAGGAAGGAGGAAAGGTACTGAAGAGGGGGGGGGTCCCAGCAAGGGGATTATGTGAGAATTCTTTCAACAATTGTGCACTGTGCCCAGATGCAATTGCCGGCGGGAGAAGCAGGGGGGAAGCTGACAATTGCATCAAGCCACAGGGGATCTGTGCTGGCAGGGTGGGTGGCATGTACTGTAGGTAGATATGGGTTAGTAAGGGGAGTGGGGGCATATTAGTGTGCAGCAGAGGATGTGGAGGGAGAAAGATCAGTAGGTGAGAGGCAGGTAGTGGCGGCGGTGGGTTGGGGGATGGTTACATTTTAGGTGAATAGCTCTGATCAGCAAATTGTCATCTGCAGATCAGAGCTATTCTTTTGTTCAGCAGAGTCTGCTAAACAGTTCTGGTATAAGCTCATGGTCAGTGACCATGAGCTTATAGCAGAAGGAGGAATGTCAGGTCCATACGGTGTATGGACCTGGCCATCTGGAAGCAGTGTTGTAGGTCTGTATGCAGTACAGACCTGCCAGCAAAAGGGTTAAAACACAGTTTGAACTGGCATGGACTTCACACAAAAATGCACCTACCACTGAGCTAACCAACCCCCGTATCGCAATTGATTATCATTTATCTAATATAATGCTGGAAACTAAAGCAGATTTGACATTAGGAAGTTATACTGAAAATTACATGCTTCTTACGTAACAAGAGAAGTGGCTTAATAGAGCATATACAGAATAAAACCAGATACTAAGAATTATGCCCACTTTATAGAACAAGAGATATGCTACTGTGCAGTGCCCATACAAAATAGGAGCAGATATGGAGAATTACATCAAGTATACAGAAAAATCAGAGTACTACTATGCTGCTTCCATGCATACACAATAGGAACATACAATCACCGGCCACATTATTAGGTACACCTTGCTAGTACCAGGTTGGACCCCTTTTGCCTTCAGAACTGCAGTAATTCTTCATGGCCTAAATTAAAAAAGGTGTTGGAAACATTCCTTAGAGATTCTGGTCCATATTGACATGAGTTACTGTTGTCTTTCTATCATCTCGAACCAGTCTGCCCATTCTCATCTGTTCTCTGCCATCAACAAGGCATTTTTGGCCACACAACTGCTGCTCACTGGATATTTTCTCTTTTTTGGACCATTCTTTGTAAATCCTAGAGATGGTTGTGCGTGAAAATCTCAGTAGATCAGCAGTTTTTGCAATACTCAAACCAGCCCATCTGCAACCAACAACCATGCCATAGTCAAAGTCACTTAAATACCTTTTCTTTCCCATTCTGTTGCTCAGTTTCAGCAAGTCGTTTTTACCACATCTAGATGCCTAAATACAATCAGCAATCAATATCTTCTGGGGTATCCACATAGGAGAATTATGGAGGATATATGGCAGTTGCGGAATCCATAACATTTTGATGAGGTTAACCCTACCTATAACGGATAGGGGCAATTTACACCAAGCTGTGTGGTTCTTTTTCAATTTGGTCAGAAGCAGATCAATATTTAAGTGGACATAGCCAGACAGTATGGGAGTAACATGGACCCATAAGTTTTTAAAGGAGGCAACTAAGGCTATCTGGCTAGCTTTATGGGGAAGAGTGTCTGGAATAGGATCCAAGTGCATAAGAAATGATTTGTCCCAATTGATGGTGAACCTAGAAAATGACCTGCAGGTAGAAATCAGGTACATAACAGATACCAAGGAATATGAGGTGTCACCCAGGAATAGGGTACCATCTGTGTATAGTGCTATCTTGTGGACCATGAGAAACCCACAATATCAACAATTTGCCTAATAGCAGCAGTGAATGGCTTCAACGCAAAAAGGAGGGGAGATTATGTGTGAAAAAAAAATAATAATCATTAATAAATATATCCACCTTTCAGGAGGCAAGCAAAATGGAGCTGTTGGAGGATGCTTGCAAAAAGGGGAAAAAAAGCCACTTTAAATGCTAATCAACCTCAAAACATGTTTATACTGTACATAAAAAGCATTAACTTAGTTAATACACATGGTATGCATGGGAAAGTTTGAGATATGTATCAGAGTATGAAAATGTGAGATAAATGGTCAACAAAATCTCACATATCTGAAGGACTGAAGCTGTGAATACTGACCTCTTCACAGTGGTTTAGTGGTTAGCACATCTGCCTTGCAAAGGTGAGTTGCTTGGTAAATCCCAGCATGGGTTTCCTCTAGGTACTCTATTCTCTTCCTATGCTCCAAAGACATGCTGTTAAGTTAATTGGCAGGTGGCGATATCAATGGCAGTTAGTCAGATCCCCCAGCATTACTTAGTGTCAGATTGCCCGCCACACTATCGCAGTCCCATTAAAAGTTTCTGATCACTGCTATTAGTAGTATGAAAAAAATA
The DNA here is from genome assembly GCF_062004578.1 of Staurois parvus. Lineage (NCBI taxonomy): Eukaryota > Metazoa > Chordata > Amphibia > Anura > Ranidae > Staurois > Staurois parvus. The sequence continues at coordinate 3,020,275 of NW_028318260.1, read as the reverse complement.
AATACAAATTCCAGTTTATATCCCATAGTTTGTAGATGCTGTATCTTTCACACAAACCAATCAATATACACTTATTGGGATTTTTTTTTTACCAAAGACATGTAGCAGAATACATTTTGGCCAAAATGTATGGAGAGATTTGCTTTCTGTTATTTTTTAATTGGATTTTAAAACAGAAAGTACAAAATATTGTTTTGTGTAGTTTTTTTAAAAATGTCAGTCTTTTTTTTATTTATATTGCAAGAAATACCAAAACCAAGAGGTAATAAAATGCCACTAAAAGAAAGCTCCAGTGGTGTGGAAAATATTTTATAAATTTTGTTTTGGTACAGCATTGTATGACTGCACATTTTCCAGTTAAAGTAGCGCAGTGCTGCATAGCAAAAATGGCTGGTCAGGAAGGGGATGAATACTTCCAGAGGGCAGGTGGTTAATTAGTCTGTGTGAAAATTATAGAGTATACAAACTATGGTAAATATTTGAAATATATCTGCCCTGATGTTCCAACTGCCTATTGCATTTCTTGAGGCCCTAAATTGCCAGGACAGTACAAACGTCCTCAAAATGGCCTATTTTTGAAAAGTAGACTCCCCAAAGTCATTATTAAGAGGCAAAGATGTACAGATCTCATTTTTTATTACTTTTTTGGAAAATGAAGAAGCACATGAATGTTGATTTTTTTATTCAAACTTGTCATTTTAATAAGATCTTATGCACAGTTTGGGCATACTTAGAATTACAAGTGATACTACGTGTAAGACTTTTGCAGCTTTCACACATAGAGGGGCCTAAAATTCAAGGAGTTTTCAATGGGCAGCACTGGAGACACTTGTGTTGACTTCGATCAGTAATGCTGGATTACAGCTAGCAGCAGTATTTCTAGTGTTGCCGATTACAGCCAATGCTAGAGTTTCCACCATAGCTGATCCCAGGCAATGCCAGTGTTTCCAGCATTGCTGGTCACAGCCTGTGCCAGTATTTCCAGAATTCCTTATTGCAACCAGCTCCAGTTTTTCCAGTAGCACTGATTGTACCCTGTGCTAGTTTTTTCAGAATTGCTGGCTGAAATTAGCTATGGTGGAAATAATGGTGCAGAACTGGCGTGTGAGTTGGGCAGCAACCTAATAGCATGTAGCTTCTCTGGAAGACTCAGCAACTTCCACAGCTGTTACCACAGCACTACAGTCAGGGGTGTATTTACCACAAGGCAAACAAGGCATTTGCCTAGGGCGGCATTTTTCAGGGCGGGGGCAGCACTGCCCCTTGCAAAAGGGGATGGAAGAAGGGACACACACAGCATGGGGACCTGTTGGTTTCCGAGAGAGGCTGCAGGTTTCATGACGGTGTATGCACAGCCTGACTTTCATTCCTGGGGACGTCCGGAGCTGTGAAGGTGAGTGTCTCTCTCTCGCTATGGGGGATGGTGGCTGGTGTTGGGGGGAAGTGGTAGTGGAAAGCTCTCTCTGGTGGGGGGCAAGGGTGTTGTTGGTCAATGTCAGGCTCTCTCTGCGGTGGGGGCGCCAGTTTTTGTGTTGCCTAGGGCAGCACAAGACCTAAATACACCACTGACTACAGTTCCAGTAGAGTGGGCATATGACCTTGCAGGGCCTTCCTGTATCACCAGCAGAACGCTGCTTATGCAAATAATCTCAGGTAGCTGTGCTGTTTTGCTGAAGTAGCATGTAGACTGGTGGAGCCCCCTTGTTGCTCCTTTCGTTGGTGGAGTGCTTTGTGGTATCCCTATTGAAGGTGGGGCTCAGGCCTCCTTCTAGCAGGGAAAGAGAAAAAGAAGGTCTGCTAGAGGTGGTCATGCTCTCCCCTTCTGGAGAGGGGCTGGGGATCTTGCAGAGGAAAAGGGATAGAGCTTTAGTGTGGCCCCTTGTTTTTCTCCCTGCCAGATGAACTAACAGCTAAGGGAGCCTGTAGCTATGGGAGTGAGTGAGGAAAGGAACAGTTACAGCTGCTGAGAGCCAAATGAGAACAAATGCCTTTCGACTGCTACCTACTATTTGGAATTTAACTATGCCATTATATGGACTGTTCTGTTTCATTTTCTGATCAAGCAAGTTTGTTGTTTTCTACAAGCCTCTGTGTGAATATTGTATGAGAGAAGTGCCATATACTGCCAATACCTGGGGAGTGCAGCAAGAGGTGTGTGCTACTGGTGTAAACCTGGCCATCTGGGTCCTGGAAGCTGACATGTGGAACAGGTGTGTCAGAATTCTTCAGCGGAAGAGGCAGGGCTGCTGTTAGAAACCACGGGACCCCATACAGCTAACCTGACAGGGCTCCTCAAAAAAATCACAGTTTACTATGCTTCAGTTATGAATGAACACAGTGAGTGATCAGTACCGATCACTTATTGTGTTCATTCAGAAAAAGAAGGGGATGGTAAATGTAATATGTTTACCAGACCCTTCCCCATTCTCCATCCTGAAGGATCTTATTGTGTGCACGCAGTTGTTGGCAGGAAGGAGAGAAGGGAAGCTGGCAGCACTGCGGGGGTGGGGACACACAGGGGGGCCTGAGCAGCAAGGGAAAATGTATGGTGCACAGAGAGGGTGATGGGTGTGGCAGGGGGGCCATTACTGGAATCGATCCACTGCATGGCTCTCTCTGCATCAGTTGAAAGCCAGCAGGAGGAAGTAGGGAAGAAGCCAGCTTTCAGCTGCTGCATAAAGAGCCATACAGGGGATCGGTTCCTGTAATTGCCCCACCACCCCACTGTGCTGATTACCCTCCCTGCCCACATCCAATTCACCCAGGCACCCCCTATTGTCCTGGGACCCGTACAGGATGGCTGGTGGTACTCCCTTATCCACGGCCCAGGATGAGGGGTTAATTACACAAGGGCTAGGAGGATGGGAAGTTTGGGCCTCAAAAAATCTGTGCATAGGACAGTATTGGTTTAGGCAGAACAACACGTGACACCCTGCAACCTCTACCTACGGACTGGTTTCTGGCTGCACATGGGATCCACATGAGGTTAACATGTTGTATTTTTGCACTGCAATGCGTGGCCTAGAGATGGGCGAGTCTGCCCTGATTCTATTTGTCAATTAGTAGACATGCTTTGACCAGTAGATAGAATTGGTCAGTAGTTTTATGTGACTTTTCCTGTTCTCACTTATGCAAATCTGTCCTGTCCAGGCCAGACTGACCATTTGGAAACTCGAGGGCCCTGGGTCAGTAGGGGACCCCATGAGATGCCCCTGGTACCTTTTTCGTAGGCTTTTTTGAGTTTGGGCATGGACACAGGGGCCCCATGATCCCCTAGTTGTCAGTCCACCCCTGTTCCTGTCTTTAGCCAATTTCTGTCAAGCTCTCATTAAGAATTAACAGACCACAGAAGATACAGCAGTGTAAAAGTAGCTATCATTAGCATTTTTAATGAGAATTGGCACTAGAGAAAAAGAGTACAGGCAGATATTTTCCTAAAAAAATTAATATACTGCAGATAAAATAGTAGTGTAGAGCTGGCCAGCAGCAGGCCAATTGTAATGAGCAAGGCTAGGCCCAAACTTACTATAGAAAAAGAGCACAGTCTGGGCTTTTACTACAAGAATTAGGCATAGAATACAGCAGTGTTAAATTGGTAAGCAGCTGGACAGTTTTATTTAGGAATAATAGGGTTAACTGAAGGAAGCCTAACTTTTATCTATGTGGATTGGAGATTGCTGTGAATACGAGTGATATTATAAGAGGTGGTTTGGGAGTGCACTGGTTTTTCTTTTTCTGTTTTTTTTTTTTTTTCAAACATAGCAACAGCATGCTGTGAATAAAAGGCAGTTCCAAGAATAAATGGTCAGTAACGGCAAACTCAAATCTCATCCCTAGCATTGGTCTGCTATAACACAATATTCATCAAGAGACAAAAAAGTAACATGCATGCAAAGGTGTGAATAGAGCTTAAATGTTTTCAATGACAAACACTTAGTGTTCTGTAGCAAAACTTCAACAACAAAACACAACAGAGGAGAGGGATGAGAGAACCTGTCTATAATTTGGTTTTCAAGCAAATTAAGGATATTTGTTGACTTTTATAACTACTTTTCCCTAAAACTATAAACTTTGCTAAAAGATATACCAAATGGCAGATGGTGTGCATAAAATTATTGTGCCTGTAAGGCTCATTTGAATGAAAGTATCACAGAATTACACTTCAGAAAATATGTTATGTGAACATCCTCAAAAAAACTAGCTGTCATAAACAAATTGGTAAAATATTTGACACCAAGTCCCATAAGCATGCCTTGCTCAATATATTTGCAGGCTTAAAAAGCAGTACTTCATGTCAGATTGCTAATAAGGCAAACACATAATGTACATATGGTGTACTGTACATTTACTAATGAATACACATCAAGAAGACAGATACTCTACAGCTATGTTTTGTACACCTATCTGGATACCTTTTTTGCCTAAAGGACAGTCTGAATTCTTTGAAACATGATTTCTAGTTGTTTTAAACATTCCTTAGGGATCAGGCAAACCTTCTATTACACTTCATCTTAAAGAATTCATGCTATGAATATCAGATTTTGTGCCTTTCATTTGCATGATGCCGAAGAAATTAACATTCGTCAGACTGGGCAGTAAAGTTCCATTTGTTATCTGTTCGGTTTTTGTGATCAGTGTGCCCGTTGTATCCTCATTTTCCTAATCACTTCTAGATGATGCATTTCCACCATTCTATTATTCATTGAAACAAAAAGCAAACCTTTTGAAAATATCTGAAAATTATCTATGTATTAGGTATTAGTCATATATAAAAATCACTGGCTGTTTGCATTAACCTGCAGGTGTACCTAACAAAGTGTCTACTGAGTCATGGTCGTCTTTTACACAAACAATGGAAGGAATGAGCATACTGACTGGTTACCTGCAAAAACACGAACTGCACCTCCCTACCACTGTCTTAACCCTATTATGATTTTTTTATTGTGATTTACTCCTTTTTTTATGTTTCCCTAAAGGTTATCCCTGCAGTCTGGTTCTCTTATCTGTGGCTATTTAGGAGCACTGCCTCCACCAGCTAGTACATGTATACTTTGTGAGCTAATCTGGTATCTGGTCTGAGAACCTAGACTGGCTTGGTATGTCTATGCCTGGTTTTTCAGCAATGGTTGTGTGCAGGGGCGGACTGACAACTCATGGGGCCCCCGGGCAATAGGGGATCATGCGGCCCCTGTGTCCTTGCCGAAACTCAAAAAAGCCTATGAAAAAGGTACCAGGGGCATCTCATGGGGCCCCCTACTGACCCCGGGCCCTCGGGCAGTGCCCGAGTTTCCAAATGGTCAGTCCACCCCTGGTTGTGTGCCTCCCAACCTGATCTTTGACCTGAACCTAACAATACCCATCCCTGATGACACCTGTCAATTGGACAGGAAAATAGAGGAAGTCTGTCTAGGGGAATCTTTCCAATGGAAGCTTCAACCTTTCTTCTACTCTATTAAAGAATTGTTAATGATTTTATTGTTGCATGCGTCTCTGCTGCAGAGGATCCGCTCCCTACTTTCTGGTCCTTATGACAGTCTGCAAATGGGCACATAGGCAGAAATAAAAAGTTAATGATGCTCTAACCCTTCCCCGCTCTATCCAAAGAAAAAAATAAATGTTTTGGCTGGAGTTAAGTTTTAAACATATGTCATGTATATTATGTTTTTTTTTTCCTGTGGTTCTTGCTAATTCATTTTTACTTAGTACCCTAGCCTGCAATTATTTAAACAACAATTTTGCTTCTGTGTTATCACATCACAGTACAGCCATGCATACTAAACATCTCATAAAATCCCATTACAGGCACTAACATTACGTACTTGAAAAAACAATTACAGTATGTTATCCAGTGGCACTCACTTTAAATAGACCTGAAAAAATCCTCAGGTTTATTTGACATACCAACATTGTAGTATATAACTACAAGAACTTATCCTTTGTCAATTTACATTATATCTGCCTATGTTGCGTTATTAATTAATGCCAGATGGTATTTATTTTAAATGCAAGATTCACTAGTTCTTGTGCTAGGGTTTAAAACTCCAAAGCCTCCAGTTAACAATTAAGCTATTTTTTTATAGTTAACTTTGGGAGAGTCAAGGTTTGGCTAAGACTGCAACTCTTACATATACAATACTAAACAATTATTTTACCCATGGGACTTTACACGAGGCATGACATGTAGATGGGTTATGCATTATCAATTTTTTCAACAAAACATTAAGTTGTTAATGCATACATCAGAGAATTGAAAAAAAAACATGTTGGTTCTTATATCTGACAAGCAACAACATAAAAAATACAATTCATAAAATAACTGTTACATATATTTAAAAGAAACATATTCAATAAAAAAGGAGGGAATGCATCCTAAAACTCAACACGTTTTGTGAATTTTATCGTCACTTCCTCAAGAGTATTCACTAAGTTGAGTTTTAGGGTATATTCCCCCTTTTTATATTGGATGTGATCCTTGAAATATTATATGGAACATTTTTTTAAAGAATTGTATACTTTATGTTGTTGCTTGTCAGATATAAGAATCAACTTGTTTTTTTCAACCCTCTGATGTATGTATTAATAACTTCATATTTAGTTGAATAAATTGATAATGCATAACCCAACTATATGTTATGCCTCATTTAAAGTCCCACGGGCAAAATAACTGTTTGTATTGTATATGTTGAATAGGGATGGAGCAGGGGCGGACTGACCATTTGGAAACTCGGGCACTGCCCGAGGGCCCGGGGTCAGTAGGGGGCCCCATGAGATGCCCCTGGTACCTTTTTCATAGGCTTTTTTGAGTTTGGGCAAAGACACAGGGGCCCGATGATCCCCTATTGCCCAGGCGCCCCATGAATTGTCAGTCCGCCCCTGGGATGGAGGCTTCACATTTGTATTGTATATGTTGAATAGGGATGGAGGCTTCACATTTTAGGTACCAGGTCACCACTTTATTATTTGTTGATTACAACTCTTACATGTAGTATCCTCATAGATATTTGCTATGCTACCTGTTGTGTAGGTATTCAGCAAACTATTTCACTTTGTAAAGCTGATTTTTTTTACTTGTTATGTGCCAGCAATTTTTTACTATTTTATACAGACTGCGTCCTGCCAGTAGAGAACACTATTACTAACAGCTTGCCAGCAATATAGCTCAATGGACATTGAACCATTTCAAAATGGCTGCTGCAATTTACATCCATAGAGTAGCTACATAAAAAAGGCACATATATGCTAGCCTGTAGAGTAGACGTGATATCAAAGGGAGGGATATTCTGTAGATGGTTTGGTGGAAGAAGCTTCTGGAAAGGGGTAACTGTGAGAGACTACATAGGAGAAACCCCAGTGGATTCTTCCGACAGTTTTTCTGTTGTTCAGTATGTGTAGGAGTAGTGCAGAGTAGCTGGAGTGGATTCCACCAGTACTTCTGTCTGCATAAAATGATTGAGGAGAGCTGACTTCCTTTATTGTAAGTGTCCAATGCAAAGAAGTTCCATTTCTGCAGAACATCACTCCTGTCACCCCTCTACCATCTCTGAAGGGTGACAGCAGAGATATTCTGCAGGGATCGGAGAGGGGAGGCACAGCATTGTTAGTAAACACAGGGATGTGCTACAAGCTAGAGCTCTACTGAGCCTCCTTCACATGGCTGTAGAAGCTCTTAAATAGAGATCTGTCTCCATCACTCCAACCAGAGTCTCCACCAGCATGACAAGCATGGAGCTGCAGCGAACAAAAAAGGAGGGAGTGGGTTCTGGGAAGGCTGAGTCTGGAGTAGGGACAAAGTAATGCCAGGGCAGGACAGCTAACTCAGAGCTCTGTCTTTCTCCTTGGTATTCAGACAATGCAGGGGCAGAAGAGGCTCCCACCCCAGATGCACTCTCCACAGCATTGAGCATTGGTCAGTGCCTCTTCTGCTTTTGCCTGGATCTAACATAGATGCTTGGTGGGAGTTTGTGATTCAGATCTGTGGGATATCAGGATTTTGTTGAAATCCCAGGACAGTCCTGAGGAAATCAGGATGGTTGGAAGGTATGAGTGCCTGCTAAATAAAGTAAACTCTCTGGGAAGAGTCTTTCTTCAAGGTGGGTAGGGTACTTTGTTTTGGGGATTTTCGGTTCCATTGTTTTTTTTTGTTTTCAGGTACCAAGTCAACAGAAAACAGTGCCACTTCAGAAGTCCTTACTTCAGCATATAGAACAGATGAGTTCTCCTACAAATTGATGGGTTCTCAAACTGCCTACTACTGTCTGTCAGTTCACTCTCCACAAAACTTTTAAATGTTCTTAGCACAGCCTCCTACTGTGAGGCTTCCCAGCACTTCTATAATGATTAGGGTATTCTGGCAGGTGAACTTGTGGATTGAGGTGACCAGGCTGTGTACCCAATCTCTTCTGCAGCCCAAACTTCAGACCCAACAGAGAAACTTTACACCTAACTTCAGACCCAACAGAGAAACTTTCCAATCTGCCTCTTAAAGGAAGACTGACCTATTTTCCTCACCAGACTTCCCACAATTTTCCCAATCCACATTCTGGGTGACATCTCCCATCCACCAACTTGTTTGCCAGCTAAGCCCAGTCTGTCACAGTATGTAGCATCTTAAGTGAGAACTACAGGCCCTTTCACAAATCAGGCCCTTTCTAATCAGCAGGGGATCCACTGACAGATCCCCTGCTTTTCGGAGCAGAGCGGGGCAGATGACAGTTCCATGTCCACTCAGTTTATGTAGAGCGGACATGGACAGAGCCCGTTCTGCCCTATGGGCAGTAGGGAGTAAACAGACTCCACTGTCTGTTTATACCCTGCTGTCTTTGATCCAGTCCACCCAAATGGGAAGAGGACGCAGTCTTCCTCAATTTTTTTTTAGAAGGCCTGATCAGACCCAATATTAAACAGGTGTAAAAGGATACAAGCATAGGAATTCATGGACCATCCGATCAGGCCTGAAAAACTGGCTGGTGGACCTGATCGCATTGGCCATGTGAAAAGGCCCTAACATTGCTTTGATTTTTTTTTCTTATGTTCAGTGTAAAGCATTCACTGAATCAAGTTACATATGATGTACAAGTGCCTGCCTCCACTGTGTCAAGGGATTTCGAAGGGGGTCACCAGATTTGGGTAGGAGCTGTAGCCACACACCTATCAAAGTTAACATCTTTAAATGTACCACAACAAACCAAAATATGTGGCTCATTTGTTCTTTTTGCCAACCAATGATGGCTTATGGCTCATTTGTTGCTTAAACCCCGTGTTTTGCTTTCATTTCCTCATTTAGGTATAAAACCAAGGGTGATTTATTCAATGTGAATGAGCTTAGTCTTCAGGTGACTGAATAAGAATATGTGGAGATCAGAATATGGTTTTATAAAACACAAAAAATGCATCCAAAGAAATAAAAAAAAAATCATAGTACAAGCAAGAACTTATGTACCATAAAAACATGTAATTACATTTTTGCACATTGGTCTGTAAACATCACAATCAACTCCAGTTAATGAAAATTAGCTTTAAAAATAGATGGCACACTCCCTGGGACTTAATTATGAGCCCGGTTGATTTAATTAAAGCTGGGGTTGGAAAGGGGGGGTCTACAGAAGGTTATTAAAGGAAAATTGCTAAAATGGTAATAACATGCGAGCAAGACACATTGAAGAGTGCAGGCAGAGTAGTAACCCAGTAATTAGTAATTATAAATACATGTATTAAACCTGTAATGAGAGAAACACAGGTGCTGCCATTTCCGACCTCTTTTAAAAAATGCTAGTTGACAAGCTGGTATGCTGACTGACTACTTAGTACTTTCTAACAACTAACTTAAATCAAGTATGTAGATCAGAAAAGGCAGAAAAAAGTTCTCATCTGAATGCTTGTTCCAGATCAGTGACTTGCAAGAGATTGAGCATGACAGTCTGTCCACAACCTAATAGTAGGTGGTCACATTCATCTGGTCTAGTTGAAGATGGGTTGTTCCCATTATGTTCTTGGACACTCATTATCTGCCTTAAAATATTATTTTGTGATTGGATTAAGGTGACTGAGTTACCCATGTGGATATAAATGTTGGGGAATGCCATCATATCACAGAACAAGCCCAGCTGAATGTGATTAACTACTAGCTTTACCATGACCTGGATAAATGGGATCCTTCACAGACAGTGAAGTCATAAACAATTTTTCAAAGGTATGTTACTTAGTTACATAATTAGTCTAGTTGAAAAAAGTCCATCTAGTTCAACCAATAGAAGTGGAAAAAAAAATATACAATCCTATATACACAATCCTGTACCCACAGTTGATTCAGCAACCAGTGGCAACCTTTATATTTTATCATAACAGGGGTACATTAAAATTATGTATATAAAACATAATATATATAAACTTTTATTACAAAACATAGCTAGCACAGGTACTTGTGCTTTGACAGTACTAAAAGATATTCAACAGCTAGCCTGACATCAAGCATATGACCTACCTGTGTAGTTTGTTTAAGCACTTGTCCTCTAGAGGATTTACCCCCCTTCCTGACCAGGCCATTTCTTGCAATACGGCTCTGCATTACTTTAACTGACAATTGCGTGGTCATGCAATGCTGCACCCAAATACAATTTATGTCCTTTTCTTTCCCACAAATAGAGCTTTTTTTTGGTGGTATTTGATCACATGTGCATTTTTTATATTTTGCGCTATAAATAAAAAAAAACGACACTTTTGAGAAAAAAACAATAGTTTTTATTTTTTGCTTTTAAACATATCCAGTAAAAAAATGTAAAAATCTAATTTCATCATAAATTTAGGCCAAAATGTATTCTGCTACATGTCTTTGCTAAAAAAAAATCCCAATACGTGTAAATTAATTGGTTTACATTAAAGTTATAGCCTTTACAAATGGTGGTATATATACTGGGATTTTTTTTCTTACTAGTGCAGCGGGCATTTTGACACTGGGGGAACTGACTTGGTGTCACTTGTAATGGCTATTTTGGGCCTATAATAATTAACATTATTGTGAACTTTTGATAGGGGTCTAAGTCTCAGTTCCTGCAACTTATCTTTCATCACCTCAACACCCCCCCCCCCTTTTGATGCTTTCCTGTAGGGGTTTATGGCAGTATGGCCACCTGGCTGAATAAGTCCCGAAGTCGTCATCTCTATCACCTCCTAGGGAGTATTGTCATAGATCTTCCTGTGGGAACTGGCTTCAAAGGAGGTATGCTTCCCTGGACATTGGCCTATCAAATTCCATCTGATGAGCTACAGTTGGCCAATATCTTTCACAAGTCACAGAGCCCCCCCTTGAACAGAATTGGCAAAATACTAGAACTTATTGAAGGGTGTGCCTTTACCTGGAATGGAGGGGGAGGGGGTATAAAAGTAAGCCATTGCTCAATTTATGCCCTTTTTCTCTTTGGAAGCCCAGTCATCAGGATGTCTGCGTAATGTATTATACTATGTTTCTTTTCTGTAACTTTCTTTCCTGTAGTCATCTCTTTGTATTTGTAACATTCTGTATTTGCATTGTAGTATTACTGTGATAGATATGGTAAAATGCCTATTTCGTTTCCTATTGAATATATACATTTTTCTATACATTTTATACATATCCACTTTTATACTTTAATACATATGTTGTGTGAATATTTTCTGCCTGCTGGGCTTTGTGGTACTTTAAGAAATCCTTGCTTGGGGGGTGTCTGCTCACATGCACCGACCCCTACCATCGTGCCAACTTGAGACAAAGACATGTTTTTCTTTCTATAGATAAGACTTGGAAGAAGATCACACCTATACTATGATGAAGATTGTTTTCGTGTGGAAATGACCAATCAAAGACTAATATAATGCTTATGCTGTTCTCACATGACTCTTGCATCATTTTGCATAGATAAGCTCACTTTTTCATTATAATAAACTAGAAGTGTTCATAGACTGAACTTGTGTGTCAGCGTGAGTCTCTTCCAGTGTGCGCAACGGATATTTTAGTCCTCCACTAAATCATTACTACTTTTAAAGTTATACATTATATTTTGTTATATTTGATTAATAGCAAGCTTCTTTTTTGTGTAAATAAATTAGATCTTTATTTTTTGCATAGCTGTTATCATTTGGTATTAACTTTATTGGTATTAGCCACATGAGGATTGGCTAAATTCATGTATAGACAAAAGGTTGTAATCACTTATTACATTTATAATCTTAGATAGAACCAAGGGAATAAGTGCGGTAGCAAAACCGCCAAAACACACTGACATCCCCAGTGACACCAATACAGTGATCAGTGCTAATAAACAGCACTGACACTGTACTAATGGCACTGGGCAGGAAGGGGTTAACATCTGGGGTGATCAAAGAGGTAACTATGTGCTGTTTCACTATGGGGGCTGTGTGTGTGCTTCACTGTAAGCACACTGCTTTGCATGGCTCTGCTATGCTTTGATGGCTTTGATGGCTTTGATTGTGTTATCCCCAGCTTTTCCTAGATGTACAACACCTACTTGTTTGACATTGAAAAAAGAGTTAATATGCAGTTTAAGGGATGAGTGTAATGCGTGCTTCCTGGACCTGTGAGGGGTTCTAGTAAAGATGTCTGGTCCCATGCTCTTTTCAGAAGATAGAGGAGCAATACATTGCTGAATATCCATTGTGGTAAATAGGGCAGAGAGGGACTATGCAAGGACAGGGTCTAAAATAGGTAAGCCAGTCACCTTAATAGAAACATAAATAATACCTGTGCTAAGGCACAAAACGCTAAATTAATAAAAAAGCAGCTAGCACAATTTTGCAGGCAACAAATTACATAGTATTAAAAGATAGAAAGCACAGCGCTAATATTCACAGGTGACAAGTTTGGTGTGGAATAGTGCAAACGTATAAGAATTAATACATGAGTCCATTCACAGTCCTCATATGATGACCCATGAGTGATGGTGCTCAGTGTCACGTACCTGATTGGGGACCCTGACGTGGAGAGAGGGAGTCCTCTTACAACTCCCGCTCGGAGCCCCTGACAGTGGGAACAGAGGGCGCAGAGCCAGGAGTGGCACGAGTGCCGAGTGGATCTGGAGCTGGCGGCAGGTAGCTGGAGACCCAGGAGATCCGGATGCAGGCCAGGTGTGGGTGCAGGAATGTAGGTGCAGCAGCAGGCAGGTATGGTGGTAATCAGGATGCAGACTGGGGCTTGACACCGGAGCGTGGATGCAGTGGCAGGCAGGTATGGCGGTGACCAGGATGCAGGCCAGGTGCAAGACCATGGGTACAGCGGCAGATAAGTATGGCAGCCGTCAGGATGCAAGCCAGGTAGAGGTGCAGATAAGGAGATGCAGCAGAGTCAGACAAGCTGGATCAGTATTAAGCAGGCGGATCATGTACAAGGGAGCAGACAAGCGGATGGTCAGGGATAGCCGAGGTCGGTGCAGGCGGAGTTCTTTCTTAGACAGGGTCAAATCAGAATACAACAGGATCAGGTAACAGTGCAGGAATGTTGTAGACCAGAAGGCATTGATTTTACTGTTCTGCAGGTTTAAATAGCCCGCCTGGCATGACGTGTTACGTCACGTGACATGGCGTGACTGCGCATGCATGACCGCACGCTCCTGCGCCTGCGCACTCGCACCACCATGGCCCGAGGGGATCCATTGCCGTCGCATGGCTGCACGGTGACAGGATCCCTGACACTCAGAAAGAGACACAGAATAAGGAAGTCCTCCACTATCAAATCAATCATGCAGCTTCTTACCATAAGAATTTGACCACCCTAAGGAATGGTCAAATAGCACAGTTATGGACCATAAGGTAATGATCAGACTTCCAGGAATGATTCATCCACCAGTTCACCTCTCTTGCACCACTCTCTCAGGCTTCACGGCTCAGCCAGGTAAGCAGTTTCTCTTCCAAAAAGGTATAAATAACAGAGAGAACAGAGCCATCTCATAGTGTAGTAAAACTGCTAATAACCATTTATACAAAGTATTACACTCACATTCATCAATATAAAAATAGCATATCAAAGTAGTGTTTCAAACCAACAACATTGCCCCAGTCCGTTCCGGTGTGTGATGACTTCACATGCCGTGACTCCACCCTATATGTTTCATCATCTTAATGTATTCCTTGAAGCAGTGTGCTTCAAGGGTGGGAAGTAAAAGGAGAGAGGTTGAACAGCCCTGTGTAAAAGCTGTGGAAAATTTCAGCTACCTTTTCTGTGTTATGTATCAGCCCTTGGGTAAAATTATACACTTTGGTTATGAAAATGGTCACTTGTTTGGAGTCAGTTAACCACTTCCCGTCTGGCCCATGTATATAAATGGCCGAACGGGAGCAGTGCAGGGGCAGGTGGCCGTTTATAAACGGCCTCCCCGCTCCCTGCTTGTGCACGCTTCCTGGGAGCTCACAGCACCGCGATCCGGTGCCCGCTGTGTCCTCCAGACACAGTGGAACACCAATCGTTGTATGGGACCTCTGTGTGAGGTCCCAGTTATGTAATCACTGATTGGCCAATCAGTGATCACATGAAGAGTAGTAAGCAAGATGTCACTTCTGACAGCATTGCTTATTATGTGTGAAATCTGTGAATGATCACAGAGGTCACATGGTACAAGACTATTCACAACAGTCTCGTATCATGTGACAAGCTGTGACCAATCACAGCTCACACAGTATTTCTCAAACGCTGCAAGAATGCAGCTAGAGAGAAGGAAAAATGATTGCTTTTACAGCCTTTATGGGTATAAAAGCAATCAGTGTTAAAAAAAAAAAATCTTCATTCCCCCCCACAAGTAGTACAGTGTCACTATGGTGACACTGTACTGCTAGGGTGACAGTATGTAAAAAAAAAACATAAATGATAATATAAAAAACTAAAATAAAAATGTAAAAAAAGAAACAATTATTATTTTTGGTTATAAACTAATTTGGGTAATTTTTTTCTTACTAAAAAGATAACTGAATAAATTTTGGCCAAGATTTATGAATAAATATTATTTATTTGCAAAATGTTATGAGAAAAACACCTTTTTTCTCCCCCACCCTAAGTGTTGCGGCCGTCAAAACCAGAATAACACAAGCCATGATACATGCAAAGGTGGAAGCCACAATTCTAGACAAGATTCCTAAATTTTTACGCATATGGAGCCCCTGGGTAGAGCATTTCCTCCCGCCTAACTTCGATGAATCACTCCTTCTCCCTTGATTGGTATACTGTGCGCCAAGGATACTGTCAGTAGTCCTTCGTAGGCAGCACCTGAGGTCTGCTGCAAACTTGCTGAATGCTCATGGAGTCACCGTTGCTGTTCCTCTTTCCCTCCCCTATTTTCCACCCCCGTCTGACTCCCCTCCAAACTTCGCCCTATTTCTTTTTTGCACCTGGGAGACAATACTCTGATTGGCAGGGACAATGATGTTATCTGTAGTCGACTTTTATATACCTGTTTCCGCTAGAACTAAATAGACATTTGTAACGCGATCCTCATTCATTTTTTCTATGTCCTACTGCCACCTCAATGTCCAATGTACACTAACAAAGTCTCCCTGTTTGTAACGTTTGTAACATTATGGTTTATTGTTAATAAAATGTTTGAACAAGAAAAACACCTTTTTTCAAAATGTTTGGACTATTTCATTTATATAGCAAACCCCATATATATAAAACCCCAAAAAATCCCAGTGGTGAATAAATACCACCAAAATAAAGTTGTATCTGTCTAAAAAATTCATATGGATACAGTGTTGCATGACTGCACAATTGTCATTCAAAGTGTGATAGTGCTGAAAGCTGAAAATGGTCCTGGACAGGAAGGGGGTAAAAGTGTCCGGACTTGAAGTGGTTAAGGGAGTGAGGAATCTATCGTCCTTGTCCTATGTTTCTACATTGACCAAACAGTACAATCTTTGTGACAAATGCAGCATTGATCAAGCAATTTTTGCAGATCTGCACATTCCTATATTAGTCTTCATTCACACTTGACGTTTTTACAGCTGCTGTTTTTGGCTTTTGACGTTTTTTTCTACAGCCAGTAAAAAAAATGCTAAAAACCACAAACGCTGAAAAACGCAGGAAAACGCAGCAAAACGCCTCTAAACGCTAATGCAAAAACGCTAAAAAAAGCTGAAAAACTCACGTTTTTAACGTGACTTTACACAACTAACATTACCAATGTTATCAAAATGTCCCATGTGCATGAGGACTAATAGTTTGGAGTGTAAGAGCATTGTGTAAATGCTTATGGGCAATCTCAAAGATGTGGATATCATGAAGTAGGTCCAAGAACACTTAGGCTTTTTGTTGCTGCATGTTGAAGCCTCATATTTTAACAGAGGAAGTGGGGGGTGGAGGTAGTGTCACCTTCTTTGTGGTCCTGTGTAAAGCTGGTGATCACTGATTTGACCACTATGGAGACTGATCAATTCACCAGGAATGGTTTAGCCATGTGGGGAAGGTTAATAGTGAAATAGATCAGAAAAAGGATGGACCATGTCTGGGAACTAATTTGGGTATGAGGTTGCCAGTCAAGTAAACAGTGGGATGTGCAGAAGTGGCCTATAATACTGTAAGTGGAATAGAAGGGGGGAAATAAGTGTTATGTAAAATACGCCAGATATCATGGAGTAGTTGTCTGACTTTCCTAAGTTGGGCCAAGGAAATGTGTGATTTTCCTAATGATGTGTCCATGGCAGAAACACCACTTTTTCATCATAGTCCTCATGTTTATGAAGTATGTTTAACCTCTTGGTGCCAGCGCCCTTTAAGAGTTTCAGAAGGCGGGAGGCCGGGCAGGGTTTAGGGTCATGTGACCGCCGTGATGGCCATCATGGCAGTCACATGAACGGAAAAGTTCCCGATCGAAAGGGAAGATCAGGACCTTTTCGGGAGTAGCAGACAAACGCCGAGAGGCTGCATATTTACGTGCGATTGGCATCAAGGGGTTAATGCAATGACCTCTACAGGTTAGGAAGATAAAAGTTTGCTAAAAAAAGGGCTTGTTATACAGTACATTTTGCATTCCAAAGATAAATAACAACATCTTCCACGTCTGTTAATTCAAAGAAGGACATGAAGGGTCCATTCACATCTGAGCGTAGCGTTTGTCAGCATTTTTGCCGCGTTTTGTCACACACGTTTTTTGCATGTTTTCATACAGTGTTTTTAGGCATTTTTGAACTTTGGCGGTTTTTATTAGCCAATAGAGAAAAATATCATCTGTTACATCATTTGTTGCTAGGTTTTTCTTTTTTTAGTTTTCCATCAGCTTTTGTTTTTTTTTTATTATTATTATTATTAATTTTTTATTATTATTTTTTTTGTTAGGGTAATGGGTTAGTTAAGGTTAGCTTAGGGTTAGGATTGGGTTTGGGTTGGGATTAATATTTTATTTATTATTTTATTATTATTTATTATTTTATTTATAGCGTTTTACTTATTATTTTCTAATTATTTATTTATTGTTAGGGTAATAATAATATTAATAATAATAATAATAATAATAAAATGAATAAAGAAATGTAAAATAAATACACAAATAAATAAAAATAATCATAAATAAATACATCTAATAGTAAATTAGCATATTAATAATAAATACCCCATAACCTTAACCCCAAAACCTAAAAAAGTAATATAATATTAATAACAATCATTTTTTATTATTATTATTATTATTATTATTATTATTAATAATATATTTTTTTGTTCAGGTGTTTATTATTATTACTATTATTATTAATAATAATAATTTATTTCATTTTTTAAGGTTCGGGGTTAATTATTTATGTATAATTTATTAATCATGGTTTTTAATTTATATGTGTATTTATTATATTTATTTTACATTTATTTATTCATATACTAATACTAATTTTTATTTTAAAATTTTTCATTTGAGCAAAAAAATTGCGCAAAAATGCGTCAATCGCGCATTTCTATTCTTTTCTATGGGAATAAAAACACACCAAAAACGTGCACATCTGCCCAAATTGAGCTACAAAAGTAGTTCCAAAACGTTTTCGAGCTTCAGGCGTTCTGCTTCACGTGACTTGGAGTGGAGATGTGAACCATCTCCATAGAGTAATATTGAATTTCTCTCCCTGCGCATCTTGGAGCGTTGAGTTTCATGCTACAAAACACTCAGGTGTGAATGCAGCCAAAGGGAAGAGAAGGGTAGATGCCAACTGCTCCTTCCTTAGACTTATGGCATTGGTTGTTACTGGATACACCTAGTTTCATAGTATCACATATGCATTGTAGGAGCTGATGTGGTTTGAATTTAAGTGTGTCTCTTGTAAAATAGATTTGTGTATATAGGACAGTACTGTAGAGCATTTTGTTAGGATGTTGAAACCTCAGTCATTAGGTAACCCAAGATGAACTTTCATTATGGCTAAATAGAGCTTATTGGGCAATCATTTCTTGGAGTGGGCTTCAGGATTGCTCCCTGGAGTAATGGGGAGGCAGGGAGTAGGAAATTACAAGCAAGCAAATAATAAAAAAAGAAGTGCAAGAGTACATACACAGTTGACTAAGAGTGTACATTGTGCTCAGTGAAATGTAAGGCTGGAAGGGTACTTTAAATTGGAGAGACCAGGCACGGTTTAATCACGAAATAAAAACTAGAGTGTATAATTTCACAAAAAAACCCAACTATATATATATATATATATATATATATAGTATTTGTAGTACAGAATGAATATATACTATGTATGCTTCTTTAGTAGACTATATTTTGGGAGGGAGAGACCAGACAGGTTTTAATTTACAACGTAGAAATCATAATTAGAATGTTTTATTTTGCATAAAAACCATGCAGTTAATGCACAATATGTAAGTAACTTTAATACGCTGCAGAATCAGAGGGAGAGACCAGGCAAGTTTTAATCAAGAAATCAAATTAAAAATCTTTCCCTTCAAAACACACTGTCGCTCTCCCTATCTACTCCAGTTCTCTTCAACACACACTGATAAAAGGCTGTGGGGAGATCTGACTTTTATAGCAAGGGGGCTAAAAATGAAAACCCCCATTATTTGCCCTTTTAAGCTACTGGACAACAGTTCAGAGGCCAGCAGTGAATGGTCGCATTAGTTGCCCATTTTCCTGAATTGCCAGGGACTTGGGTTTTGGGCCATTCTCATATTTGATCTGAACTTGAAGCTCATCCCTAGTGGGCATTTGGGGAAAATATCTTTTGAAAGCCCCTATAAGACTTCCACATTGTTGTCCAAGTCTGGAGAATGACATCCCAATGATAACTGTGAGTGGCCCATGTAGGGAAGTAGTCCTCAAAGTCTCAGTCTTCGGGCACCATGCTGGATTAAAGCTGCCAAGCATGTGTTCTCCCGATATCAAAAGAAGGTTTTGTTGTCCTATTTTTGAGTCAAAAGCACGCCAGGCTAGTGCGCAGCACCCTTCTCTTCCTGTTACACCCTACTCTAGTATGAGAAAAGGGTGGTGGAATGGGATTTGCAAGGTAATTAACTGGGCCATAGCTTGAGCTCTTATCAGATGTGTTCTATCATTACCATGCTTAACCATGCCCCCACCTTGTCACCTTACTTTTATGGTTGAAAACATACTGTATATTGGGACTTAAGAGTGAGTATACACCATAGGAACTTCAGCTTAACCATGTCCCCAACTTGTCACTTAGTTTTATGGTTGAAAACATACTGTCTATTGGGTGTGAGTATACACCATAGGAACTTCAGCTTAACCATGCCCCCACCCTGTCACCTTAGTTTTATGGTTGAAAACATACTGTATATTGGGACTTATGAGTGGGTATACACCATAGGAACTTCAACTTAACCAAGCTTAACCATGCTGCCACCTTGTCACCTTAGTTTTATGGTTGAAAACATACTGTATATTGGAACTTAAGAGTGGGTATACACCATAGGAACTTCAGCTTAACCATGCCCCCACCTTGTCAACCTATGGTTGAAAACATACTGTATATTGGGACTTACGAGTGGGTATACAGCATAGGAACTTCAGCTTAACCATGCTTAACCATGCCCCCACCTTGTCACCTTAGATTTATGGTTGAAAACATATTGTATATTTGGACTTAAGAATAAGTATACATCATAGAAACTTCAGCTTAACCATGCCTAACCATGCCCCCACCTTGTCACCTTAGATTTATGGTTGAAAACACACTGTATATACGGACTTAAGAATGAGTACACATCATAGGAACTTCAGCTTAACCATGCCCCCACCTTGTCACCTTAGTTTTATGGTTGAAAACATACTGTATATTGGGACTTAAGAGTGAGTATACACCATTGGAGCTTCAGCTCAACCATAATTAACCATGCCCTCACCTTGTCGCCTTCGTTTTGTGGTTTAAAACATACTGTCTATTGGGACTTAAGAGTGAGTAGAAATCATAGGAACTTCAGCTTAAAAATACTTAACCATGTCCCCACCTTGTCGCCTTAGTTTTATGGTTGAAAACATACTGTCTATTGGGTGTGAGTATACACCATAGGAACTTCAGCTTAACCATGCTTTACCATGCCCCCACCCTGTTACCTTAGTTTTATGGTTGAAAACATAGTGTATATTGGGACTTACGAGTGGGTATACACCATAGGAACTTCAGCTTAACCGTGCTTATCCATGTCCCACCTTGTCATCTTAGTTTCATGGTTGAAAACATACTGTATATTGGAACTTAAGAGTGAGTATAAAGCATAGAAACTTCAACTTAACCATGCTTAACCATGCCCCCACCTTGTCACCTTAGTTTTATGGTTGAAAACATACTGAATATTGGGACTTAAGAGTGAGTACACACACCATAGGAACTTCAACAATATATTTCTGACCAATAGACTATATAGTTTGACACCCTCAGACGAAGTCGTGTGACGAAATGCGTAAGGGTGCGATCAAGCAGTGGCACCATTGCGTACGCCATTACTATGTGGCTGGACAATGTGACCGCAACTACGTCATCTGTTGCTGAGAGTGGCTGGTGAGACGCCACTGTGAGAGCTGGAGATTGTGCAGCTATATATTATTGAATGCTGGTTTCTACCTTACACATTGTGAGTTTGTTTTTACTGGGGGTATTTTGACATAATAAATAGTCAAACATTATTATGCTATGGCGAGTGTTCTTTATTTACCTACATATGGAATTGGATTATACTTACCTTGATGGAGTCTAAATGGATCAAACATCTGATGAATTAATATAATCCAGATTGATCGGTTTGTTGATGAATCTTCCACATCTAGGGATATTTGATTCAAATGCTGATTAAACACCAGCATCTGGGGAGTTAGCACTTTGATGGGGTGTTGAGTACAAAGGAATTCACGGTTGTGGCAAATATATTATTTGAAGAAAATTATATATGGACTACACTTTATTATAGATTTATTATTTTTGATGTCTCAAATTTTTTGCACATATTAATTTGTTTTGGTGGCAGTGTTTTTTATTTATTTATTTATATATCAATTTATTTATTTATTTTTTTTATTTAGAAAGTGCTCTTTTATTGAAGGATGATGATCATATGAAGCCATTTATTATCAAATAGTTGTTTGGCTCCTTTTTAACTCATAATGATAACAGAAATCACCCAAATGGCCATGATCAAAAGTTTACATACCCTAGAATGTTTGGCCTTGGTACATACACACAAGGTGACACACATGGGTTAAAATGCCAATTAGAGGTTAATGTCCCACATCTGTGGCTATTTAAATTGCAATTAGTGTCAGTGTATAAATAGTCAGTGAGTTTGTTAGCTCTTACGTGGAAGCACTGACTGGGCTAGATACTGAGCCATGAGGGTCAGAAAAAAACTGTCAAAAGTCCTGCATAACAAGGTAATGGAACTTTATAAAGGTGGAAAAGGACATATAAAGATGTCCAAAGCCTTGAATATGCCAATCAGTACTGTTAAATCACCTATTAAGACGTGGAAAGTTTGGGGATCTCTTGATACCAAGCCAAGGTCAGGTAGATCAAGAAAGATTGCAGCCACAACTGCCAGAAGAATTGTTCAGGATACAAAGGGAAGCCCATAGGTAACCACAAGAAAAATACAGGCTGCTCTGGAAAAAGACAGTGTGGTTGTTTTAAAGGAGCACAATATGATGACACTTGAACAAAAATGAGCTGCATGGTCGAGGTGCCAGAAAGAAGCTTTTACTGCATCAATGACACAAAAAGGCCTGGTTAGGCATGTCAAGGTGTTGTCAGGCATATTGTAACTGGGCTTTTTTGTGGCATTGGTGCAGTAAAAGCTTCCTTCTGGCACCTCGACCAAACAGCTCATTTTTGTTCAAGTATCACCATATTGTACTCCTTAAAAACCACACCATCTTTTTCCAGAGCAGCCTGTTTTTCTTTTGAGGTTGCCTGTGGGTTTTTCTTTGAATCCCAGAAAATTCTTCTGTCAGTTATGGCTGCAATCTTTCTTGGTCTACCTGACCTTGGCTTGGTATCAAGAGATTCCTGAACTTTCCACTTCTTAATAGGTGATTTAACAGTACTAATTGGCATATTCAAGGCTTTGGACATTTTTATATGTCCTTTTCCATCTTTATAAAGCTCCATTACCTTGTTACACAGGACTTTTGACAGTTCTTTTCTGATCCCCATGGCTCAGTATCTAGCCTAGTCAGTGCTTCCACGTAAGAGCTAACAAACTCATTGACTATTTATACACTGACACTAATTGCAATTTAAAAAGCCACAGATGTGGGACATTAACCTCTAATTGGCATTTTAACCCATGTGTGTCGCCTTGTGTGTCTGTACCAAGGCCAAACATTCCAGGGTATGTAAACTTTTGATCATGGCCATTTGGGTGATTTCTGTTATCATTCTGATTTAAAAAGGAGCCAAACAACTATTTGATAATAAATGGCTTCATATGATCATCATCCTTCAATAAAAGAGCATTTTTTGGCATGATCAGTCATATTTTCAATATCAATGCCAATATTTCACAATTTCTGCCAGGGTATGTAAACTTTTGAGCACAACTGTATTATTAAAGAGCATATATAGTTTTGAGAGCGCTGTTTATGGTATTTCCATTTACTTATACACTTTTTTATTTGTTTAAAATAGCAGCTCTACTGTAATCAAAAATTTGATGAATAGGAATTTGATTCTTATTATATCACGTCAGTTTGGCGCCATGATATGGGCTATTAATTGATTGATCTATCAATTTGTCAGTTTATTTGATATATTGATATTTACCGTATTTTCTGGCGTATAAGACGACTTTTTACCCCTTGAAAATCTTCTCAAAAGTCGGGGGTCGTCTTATATGCCGGTATACGGCATGCTGACACCTTTTAGGGGGGCGGCGCGGTGCCGCCACCGCCCCCCCCTTCCAAGGGACACTAAGTACAGGAGTGGGCAGGGGCTGCTGTTTCTTACCTGGCTCCGGCCCCACGACGATCCGGTCCAGGAAGCGTGGCTGCTCCTTCATTCGGTTCGGCTACTGGATGTTCACGCAGCTGCTCGGCTCCGCCTCCTCACTGGTGATTGGCCGCCAGGCACACAGGAGGCCAATCACCGGCGAGGAGGCGGAGCCGAGCGGCCCCGCGAAAATCGAGTGAAGGAGCGGCCGGTAAATGTACCGTACAGAGGTGCTGCTGCAACCACATATGCTGGCTGCAGCAGCACCATACTGGAACAGGGGTCAGCAAGTGTCATTGGTGTCAGTGGGAGGAATAGTGCCCCATCATTGGGGCATTATTCCTTCCACTGACACCAACGATGGGGCACTTTTCCTCCCCCCCACTGACACCAACGATGGGGCACTATTCCTCCCCCCCCACTGACACCAATGATGGGGCACTATTCTTCCCCCCCCAACTGATACCAATGATGGGGCACTATTCCTCCACCCCCCACTGACACCAATGATGGGATACTATTCCTCCCACTGACACCAATGTTGGGACACTATTCCTCCCACTGACACCAATGATGGGGCACGATTCCTCCCACTGACACCAAAGATGGGGCACTATTCCCCCCACTGATACTAATCATGGGGCACTATTCCTCCCACTGATACTAATGATGGGGCACTATTCCTGCCACTGATACCAATGATGGGGCACTATTCCTCCCACTGACACCAATGATGGGGTGCTATTCCTCCCACTGACACCAATGATGGGGCACTATTCCTCCCACTGGTGTGCATTGGAAGAGGGGTAGTCTGATACGGCGAGTATAGCCCAAACACTACATTTTAACAGGAAAAGTAGGGGGTCGTCTTATACGCCCAGTCGTCTTATACGCCGGAAAACACGGTAATTTATTCTAGCCTATATACAAAGTTCTTTTTTAGACTATATAGTTTACCTGCATAATTTCTAATCATATTAAAGTAGAACTAAAGGCAAAACGTTTATTTTAATTTGAATATAGTAAGGGAGGGTCCCCTAACCAAAGCAGAAAGTGAAAGTGAGGGATTACCTGTTTGTCACCAGGGTCACCAGAACTAGTATCCCCATTGGCCATTTTCCCCTTTATTTCTGTTCTGGAGACAATCCAAATTGTGGCATTTTCTTTCACTTTCACACTTGATGATATTGGTAAACAGGACAAATAGAGAGGGTGAATCTCGCTCTATAATGGTGGCAGGTGTTCTAATAAATAAAAAAAATCCTTTAGTTATACTTTAAAAAATGATCATTTTGTCAAACCAATACAATATATAATAGATATCCTAGAATTTCAATAAATATTTTGCTGTTTGTTTTAGATTTAATTTTCTATTTAGAAATATTCACAACCAAGTAACCATGTCTAATTGTCTATAGAATGTTACCTGATAAGAAAATATTCATAGTAAGAGCTGATGGAAATGTTGATTGCACTAGGCACAAATGACAGGAAATTCAGTCGCCTGGTATTCAAAAAGTGTTAGTGCCTGCTTAAGACTGTATTAACGCTTTGCGGATAGTGTTTATAGATAGGGCTTGTTTGTATGCAGTTTTGAATTATGAGAGATTTACAATTCAGATTATCTCAAACTGAGAAATGTTAAGTAATGCAGATAAACAAATCTCCGAGATGCTGGTGTTGCTTTATGAAAAGACAAAATAATGATTGCCGGTTCTATTATAGGTTATTCGCAGACTTGCTGACAGTTCATTAACATTGTTAGGCAACTGATAAAAAGCAACTGTGAGGAAAAACTGTACACTGTGCAGGCAGAAACAGAGTGTTTTTTAATCAGTTGCTAACTGAGATAAATAGCTGTGCATGCAAAGGCAAGGATCACTCCCTGTGCCTCATGACCAGGCTGATTATCTCTGTAGAATCGCTGAATGCGACCTCCTCACCTGCAGTGTAGTGACAAAATAAAGCACAAAAAATACATACTATAAGTAGCATGCTTTCAGGTCGATACCATGCAGTGTTTTAAAGGTGCTCTGCTTTTGTCAAAGCACAACTGAACTTTCAAGTTAAAATCAGCTAA
Source organism: Staurois parvus (assembly GCF_062004578.1). NCBI lineage: Eukaryota > Metazoa > Chordata > Amphibia > Anura > Ranidae > Staurois > Staurois parvus. The sequence goes on along the minus strand of NW_028318260.1, from coordinate 2,994,798 downwards.
ATTCCAGGTATTTCAAACAAAAGGTGTTCAAATATTTTACAGTTTATTTTCTTTTTAAAGCAGCTAAAGCCTATTCCCAGTCAGCAGCTGACTGGAGACATTCAGAGGAATTCAGTAAAGTACTAGCTACACTTTTCTAGTGGTATGGTCCTTTATTATTATTATTATTATTATACAGGATTTATATAGCGCCAACAGTTTGCTCAGCACTTTACAATATAACGGGAGACAATACAGCAACAATACAGTTCAATACAAGAGGGATAGGAGAGCCTGATCCTGGGAGCTTACAATCTAGGATATTGACCTACACCAGATGTTAAAATTCCTGCCACCTGTTTCAGGGGGCCATGTTTGCAATGCGGCCAATTCAGGCAGTTCTTTATAGAGCTAGGTTTACAAAATTGTGACGTTTTTACCGCACCAAATTAAAGAAATAATTACCTCCTATTCATAGATAACAGCACTGGATGTAATAAAAATCAAATCTAATTTGATGTACAGAGACATTTAGAGTGCCTGTCTCTGTATCCTGCATAGCAGGTGGCATATTTGCCACTGATATCTCCTCCCCATCTGTCACTTGTTGTTAAGGATGCTGTCAGCTTCACATTCAACAGCCTCCTAGCAACCAGTGATGCAGAGAGTGGGCAGAGTCTTAGGGCTGTTTCACATTGGGTCACTCTGCTCCCTACTAAATTGGAGCTGAACAGGACAGATTTCAGTTGGCAGACCCCTGATAGCTCTGTGGGCGGTCGGATGTAAACGGCCTTGTGTCTGTTTATACTAGGGTACCTCTGAGCCATCATATTTGGGTCCTGAAAAACAAGACATAGTCCTTTTCCTTTTTTTCTGTACCTGCACATATTAGGATGAAGGAGGGTGTAAACAGACACAAGTCTGTTTACATCAGCCTGCCCATTTGTATGGAGCTTCCAATCAGGTCCACTTAAAAAACTGACAGGCATATCTAATCAGAAAGCCCATGTGAAAGGGCCCTTATTCGAGAACTAGTGTTTTAAGCTAAAATTCAACAAAAAAAGTTGGGTGACCAACAGGTGGTAGGAGGTCATACCCAAGAAATTGTCACAGTGCCACGTCCAAATTAAGGATAAATATGTCAAAGAAATAGCTCATGGACTTTTTAGGCACATAAACTCGGTACACAAAAGATAAAATCAAGGGTTACTTTATTAACATGTCACATCTAAAACATATCAAACACACATTAATACTTACATTGCACACCTGAAACACAGCATGTTTCCCCCCATCAACCACAATACAGGCTGTTCCAATGGAGGTTAGATAGGGGTGGTAGATACAATTTACTTCCTTCAGAAGGTGGGGAATGTCCAAGCTGTGTGGAAAACCCCCAACATGTTTCGCGATTGGAGTCGCTTCCTTAGGGGCTAGCAACGCATATAGGTAAATAGTATGTGTTGTATAATAGAGGACTCCTCAATGCAGCAACCAAGGTCCCCCTGGCCAACCAAAGACAGGAACCCCAAATACCAGGTATGGGGGCGCATCAGTTCAGCAATAGGCAGACAGAGAACTCCACCGGGATCACAGGCATTCAGCAAAAAATCGAAAAATCAGAGTTACAGGGCAACAATCAGCATCATCATAGTAATCCAGCTAGCAAGGATTAGTAAATAAAGCAACATGTTCCCTGTATAGGCCTAAAGGGCATAAGTGGACAACCATTATCCATACAACAAAGGACTAGAAAGCTCTAGATTATCTCCACTATAAGGCATGAAAACCGATTGGCCTACTACATTATAGCCAAAAAGGAGACCCATATAGGAGCCCCAGATTGCCCTTGTGGTATTAGAGAAATCCCAGAGGATCTGTGGCTCCTATATGGGTCTCCTTTTTTTGGCTAAAAAGTCTTCCCCCTGAGGAAGAGAGGATTCCCCCCTTGAAATGCGTCAGCCATTCTTTGAGCGTCTTCCTGATTGTAGGACTTGCACAGTACTCCAAGCCATGGGCCAGTGTTGGTTATGACATGGTTGTGAATTTTGTCATTTGTGAGTGTACATCTGTTACATTCTACTAATAGAATACTATCTCTGAGGTAATGTGCAAGGCTTGTGCACCCCTTTCTTTTTCCTATTTTGTAGTGCCTTTCTGGGATTCCCTGGCCCATAGGGGGCTGCACAGCATTGCCTGATTGGATTGAATGAAACGTTGATGAAGACTTGTCCACATATGCCTGATCTAGTATTTTGAGAGCAGGAGTTTTTTTTTCTTTCTGGTGACTTGTTTATAACAGCCATACTTGTGTGGCCATAAACCAGTCATTGAAGACAATCCACTAAGGCCATACGTAAAGTCATACAGTAAGATAACCTGTAATGACTTCAACATAGGGGAAGGAAGAAAGGGTGGGAAGGGAAGGAAAAGTTGGGGGGGGGGCTCACGGGTAATGGGGAAACATGGCTATAGGTAAAGGTAAGAGGGGAGGGATATATGGAGGAAAGGTACAAAGGTAACTATAGTGTCAGGACAACAAAGACCATTCTTCTCAAGGTAGAAAGCATAACCTGAATCATCACAAATCCCATTTTTTACATACATACATACATACATACATACATACATACCAGGACTTTGGTTAGGCATTGTCCTAAATGCAGACTTCCTGTGTACATCCCCGGTATGCATGTAAGCAGTGGTATTTGCATATATGCAAATACAGCTGCCACTTGAGCCAGTCATTGATTTTTTACAGACCTAATGTACATTAGACAACCTTCTTATGGCTGTTTGTATGAAGCCTTTCCAATGTTGTATCCCACAGAAAAAAGCAGGAATGCTTACCTTATTCCCCACCGCATGACCAATCCCCAAAGTCACTCCTTTTCGTTGGTCTCAGCCTCTCCAACATCATTGTGTACAGTGCAGGACCACTGTAATCATGCATTTTACATGAGGACATCAAACATATCATGAGCCTAGAAGAACAAAGAAGAGCACTGACTTCTGGTGTGGGGGGAATAGGGTATATATTCCCGCTGATTCTTTACCCAGAAATTAACTCTTGTTGTGCCAAGGATTGGGGTGGGGCACAACAATTTATTATGCTTCCTGGAGCTCAACTTTTCATCCCTTTTCAGATTTTTAAATAATGGTAAATCAACTCTTACTTATATTTGTTTCCTTAAAGTTAGGGCAAAGGTAATTCATGCTTTGTGTTTAGCTGATGACCCTCTTTTTTATTCCACAAAGGTTGAATCTGACAAGAAGCAAAACATCCATGTGACAGAGTTCTAAGGGCAATATCCATTCCATGACTTGTCAAAGATATACTGGCTCCTTGCAGGAAAGTAATCCTAACATGTTTCAAAGCAGGTTAATTTATTGCCACTTAACCATTTCTGTTGCCTGAGATTCAATGAATGGTAGTTTCAATCCAATTTTTTTACAAAGATGTTTTATTTTATGATTGATTTACTTAGGCCCAAACTAAAAACTAAAACTGCTCAGCAGTTTAACCTATTGTTGTCAATCACCCTATTTAAAAGTCTTTGAAATCAATTTATGGCAAATTAAAGGGAACCTGTACTGACCTATGTTGCCTGGTCTTGCTGATTTCTTTGGATTTTAGAGAAAGTTAGAATAAGAATGCAAGTCAAAATGAAGTCAGAGAAAGCTGTAGGAGAGCACCAGGAGCAGGTCTGGCCTGGAACTGACCTGGACTGTGCAAAAGAAATAAGTAATACCTGTGCTACTGCATAGTCCAGGTCAGTGACCAGACCTGCACTTGTAGCTTTCCCACAGCTTATGCTTATCTGCTTTATATTGGCACCTTATTCACTGGAGCATTTACAGTTTGCAGAGCAGAGTAGGGACTGGCCAGAGAGGGATTATGTTCATGCAGTTGGCTATCTTAAACATGTATTCCAGTGTATGTGAATTAAAAATCCCAGTTTTATGCAGTTTGCAATACAGGGTGTATAGCAGTGTGCAGAGGATTCATCCAGAATTTTCTAGGATTCCTCCAAATGTCCATATTCATTTTTTATTTGCTGCTTTTATCCAACTTCCTGTTAGAGGGTGACAACATTCGTTCTCCATGGTTCCACTGTATGTAGGAACATAGCCACCCTCTCCTGATTTTGGAGAACAAGGATATATTCTAGGGTGACTTTAAAGTGAAATTAAGCTACATTATGGTAATGCCACTCACTGCATCATTGAGGACCTGTAAGGGTCTTCATTGCTCTGGGGATTGTGGCAATTGTACGCATAGAGACAGGGACGCTGGCAACCATTTAGTTAGGTCTACCATTTTGTCTCATGACTCTCGATTCTCCCTCCGCCCCCCCCCCCTTCTGAATGGAATGTGAGTCTGTATGTGGACTGAGTTAAACAGTGCATAGGCACAGCTGAATAAAGTCCATGGCTAAAAATCCCTAATTAGCCTGGTTCCAGAATGTCTGCTTGACAACCACTTTCCTCTGTCCGGTCGTAAAACCATAAGTCAGTCGGTCATGACCTGTTCGTGTCCCATAAAACGTACATTCCCCATGAGTCATTTTTCATACAAATTCATAAACTTCAGCAGGAACTGGGCACATTAATATGAAGCATATATTCGGATAGGTCATTTTAATATGAGTCACAGGACACCTTACATCCCTATGTAGCGACTACAAGAGGGTAGAAAGCAATATCTTTTATCCGGAGTGCCAGGATATGCTACAGTTTGGTATCAGTTTGGCGTTTGGAATATGATTCTAAATATTAATCTGCCAGTTGCTAGGATGCTGCCTGTACCTATTGAAGGTTATTGACCATAGTATGAACTTGTAAGGGATTTGGTCCTAACCTTGGTCACCGCCTAACACCCATCCCCAAATGAGGCGATTGGCTATTTGCTCTCAGGAGACACCCCCTTGAGATAATAGAAAAAGACTAACAGCCATGAGAAAAGTAAGAGCTCTCCCTTTTAACATCAGGAACCATTTTTGGGAGAAAGGCAACCTTTTTGTTCGGACGATTGGACTCTGCTCAAACCAAGGACTTTTGCAAGTATCCTGCCTTCAGAAACTTTTCTTTTATTTCTCTGTTGTTTTATTACTCTTTATATATATTTGTTACATATTTTTCTGTAAATATTTTAATTGCACCATTTTGACCTTTTTAGTAATAAATCCTATTTTTTGAAAAGTATTAAACTGTCTCTAAAGCTTTTAATGCAAACTAAAGAATCCCTGTCTTTGAAGAGTGCTACTGTATGTATTAGTCCTCTGAATACAACTGTCTGTGGTGACAGTGTGTTACAGATGCTTATTCTAATGTCATAGTGTTACTGCTAAGATTCGTGAGTTTCCTCCTTCTCTGTAAAAAGGTGGTGGCAGTGTGAAGGGTTGATTGCGTAATTAACCTGACCCAGTAACAATCACTCTCAGGCTGCTGGCACATAGATTGTGTTCCTGCAAGCTGGAAAATCTTTGTGCAGGGTGCAGCTGAGAGTGGCATTTTTACGCAAGTGACAGCGCGGTGTGAGATCGGCTGGTCCTTCGGTCACGAGTTGGTGAGAAGGGCTGGGGTCCATCACAGGGATCCCTTTTTAAAAATTACAATTGCATTGGGCTTGTGTCAATAGAATCAGTTTTATATGCGTTTGAGATGCTTCTGGTATCATTCAGAATTAATTGACAGGTGCATTTGACTTGGAGGTGAATAGACTTACTGGCTGGATCATCAGGTGAAAATAAAGGGAAAAAAACTTATAAGAAAAAGAAAATGAATGCAGCCACCACATTGAAATTTAAGGTTCCATGCACACTAGCGTTTTTTTTATAAGCTAGAAAAAAGGCTGAACGAAAAACACTGATAGTAATCTTTCACAAAACTACAAAAATTTTTTTTTTTGCTTCTAAATGTTGAAGCTTGAAAAACACTTGTAGCATGCATAAAATAGTGTGCATGGACACATAGGATAACATTATTAGTTTCTAGGAGCAGAGAGAAAATGTTCATAATAGCTTCTGGGAGCTTAAAAAAATGCCAGTGTGCATGGAGCCTAATACATTTTTTTGTATTTACTATGGCTTTGAGCTTACTTGTTTACATAGAGTATGCAGTAAAAGCCACCTGCAGCAAAATGCAATCTTAGAGTGTGAAGAGGTCAGGTTGGCAGCTGTATGTCCAGGACAGTGCTACCCGGTGCAATAGCTTTTAGGAGAATGGTGCATTAAAGCTGAACTTCAGCCCTACCTTCAGCTTTATACAGTTGTACTCATCTCCTGTACTGCAAACACATTTCAAAGTTCCAGCAGCTGTATAAATATCCTAGTCAGACTAAAACATACTGTATACCACTCAGAACATGAGGCGCTCGCAGCAACATTCTATTAATTGCATGTAAAATAAATAAAATACATATAAAATCAATACATACTGTAAAGCTTAGTGATAGATACACAAGTTACTTCAGTGGCCATTAAAACAAATAGCACAAAATCATATGTGTGCAGCCTTTCTCAATGATATAAAGTGTTGATGCTTAACAAAATTCATATGAATCAAAAAGTCTACAGCAATATTGTCAATTTGAAGCAAAATTGTCTAAAAAAATTCATTCTTATAAAGTGATGGTGCTTTGCCCCTTAAAAGTACATTCCCAGCAGCTAGGCTTACTCACCAGCTTTGTCTGACCTCTCATTACAAGATAGTCACACAGGACTGTGTAATGATACTCGATAGATAGTGGTGAAAACATTTGTTTGTCACATTCCTCTGATACAGCCGGGTGGATCCGCCAAAACCGATCAGGCTTTCCATCTATCATGTCCTGACTTACCCATTATCATCCAAGACCGATAAGTATACTTTTTTCATGAATTGAAGAGACATTATTTGGGCCTTTTTGAATTTAAGTTGGCTGCAATTGCTTTGTTGGGGATGATTTTCCCCTTCTCTTCATTTGGCTGGTGTATTTTCAACTTGTGATGACCAACTGAATTTGAATACATGTGGATGGCTCCTGTATATTAATGGCCAGCTGTGGAAAGGAGGTTAAAGGATAAGTTCACCTTTGGTAACATGTTACATGTTACACCCATATTCAGGGTGTAAGGGTATAACATGTTATGATCTGATCCCCCTCCTCCTCCCCGCTTTGACAGCTAGCAGGGGATCCCCCCCCCCGTCGCTAACTGTCAAATGTAAAATTCAATATAAAATTGTAAAAAATAAATTGTGAATAAGTGATGCCCAGCCGTGTCACTCATTCACAGCATTTTGTGAATGAGAGACTACAAGTCCTGGCAGCTTTAGCAGCTGTCAGCTTGTAGTCCTCAATCAACTACTACGGCGCTTCTTCCTGTTAGTATATCTGCTTGCTCGTACATCCCATACAAATAAGCAGATATACTGACAGGTATACAGGAGACCTGCATGACACCAGTGATCTGCTGATTGCTGGTGCAATGCTTTACAGGCTTCTGCAAAAAAAATTAATAAATGTGCATTTAATATTTTTTACTAAAAGGTGAACTTATCCTTTAATGAAAACATGAATTGAATATCTGCCAATCTATATCTTTATGAGAGTTGTTTCCTCCTCTGGACCACATCCAATGGTTCCCCTCAGCAGGAATATACAGGAACCCAGTTGGCCCCTCAGTGAGTTTATTCCTGTTAAGCATCTGGGATTTCTAACCTATCTACTTTAAACCCTTGATTCTGATGTATAAGGAACATTGGGATTTATCTGTCCCTATTCAGGAGGATATAATTCCATTATTCTTGTCTACAATGTGCCATCAGATTTGTAACACCAGTGTTTTTCAATGCAAGTATACATCAAGGAGGATGGACTTCATAAAATATGTTTATTTAGCATGCTACTTTTTGCTTTGTGGCCACATCTCTCTGTTGCTCTCCCTATCTTCCTGAGAGCTCTTATCAGTATATGGCTTAGTGATCTAGGTATGAAACAGTATATTACATGCAAAACTACACATATACAGTAGATATATATTACATATACTTCACCAGTCTTTGGACATTACATTTAGTATTTTATTGGTTGTATTTATATTTTTTTTGTATGCGTTTTCCCTTTTTTATGAGCAGAAAATAAATGAGATTTGTAACGATATCTGACGGTAGTAATTTTTGGCTATGTCTGCCAAATTTATGTTCCTTTTTTGGGTATTGGGTTCATATTCAAGTAGAGGCATGAGCACAACTCATTTTTATTATTTTTTATGTTACTCTATAGCAGGGGTGTCAAACTCCATTTCATCATGGAACATATCAGCATTCTGGTTGCCATCAAAGGGCTGGATGTATCTGTAAGACTAGATGTCCAGATAACTCCACCTCCCATTACATCAGATGTTAAGAATCCCACACCCTTCCTGAAATCACTGTGCACCCCCTTTGGGAGCAAAGCTGGAAAGCAGAAAGTGCAGGGTCTGTAGGCGGACCAGAGGAGGAGTGAAGTCAGTTACCAGAGTCTGCTGAATGCTGAGACCAGGGGAGGCAGAGATGAGGGGGTGCTGCAGCTGCATGGAGAGGTACAGGATTTGGCAGAGGGGTTCTATTCTCCTCTCTGCTGCCAACTGCTGTGACAAAGTGGGGGGTGGAGAAAAGGGAGTACCTGCAGTAGGTGCAAGGGCCACATGAAATGGCCTGGAGGTCTGGATTCGGCCCGTGGGCCTTGTGTTTGACACCTGTGCTCTATAGACATAGAAATGGATGGCTTCCTGGTTCAGAAGCCACAGCCATTGGATCAGCTCCTTGATCCAATGGCTGTAACTTCTTGTCTTTGTCTACATCCAGCGCCACAAGTCTCACTGCAATAGACAGAACTGTACTGGTCCCAAGGCCAGAGACAAAGGGGAATGCAGAGCAGGCAAACTCTTGCAACTTGACACTCCAGTTCAGCATCTTATTATGAGATTTGCTCTGTATTTCACAGGATCTAGCCAGAAGGAGTGTGATGTCATTCTCACCTAGGCACCATGGATGGAAAAATAAAGCCTATCCTTTTTCTTCATAGGCATTTTACACCTTCACCATAAATCCTTTGTGAAGAAGGAAGGGGGCCAAGACAGTGTAAGGGACAATTGTATTTTATCTCAAGGTCCGCTTTACCACTGGTATTTGGTGATACTGGAGGCGCATTCACAAAATAAAATGTATTTCCTTATTAACCTCCCTAGCGGTCTGATTATGTCAATATTTCTGTGCTCAAAGGTAAATTTTTTTGCATGGAAATATGTATTTGTTTTATCGTAGGCCTGTAATTTTTAGGAATAGCTCACTGAAATCTGTCCGAGCAAGAGTCTAATAAACATCCCGGGTATGATAAAATTTGAAACACGAAATCATAAATTATAATTTAATAAATAATCATAAAAAATAATAATATAATAATATTAAATTTAATTCAATAATATAATCAAAAACACTGAAATGTGAAATATAGCACCAAGTTCGCACATCACTGAGCAAAGTCGCAAAATCGTTTTCAGTGTCTGATGACGAATTTCCCACGAATCATTATCACTCAATTCCGCAAGTAGTTCTAATTTACTATCGCTGTTCTCTAGCTGGTCTAAAACCGCTTTTGACCTAAAGGGACGCTTTTTGGATGCCATGGACTTTTCTCAGTTTCCAGGCAGAAAGAACATAGGCAGGAGGCAGGGCACAGGACAAAGCACTCGGGACAAAATGTATGTGAAATGGTTTGATACAGTAATGTTTTACTATGTGATTTTAATGAATTTAGTGAATGTCACTTTTTGTCATTTTCAAATTTCCCGCCGTTCCGTCCCCCGTATGTCCTGACATCAAAGGGGACGGAACCCAGAAGACAGATGCCGGCATCCGCCGGAGGACATTACAGGGGACACTGCAGGAGGGATATCGTGGGAGCGCAGGACAAGGTAAGTGAAGAACAGATCCCAGAGCAGCGCTGCATGGTAAGCCCAAGTGTAGCTCGGGGTTACTGCTTTTGGTACTGAAACTTTACCCCGAGCTACACTCGGGAATACCGCCAGGGAGGTTAAGGGCAGCAGATGGAGAGAGTACAGTTTTGATAAAACAATGCATGAGCAACAGAAAAGATGATGATGTGAGAGCTGGCTTTATTATTAATAAAAAGCACATGCATTGTCCTAAATACCTAATGTCTATATTATTCATTAATGTTTTTGTATATAAATGTATACATGTAAGCAGTGACACAGTAAGGCTGCTTTCACACTGAGGAGTTTTTGAAGCACTTTTGTGTTTAAAAAAAAGTACAAGAAAATCTCATGAAAAAATGATTCCTTATGAATGTCTATGTGTTTCCACACTGGAACGTTGTGCTTCTTTTGCGGTATAAAAAACCCTGCTTTGCAGCATTTTTGAAGCATGTTTTTAATAAAAAATGCACCAAAAACGCCTTTTGCCGTTGAAATAAATGGAAAATGCCTCATAAACGCCTCAGAAACGCAACCGAGAAGTGTTTTTGGTGCAGTTTTTATGTCACATGTCCTTTAAAAGCACACTGAAAAGTGGATCAGTGTGACAGTAGCCTTACGCATAATAGGGCTACTAAAAAAAGGAAAATGAGAGCAAATATTCAGTTGTTGTTCATAGTGGCTAATCAGATTCCTTGTTTAATTTTTCCAGATAATAAAAGACTAAATGTGATTGGTGAGGATGGCCAGGCCATTTTTTGCGTTACGGCGCTGCGTTACTTTAACTGAAAATTGCACAGTCATGCAATGCTGCACGCAAATGAAATTTAGGTTCTTTTTTTCCCACAAATTTTTTTCCCACAAATTCAGCTTTCTTTCAGAGGTATGTGATCACCTGTGCGTTTTTTTAATTTTTTGTGCTATAACAAAAAAGACCAACAATTTTGAGAAAAAAATGATATTTTTGACTTTTTGTTATTAAACAAGTTCGAGTTGCCAAACGTCAGCCACCAAACCTTAATGACTTGGAGAGGATCTGCCAAGAGGAGTGGTCTAAAATCCCTCCAGAGATGTGTGCAAACCTGGGGGCCAACTACAGGAAACATCTGACCTCTGTGATTGCCAACAAGGGATTTGCTACCAAGTGCTAAGTCATGTTTTGTGAAGGAGATCAAATACTTATTTCCCTCATGAACATGCAAATCAGTGCAGAATTTGTTAGACATGCATTTCTTTTGAATTTTTTGTTGCTATTCTGTCTCTGTGTTACAATACACCTACCATTTGATTTTTAGACTGATCATTTCTTTGTGAGTGGGCAAACATTCAAAATCAGCAGGGGATCAAATACTTATTTCCTTCACTGTATGCTGGAATTTTCTTCTTTTTTCTTTACTAGTAATGGCGGCGATCAACGACTTATAGCGGGACTGCGGAGGGCATTCTGACACTCAGAGGAACTGACTTGGTGTCAGTGACACCCCCAGTGACACCAATACAGTGTTCAGTGCTAAAATAAAAAGCACTGACACTATACTAATGGCACTGGGCAGGTAGGGGTTAATATGAGGGGCAATCAAAGGGTTAACTGTGTGCTGGGAGTGTTTTACTGGGGGGCGCTGTGTTGGTGCTTCACTGTAAGCATATTGCTCTGGATGGCTGTGCTGTGCCTAAGCCCACAGGTAAGAAGACTGTTAGTAAACAAAGCTGCCCTCCTCCCCGTCGGAGATCATCGGCGGGGAATCACCGGCCGAGACCTGGTGATTGACAGCTACAGCCGCGAATGACAGTGCAGGTAGGACACGCACGTGGCTCGTGCGCGCCCCCTGCCCGCAAACACAAAATCACGTATATATACATGATTTTGCGCACTCTTGCCCCCTGTAGCATTATTTCTGGTATAGGATGGTCGAGATGTAGTTAAACACAGCCCATTCTGAAGAGATACAAAGGCTGCCCCTACTGTGCTCTCCTTTGGAAGGTTCCTATTCCTTGAATGTCACGCTAATTCAATACTTTCTAGGTCTCAGACCCAGAATATTGTATGTATGTAGATCCACCTTTTTCAACCAGGTGCCCAGTGACCCTGGGGTGCCTTCTGGGTTCCTTAGGGTTGCTTTAGCAAAATGCCTAAAATTTGACCTAAATTTTCCAAAAATGTTCAACAAGTTAGCGGGTGGATCAAGCCTAATTTTATTACACAAAGACACAGGTTTTTATTTTGCAACATAACAACCTTGGGCACTGTTAGGGCCACTGGCATCTTAACAACAAATGATGTATTTTGTTGATAAGGAGGATGTCAGGCACCTGTATTCATGGTTGATCCTCCCCTGCTGTTCTCCATCAGCACTGGGGTCACGTTAGCTGAGTAAGGGAGAAGAGAAGAGCTGGAATACTAGTCAGCACCAGTGTGTAAAGTTATATTTGATTTGCAAAAATGTTGGGTGTCCTACATGTGGCTTGTTTTAAAATATTAGTTTAGTTTCTTACATTTTAGATTAGGCTGCCTTGAGATTTTGTGAAGTTTTAAAGAGTGCCTTGACTGAAAAAACAATGAGAAAAACTGATGTAGATCTAGTAGCCCAGTCTGTAGCACTGACAAGGATTCTGTGTCTGGCAGCAAAGTAAACTTTTATACAGGCACAGCTTCAGGAGAGAACCCTTACTGTAGAGCTTTGTACAGCCAGTGTTGAACTTGCACTCTATCCAAGAGGAAGGCACACAGGATATGGACTGCAAGGTTTGGGGAAGGTGTATGTAGCACTACTCCCTGTAGGAGTTTCTGAATGTTGGGTCCCCCTATAGCCCTGCACAGCCAGGCAACATGCATTTTTCCACACAGACTTGCATCCAGGAGACAGTGACCAGTCCGTAAGCTTCTTTTTTGGATTTTATTAAGGGGTGAATAACTTGGATGGGGTAAGGGGTGTATGGGATTGCCTAAAGCAAATGGCAAACTTCCTGGAACTATATACTAAGTCTCTGTACAGCAAAAAAAAAATCATCTTGTGGAGAGCTAGCCATCATCTCCTGCTGTACCACCCCAGACCCTAGATACTCCTCTATCCAGCTGTTCTGGCTAAATCCCTGGACAGGATATCCAGTGCCTGTCACTTTAAGAGGCAAGACAGTCCTTGGTAGTAGCCAATACAGTTTCCCACCAGAGTGCTCCTTCCCCTTACTGGCCCAGGTGGTGCAGGTCTACTCACTCAGTCCTCCTCCTATGAGCTGCTGGGTCAGTGGCTGCTCTCAGGCCTTCTGCTGGGCTGCTCCTTCCCTGCTGCATAGGTGGTACTCACTCTGGGGGCTTGTGAGGACCTGAGCTTTCCTCCTTTCCAGCTCCTCTGCCCATAGGTGAGCCCCTTCCCACCTGGGCCCCCTTCCAGGCTCCTGCTCTCCAGTCTCTCACTACTCCATCTTCCACCCGAACTCTCCAGCTGCTGAGCAGGCTCCCTCACTCGTCAGGGCTGTCCTGGCCCCATGCCAATCCTCCTGTTCAGGATTGGCCAGGATCCCCTGTGAGTGCAGACCAGCCACTCCTCACTCCTCCCACTGTTTCTAGAATCTTTTCCAAAATTCTAGAGCAGGGGGGAGTTCCAGAGAGCTGGTCTGCAGAGCCAATCAGCTCTGACCTGAATTTAACCTCCCTCTGACTATTACCACAGGCTGTTACTCTGTCTGACAATTTGACTCTAGATCCCCATATCTATCTAGAAGGGTACTACATGTAGTTCTAACAGTCCAAACTAGCTTGGTAAGTTCGAAGGAATAAACTGTAAATCTAAAAAAGGCATTGAGGAGAGATTGTTCCCTACTGTTTTCCCAGGCTGAAGAGAAAACAAGTGGAGGCTGTTCCTAAAGGACTTAGTGCACATCAGGAGGCAACAGAGTGCTCACCACTGCACATGGGAAGGAGTGGCACAGCAACCGACATTCTGGGAAAGTGCCACAGATGCTGAGAAATCTTGCTGATCAAGGGGGAAAGACGTTGCAGACACAGTATACAAAAGGAGACCACCTGCTAACACAAAATGTTGGTGAGAGCCCACTTCCCAAATCCACATTACACTTTGACAAAGGGGGGGGGGCAGTGTTGTCTGTGGGAGCCAATGACTTTATCAGAGCTTAGAGTCAGTGTCATGATCAGTGCTTAAAGGGACATTATCCTGAGAACTCTGACTAACAATTGGGCCCCAATGGCCAGCTAACAGAAAAAAGTATATTACAGATTGTTCAACTGTTAGAGTGGAGCATTTCATCTTAGTTAGGATTGCCCCAGTATAGGGTTTAGGAAAAGTTGCCCTCTGCACCCATTGCTTTGTTTTTAAAGTATATTTCTTTCTACTGGTTACCTATTTGTAGCATATTCCTCGCTATAGGCTAATTGTTTGCTGTATCATTGCTGTTGTGTCATATCTCCTTTGCTACTGTGGTATACTGTGGACATATATGCTTTTACTGGAATAAATATTTTTAATTACTACACTATGGGCACCCTCTTTCTTGGCTCTGCATTGAGCTAATAACTTTCATGATTCTATTTGGAGGACGGCTGCAGGGCAGCCCCAGATCCAGAGGAGGGAGTCTCCTTCCATTCTGCACATCTGATCCATCTTAAAGGGGGCTTCTGGCAGATCATACCACCATTATAATATTCTACTAATTGCGCATTTGTTAAGTGCATCTGGTGAGTGCGCAGTTTTTACCATATCCCCTGCAAAATCTGAATGGAATATTATCACATGGAATTCATTTGATATTACTTGGGAAACGGGATCTTCACGTAGCACCATTTTCTGACTGATGTCAGATTTTCACCAATATATGTACTTTTATCTTCTGTTTATTGACATTTGTAGTTGCACGTAACATATTGTGCCTAGTATCTTAACGAAGGACTTCATTTATTTATTTTTACTATTTTTTGTATTTATTTATTTCATTATGTTTATCACAAATTTTTTACCGCTGCACTTATTGATTCTATATATACTGCATATACACCTGCAATAAATATTTCCGACCCAGCCAGGCATGGACACAGGAACAGGGGACCCAACACATCAACTGGCACCTTCAAGGGTAAGCAGTACAATCAGGAATTCAAACTTTACTCTGATTTTCAAGATCTGACTCCATGTATTGAAGCCAGAGATAGCCAAGCAAAACACATTTCACAAAACTAAAGTCCCCACAGCTCTAAGGGCTCGTTCATACCATGGTGCAGAGATGTCAGTATTTCTGCAAGGTTTCTGCAAGGGCACAATCAAATAATTTTGTTTCTATGTGCTCTGTTCACACCACAAAACTAGTATCACGTTCAGATGTTTTCTATGCAGAAATCTGCACCATATATAAAACTCATTAACTACCTGCCTACAGGGCACTTATACCCCCTACTGCCCAGGCCATTTTTCAGCTTTCAGCGCTGTCGCACTTTGAATGACAATTGCGCGGTCATGCAACACTGTACCCATATGACAAGTTTATACTTTTTTCACACAAATAGAGCTTTCTTTTGGTGGTATTTAATCACCAATGGGTGTTTTATTTTTTGCGCTATAAACAAAAAAGGAGCAAAACATTAATAAAAAAGTTTTTCTTTGTTTCTATTATAACATTTTGCAAACAGGTAATTTTTCTCCTTTACTGATGTGCGTTGATGAGGCTGCACTGATAGGCAGCACTGATGGGCACTGATGAGGTGGCAAGGATAGGCAGCACTGATGGTCACTGATAGGAGGCACTGATAGGCGACATTGGTAGGCGGCACTAATGAGCTGGCACTGATGATGCTGCGCTGATAGCCGGCACTAATAGGCACTGATGGGTGGCACTAACAGACGGCATTGCTAGGCATTAATGGGCGGCACTGCTGGGTAGCACTGATGGGTGGCACTGCTGGGCACTGGTGGGTGGCACCGCTAAGCAGTACTGCGAACAGGTGGGTGGCACTGATGGGCACAGCTGGGTGGCACTGATGGGCACAGGTAGGTGGCACTGCAGGGCACATGTGGGTGGCATTGATGGGCACATGTTGGTGGCACTGATGGGTACAGGTGGGCGGCACTGCTGGGTAGCACTGCTGGGCACAGGTGGGTGGCACTGCTAGGCATTGATGGGCACATGTTGGTGGCACTGATGGGCACAGGTGGGTGGTACAGGTGGGCGGCACTGCAGGACACTGATAATCAGGGCACCGATTATCAGTGCCCTGATGTTCAGTGCCGATCACTTCTCTGACAATTGCCGGTTATCGGCAGTACTTTCCTCACGCTGTGACCAGCAACTATATTTACCCGGTGATCTGCTGTGTCATTGGACACTGCTGATCACGTGGTAAAAAGCCACTGTGATTGGCTGTTTACCGTACCACATGATCAGCTGTGTCTGTAGGACGCAGCATCACCGGCGGTGCCGGCTGCGTGCTGCTGGGGGTGTGCAGGGGGCTTGTTCTGGGAGGACATCCATGGACGCCCTCCCAAAACTAGCCATCTTTCAGCTATAGCGCAGTAGGGAAGAGGTTAAAGCGCTCATGAAAACTGATGTCTCCACAAGTGAAATCTGCTCGTCAGGTTTCCATCAGTTTTTCTGCACGTATGGTGTGAATGAGGCCTTACAGTACCGTTTTCCTTTAAAAACAAGTCATCCTAATATATTAATGATATCTGATTAATATATAGTATGTGCCTGCACATCTTTAAATATTGAGTATCATCTAATTACTTTACTTTGCAAAACTTAGGTAGGCAACTTCCTTTCAGCCGTTCTATTCATTAGTTGTGAATACATCAGTGTCGAGCTGACTGATGCAAATCTCAGTTTAGTACAAAACCGTATCCATTATGGATAAGCTTTGCTTTCCTTATAGGATTATTATGTACTGTGGTGCCAATGACAATGGGAAACATACATCTCACATCCCTCAAAGTGTTCCTGATATGAAAGCATTATGAAGAACTGAAGGTCATAGTAGCTTTTCACAGCTGACAGGAAAACTCATCTGTCAGTGATCACTCAGGCCCACACATCACTTTGTAGTGCGTGGTCTGACAGCAACTAATATTAATGAGTTTTATGGAACATCAAGACTGTTCACGGAAGATCAGTCTATCAAACAGTGTGGGACCATAGCTGACTAGAGTCCTGTGTCAACATGTTGACATTTCAGGTAATTACATTGTGAATGTAACACAAAGGGGTAAATATTAAACTGAAGATCTATGAAAAAACACATATGTATTCCCAGTATTAGCAATACAGTTTCTTAAAAGGCCTTATTCACACAGCATTGGATATGTTTCCTCCTCCAATGCAGTGTGGTTTTATAGGTTTCTTTCTGCCTGAAAATTTACTGATCTCCTTCTAGCAGAATTCATGCTGTGACACTCAGTTGCAACCATTCGGGTCAGTATACATTTTTAGAACAGGTCTTGGCAGGGGTCAGAACTGCCTGCCATGTGCCCTGGAAAACAGTAGAAAAACCTTCTACGTGAACAAGCATGAGATTTTGGAGAGTGAGGTTGGGTTCAATCCTCCACCAGAATTTTACTGTCATCTAGGTGGGAAAAAATTCTCTAATTCTCTAATTTCCAGTCCCAATGGCAACCTGTGACTAGGGCAGAAAATGAGGAAAATGTTCTCACTAGGTTCTAACCCTAAAAATTTTATATAACTTGCAGGTGCTTTGTAAAGTGTTACTAAACCCACAACAGTAAAATCGGTCTGAATATGCAGTAAAGCATGTTTGTTATACTCCCTGTGGGACTTAAGGGGTTAATCCTCTGCATTGTGTAAAAAGGATGTTTGATTCTGTTTTCTATGATTCTTCCCTTCTTTCACATTCCCCATTTCATCTCCTGATAGAACAGAGCCTTGGAGACACTCTGCACATGCTCAGTTTGGTGTGTACTGCTAAATACTTTTTTATTTTTCTTGGGAGAGTGCATGTGATCAACACAGGGCCAATCAGCACTGCCCAGACAGAGGATCAGGGGTTATGCAATCTGATAGGGCAGTGAAAGGAAAATGAAAACTCCTCCTACAAGCTTTAACCAGTGCTCAGCTGGACACTGATAGAAGTCACAAGGCTGCTCTAACTGCTGATGAGAAAAGGTATTTAGCAGTTTATATTTACTAAAATAATTGCATTTCCATGTTGTGTGTACTGTGGGAGACCAGATATAGTGAACGCAGGCTCCTGGGTTTAGTAACACTTTAAGGTAAATCACATTCCAACTACACCAATGTGAACACCGGGACAACAATCGAGGAGTAAACAACAGGGACAAAACAGAATAAAACCTTTTTTTGACAGAGAGAGAAAGAATTACGATGACTAATCCTGCCCTAATTTTAGGTTTACATGCCTCAAATTCTAGACAGCCCTTAGATATGTGCTATTCATTTTCTTTTGATTAATTTTTGGGGAAAAAATTAAATTTTCAAAGATTTGGATGTATCCAAATCTCCAAATGGACACAGAAATGAATGGAAACAAGTCAGAAAAAGTTATAACAAAATTAACAAATTAATTTGTTTCAATCATTTCATTCGGATGACGTCATATGATGTGATAATAGTTCAAGACCATGGGGAAATTAATTACATTCTCAAATTTGTTTGGCAATTTGGATAACAAATGGATCTGAATTTCGTTTCATTCGTTAATTTGGATGCACATAACGCCAGTCAATATTGTCCAATCAGCTCATACCATTTCTCTTGGTGGATTGGACTAGCATCCAAAAATTCTCTGTCTGTCTGATTCAAATCCATTTGACTCAATAATATAGTGAATATATAGCAGTCTTCTGGAAAACAACATTTTTCAAAGACACCCAGACCCACGAATATACTAAACAAATGCCCAAGATACAAAAATTCCGAAAACAAATCAGGTCAACATCACGAACATGACAAAATGAAATTCTTCAATTAACAAATGCATCTGAAACGAAAATTTCCAGTGTGCGCATATTTAGTAGCCCTGTCAGAACTACCTGGCTTGACAAATGTTGATTTAAAAATCAAAGGAGCAGGGTGAAAAATTGTCATTTGGCCTATCAGCTGCAGTCGCTATTTGGGTATTCTGACAACCGAGGGTGTCGACTTCTTTCAAAATAAAATAGCTGGCAGCAGATAATCCTCCATCCATGTTGTTTAGCGTGGATGGAAGAATCTGCTGATTTCTGTCATTCAGGTCACAGGACTAAATGGGAGAAATTGAAGTATGTATAACCAGCTTAAAGTATAACTAAAGGCAAAACTTTTTTTTCAGTTTTGAATAGAGTGAAGAGGGATTAGAGCACCTGTCAGGTTTTTATTACTGTCTGTGTCCCCGTTAAGGATCCTGTTTACTATTTGTCATTTATCATTGAAAGTAAAAGAAAAATCCCAAATTTTGGGTTGTCCCCAGAACAGTCATAGAGGGAAAATCTTGCAATGGTGACACTAGTTCTGGTGACCTGGGGGTCTCCAAGAAAATCCCTTAATTTGCAGGGATTTCCTCTTACTTCCAGTTTGGCTATGGGACTGGAAGTGAAGGGAATTTTCCACAATGGGACACAGATGGCGAAAAAAAAATCTGACAGAGGTTATAACTCTCCCTTACGCGATCCAAAAAAATGTTTTGCCTTTACTTTACGCTTAAAAAAAGAGGTGGAGGAATTACATAGCAGCAAATGACGGACAGCTACAGATCAGTATCAATGAGAAATCTTCATCTCTTAGATTGTAAGCTCCAAGGAGCAGGGTATTCCTAACCAGGGGCGGACTGACCATTTGGAAACTCGGGCACTGCCCGAGGGCCCGGAGTCATTAGGGGGCCCCATGAGATGCCCCTGGTACCTTTTTCATAGGCTTTTTTGAGTTTGGGCAAGGACACAGGGGCCCCATGATCCTCTATTGCCTGGGGGCCCCATGAGTTGCCAGTCCACCCCTGCTCCTAACCCTCTTGTATTGAACTGTACTGTTTCTGTATTGTCTCCCGTTATATTGTAAAGTGCTGAGCAAACTATTGGCGCTATATAAATCCTGTATAATAAAAATAATAATCATCACAATCTCCACACATTAGAATCTGCCAGAAATTTTTCTCTAGACTGACTTTATTGTACAGGCATCTTTTCCCTTGTTAGAGGTAAAGGAAATCTTAGCTGTTAAATTTCCTCGCACTTACGAGGTTGGCTCATTTACCAACCTCATTCCCATGTTGTCATGCTTTTTTAAATTGTAGGCAAAACGCTTTTTGTTAGCTATACAGCTGAACTAAATCCACTGATGTAACTGTTTCCCAAAAGAATGCACAGGTTGGAACTGTTTGACCACTTGCCCTCCGGAGGATTTACCCCCTTCCTGACCAGGCCATTTTTTGTGTTATTGGGCTGCGTTACTTTAACTGATAATTACTCTGCATCCAAATTAAATTTACATCCTTTTTTCCCACAAATTGAGCTTTCTTTTGGTGGTATTTGATCTCCTGTGCATTTTATACTGTTTGCGCTATAAAAACAAAAGGCTGACAATTTTGAGAAAAAAACATTTTTGACTTTTTGCTATTTAACATGTCTAGTAAAAAAATTTAAAAAATCAAATTTCGTCATAAATTTAGGCCAGAATGTATTCTGCTACATGTTTTTGCCAAACAAAATCCCAATGCTTGTAAATTAATTGGTTTACGTGAAAGTTATAGCGTTTGCAAATGGTGATATATATACTGGAATTTTTTTTACATTTTTACTAGTAATGGCGGCGATCAGTGGAACTGCAGCGGGCATTCTGACACTGGGGGGAACTGACTTGGTGTCATTAACATCCCCAGTGAGACCAATACAGTGATTGGTGCTAAAAAAAAGCACTGACACTGTACTAATGGAACTGGGCAGGAAGGGGTTAACATGAGGGGCGATCAAAGGGTTAACTGTGTGCTGTGTGCTGTTTTACTATGTGCTGTGTGTTGATGCTTCACTGTAATCACACTGCTTTGGATGGCTGTGCTGTGCACAGCCATCCAAAGCAGTGTGCACAAGCTGACAGGGAGAACTGTGTTGTGTTTACATACAGTTCTCCTCCCCGTCGGAAATCCTCATCAATCACCGGGCACTGGCAAGTAATCACTGGCCGGGACCCAGTGATTGACAACCCGCGAATGCGGTACGGGTAGGGCGTCATTTTGAGCACTCATGCCACCCTGTAGCAGTACTTCTGCTATAGGGCAGACGGGAAGCAGTTAAAGCAGACCTTCACCCATAAATATGGTTCTCTTTTTTGACTCCTCCCCCTCCTTTTTACATAATTGGGAAAAATATTTTTTAATATTTACATGATTAATTTCCTGCATTCTCACCTGGAAGAGGATGATGTACGCATGCGCAGACATGTCACAGGATCTTTAAACACATTGTGTGGCTCTGCCAGGTTTTATAGACCTGGCATAAACCTGGCAGAGAGCCACAGCATGTCTGCGCAAGGTCGAGATGTGGAGCAAAAATGGCAGTGTGGGGGCACAGTGACAAAGAATTACATTGGGCTAGAAAGAGGACAACGCTGGGCTCCATGGACACCCCCTACCCAGAAATGCAAAATCTTGTATATATATATATATATTTATATATATATATAGATATATATACAGTGGGTCAAAAAATTATTTAGTCAGCCACCAATTGTGCAAGTTCTCCCACTTAAAAAAATGAGAGAGGCCTGTAATTGGCATCATAGGTAGACCTCAACTAAGAGAGACAAAATGAGAAAAAAAAATCCAGGCAATCACATTGGCTGATTTGGAAAGAATTTATTTGCAAATTATGGTGGAAAATAAGTATTTGGTCACCTACAAACAAGCACGATTTCTGGCTCTCACAGACCTGTACCTTCTTCTTTAAGAGGCTCCTCTGTCCTGCACTCATTACCTGTATCAATGGCACCTGTTTCAACTTGTTATCAGTATAAAAGACACCTGTCCACAACCTCAAACAGTCACACTCCAAACACCACTATGGTGAAGACCAAAGAGCTGTCGAAGGACACCAGAAACAAAATTGTAGACCTGCACCAGGCTGGGAAGACTGAATCTGCAATAGGCAAGCAGCTTGGTGTGAACAAATCAACTGTGGGAGCAATAATTAGAAAATGGAAGACATACAAGACCACTGATAATCTCCCTCGATCTGGGGCTCCACACAAGATCTCACCCCGTGGGGTCAAAATGATCACAAGAACGGTGAGCAAAAATCCCAGGACCACACGGGGGGACCTAGTGAATGACCTGCAGAGAGCTGACACCAATGTAACAAAGGCTACCATCAGTAACACAATACGCCGCCAGGGACTCAGATCCTGCAGTGCCAGACGTGTCCCCCTGCTTAAGCCAGTACATGTCCGGGCTCTTCTGAAGTTCGCTAGAGAGCATTTGGATGATCCAGAAGAGGATTGGGAGAATGTCATATGGTCAGATGAAACCAAAATAGAACTGTTTGGTAGAAACACAACTCGTCGTGTTTGGAGGAGAGAGAATGCTGAGTTGCATCCAAAGAACACCATACCTACTGTGAAGCATGGGGGTGGCAACATTATGCTTTGGGGCTGTTTCTCCACAAAGGGACCAGGACAACTGATCCATGTACAAGACAGAATGAATGGGGCCATGTATCGTGAGATTTTGAGTGCAAACCTCCTTCCATCAGCAAGAGCATTGAAGATGAAACATGGCTGGGTCTGCCAACATGACAATGATTCCAAACATACTGCCCGGGCAACAAAGCATTTCAAGGTCCTGGAGTGGCCTAGTCAGTATCCAGATCTCAACCCCATAGAAAACCTTTGGGGGGAGTTGAAAGTCTGTGTTGCCCAGCAACAGCCCCAAAACATCACTGCTCTAGAGGAGATCTGCATGGAGGAATGGGCCAACATACCAGCAACAGTGTGTGCCAACCTTTTGAAGACTTCCAGGAAACGTTTGACCTCTGTCATTGCCAACAAAGGATATATAACAAAGTATTGAGATGAACTTTTGATATTGACCAAATACTTATTTTCCACCATAATCTGCAAATAAATTCTTTCCAAATCAGCCAATGTGATTGTCTGGATTTTTTTTCTCATTTTGTCTCTCATAGTTGAGGTCTACCTATGATGCCAATTACAGGCCTCTTTCATCTTTTTAAGTGGGAGAACTTGCACAATTGGTGGCTGACTAAATACTTTTTTGCCCCACTGTATATATATATGTGATTTTGTGCACCCATGCCTCCCTTGTAGCAGTATATCTGCTATAGGGCGGTTGGGAAGTGGTTAATAAATGCAGTGGTTTACTTTATATTCCACCTTCTAGTGCATGTGCACTGTATGCTACTGTAGGGTCTGCTGCCCTCCACTGTCTATATTTGTAAATGCTCGGGCTGCTGATATATTATAGTAGGTATGCACTTCCTGTCTCTGTGATGTTGTGTTGAAAACCCCAAAAAAAGGAAGTGGAGAGAGAGAGTCTGAGAACACCTGTCCAGCCCCCCCAAAAAAACTGCTGCTAAATCCAGGCAAAAAGGGATTATTAGCCAAGAGCTCCTATGTTCCTATGTTTAATAGTTTAATTATTGTTGCTCATATATAACAGTTGAGCAATCTGTAATATACTCTATTCTGCTAGCCAGCTTTTTGGGGCTCAATTGTTAGTCAAAGCATGCAGCATAATGTCCCTTTAAGCACTGAGTATATATATATATATATATATATATATATATATATATATAGTGACTGAAGTATCTGTCTCTTTGTTGTTATCTTACATGCAGTATACAAGAGAATTAAGTCTGTGATACAGTATGTATAGTGGGCACCTTGCTGTACTGTATATTGGTAGGTGAACATGTTTAATGCAATAGTCTTTTGATGCAGCTCCTGTTATTTTAGTTAGCCCTGTCCTTTCTGGTCTGGGTTTCTGTGGCTAGTTTTAGTTTGGGGCTCAATAACCAGCATAGGCTTGAGCCACGTTAGGTATCTCGCTGCGACTTCTGTTAATTAGAGTTCCAGTTGCCAGTTGCATGATAGATTAGAAATTACTAGAGACTAAGATGCAGAATAGATAGGCTAACTCTGCATTCCAGTGCCATAGCACAGTTTCAGCTGGTGAGAATCTTTATTCCAGGCTCATTGGACAACAGTTGGAGGATCTATCCATCACTACTGATCTTGTCTTCAGGTCTCTGACACAAAGACTGATCCTGCATTGCAAACATCCTCAGAGACCCTGCCCTGCGTGGAGGTAGTGACAACTTTATTATCAAGCCCACTCTTCAACTTAGTGAAGGTCTTTTATTTATCCATGGGTTTAGTGCAATATCCTGTTTGGAGAGGGCCATTTGTCATATCTACTCCCAAAAAAGGGCTACAAAGCATAACTGTCAAAGTTTTCAGTGTACTCATGTCCACTCTCAAATGACTGGTGTTTTTGCTGATCATGTGTGTAACACTATGGCAAGCTACAAATCTAAAAAGAGGCTAAGATGGCACTATCCTCTGCAGATAGGAGAAAATAAGGGTTTAGGTCTGCTTAAAAAGCATAGGGAAGAGTTAGAGCCCTTGTCAATTTTTAATTTGTGTCCCTATCCACTACATGGGCATTTGCCCTGGTGTCCTATGTCATTGGGAAAAAAATTATCAGAAATCTAAAATTTTACAACTGTCATTGTCAACAGGAGATGGAAGTAAATCTTCTTATGGCATTAAAACTGTTTTAGAAGTAATTTCCTTCACTTTGAAGAGCTTTCTACTTGATTATTTTGTGTCCCTGAGACAGGACGTTAAAGGGGAGTCTCCGAAACAGAGAAAAAACCTGACGAGGTTCTCATGTAAATCCTGGAATCTGTAAAGTTGTCTGTGATCACAAATGTCCTACATAAATCAGCCTATAGCGGCAGTCTCTCACAATGTCCTACCGGACCACTGGGGGAGATGAGACTAAGGCGCCATGTACACTGCAGCTGATAAACTTACGTTTAGGAGCTTTTCTGCATTTTTTTCAGCAGCCCCTGAACTCTCCCTAATGTTTTCCTATGTGTCCATGTACACTATGTCGTTTACAGACAATTGAGTTTACAGTCGTTTTTTGGAATGCACCAAACTTGTGTTCAGGAGTAGATTTTATCAGTGTTTCAAATGCCAAACGCTTGTAAATGCATGTAAGTGTGGCTAAACGCCTTTATAAACGTTTGCGTTTGGAAAATGTTTTTAACTCCATTTCCAGATGCTGTCCAGAGCCTTTTTTCATCATGACAAATGCATGCAAAGCGTCTTCCCGGTACTCAAATGGACCTGGTACACCATACTTTGAGATTTCGCATGAAAGAAAATATGTTAGACACTGCTGCAATAATTTCTGCACAGAAATGAGCTGGAACACATTCAAACACACATACACACAAAAAAAAGGACAGCTAATCTCAACAAATACTGTTCTGTCTGAAATAGTTAATTTTAGTTAACTGTTTTTCAGTGCATTTTGGGCATTTTGGAAGGTCTCCTGAGGTTATCTTTAAAAAACGCTTCTAAGCGCAAACATTCATAAATGCGGTATGCAAACGCTGCTAAACAGATGTTTTTTTAACCTACGTTTTCCAGCAGTCAGTTTCCATCGTTCAGAAGTGTCCCGTGTACATTGAGCCCAAGGCTTCATAAACACGAGCATCTCCTAAACCCGAGTTTTAGGAGCTTTTGGCATTTTTTTCCAAAGCCACTAAATTCAACTCCATAAAAGCCTATGTGTCCTTGTACACATAGGCTTATGGAAGAGTTTAAGAGCTGCCGTGTTTAGGTGAGCTTAAACCTCCCTCTTCTGAACGCGAAAGAATCGATTTAGGATAGGAATGTTTTGACCGCCGACCATGGGAAAACGCAGCAAAACTGATTTGCGTTTTCCAGCAACGGTCAGGGTAGGCTTGTGTACATGAAACCTTAGCACATGCTTCTTCCTGCCTGCATCAGAGTGATGACATCATCTCAGCCTAGGCAAAGTCATTGGTCAGGAGTTCAATGACTGCTTTTTAATGAAAAAAAAATGGAGCTTTTATGAATAAAACTGTTGCTGTATATAGCAACATGTCAGGAAGTTATTCATGCAAACTAGTAAAGTTACTGAAAGGACCAATTAAAATGCTTTTAGTTGCCAGTGTTCTGAATGGCTGCACAACACCTGAAACTGGGTCATACAGACTTACAGTTACATTCAGCAGTATCTTGCCACAGCGCAACTGAACATTCGGATCATAGAGTTAGAGCAAGGGTCTTCAAATTATGGTTCATGAGCCACATCCAGCCCGCTGCAAAATTTTATTTGGTTCTCTAATTGTAAGGGGAAACTCTGATGGGGACCCTGATGTAAAAGTGGTCTCTGATGTAAGAGGGGACCCTGATGTAAGGGGGCCATTCTGATGGGGACCCTACTGTAAGGGGGGACTCTGATGGAACCCTGACATAAGGAGTCAGGGCTCATGTACACTTCAGCTGATAAACTCACGTTTAGGGGCTGTTCAGCGTTTTTTTCAGCAGCCCCTGAACTCACCCTAATGTTTTCCTATATGTCCATGTACACATCTTCCTTTACAGTCGTTTACAAGCATTTTTTTGAACGCAGAAAACTTGCGTTCAGCAGTCGATTTTATCAGCGTTTCAAACATAAAATGCTTGTAAACACAGCTAAACGCGGCAAATCGCGTTTAGAAGCGTTTGCGGTTGAAATTTTTTTTTTGTAAATTTTTCAGTTCCCAATGCTGTCCAGAGCCTTTTTTTCATCATGAAAAATGCATGCAAAGCGTTTTCAAGGTACTTAAATGGACAAAACACTGAACACAGGATGTTCCTACCAAACTTGTCACACATGGCAAAGACCAATTCACACTTCAGACCTCTCCCACCCTTGGAAACAAAAGATATGTTAATGACCATTCACACCTCATCTTCCTAATGAAGACTCCCTGCCAGGTAGCCTTAATGGCTCACTCCACCAGATACCTTTCCCACCTTTACCTTAGAAACAAAATAAATGTTACTGAGCAACTCACATCACATAATAATGTACTACTTTTCAGTGCATTCTGGGCATTTGGGAGGTTCTCCTGTGCTTATCTATAAAAAAAAGCCTCTAAATGCAAACATGCATAAACGCGCATACAAGTGTTATGCAAACGCGGCTAAACAGACGTTTTTTAACCTCTTCACACCGGCGAAATGCAAATTTGCGGCCTCCCGGCATCTGGGCCTAGACGCCGAGCGGCCGCACATTTGCGTTCTATTAATAAAGAACATATGTGCTGAGAGCGCGCCCTGCGCGCTCCCAGCACACATGTCCAGTACTCACGGAAAGGTCCCGATCTCTTCTTTCGATCGGGACCTCTCCCGATCATGTGACCGCCGTGACGGCGTGTCATGGCAGTCACATGACCTTGAACCCCGCCCTGCCTCCCAGCTTCTGAAACCCTTAAAGAGCTGAGAGGCGCCGGCGCCAAGGGCTTAACTTACGTTTTCCAGCAGTCAGTTTCCATCATTCAGAAGTGTCCCGTGTACATGGGGCCTCACTCTGATGGGGACACTGATGTAAGGGGGCTTTGATGGGTCTCTGATGTAAGGGGTGACTCTGTTGTAAGGGGCCACTCTGATAGGGACCCTGATGTAATGGGGGCTTTGATGTAAGGGGGACTTGGATGGGGACTATGATATAAAAGGGTTCTGATGGGGACTCTGATATAAGTTGGGATCAGGGGCGGACTGACCATTTGGAAACTCGGGCACTGCTAGAGGGCCCGGGGTCAGTAGGGGGCCCCGTGAGATGCCCCTTGCACCTTTTCCATAGGCTTTTTTGAGTTTGGGCAAGGACACATGGGCCCCATGATCCCCTATTGCCCGGGGGCCCCATGAGTTGTCAGTTCGCCCCTGGTTGGGATGAAAGCTGATTTGAAATTTCTTTGCTTAGTTTACTGATGTTTTTTTATTTGTTGTTCTAAATCATATCATGCTGATTACAAAAACAACTCCAAATAATATGTATTTGTTCATTTAAATTTGATTTGTTCATAAAAAAAATAAATTTTTTGTTCTTGCACTGAAAAGTTTGGAGTCCTCTGAGCTGCAACCCCGAGTGCTGGACGATACAGTTCCTCAGTGGATTTTTATCATCAAATTGCAAACGAGCTTCTTAACCAGCAGCAGCACCTTTCAAACAAAACAAGAGATGTATATATCTTCTGTGCTTGCTTGTCTCTCCAGCCAGCTGCTGTTACTCCAATAATCATGTTGCTGTTTGCAAATCAACTGAAATGATTATGTTTGGTCTGAGTCCTGAGAAATGAAATAAATGTCACTAAGAACCTGCATACTAATTCTGCTTTTACACTACAGACCAATGCAGTAACATTTATTACACCCACACCAATGGCTGCTTTAATCACTGCCCAGTAATTGATTGAGAGTCTGGGACATGCTGAGAGCAGACTAGGATGAGATTAACAAATGAACAGCAAAGCTCTACTGTGCACCCTTCTGCTCATTTATCTATGCCAAACAGATAGATGATTGACATGCAGGCTGCAAATCACTGAAGAATAACACTTCACTATGATGTCCGTTCATACATTGACAACCTGGATAGGGTCTGTGAAAAAGGCCACATAGGATAAGGCAAGGACAGTAACAAATATATATATATATATACACACAGTATTTTCTGGCGTATAAGACTAATTTTTATACTTAAAAATATACCCCAAAAATTTGGGGTCATCTTATAAGCGGGGTATAAAATGTGAACCGTGAGTTTGTTTGGGTCAAGCCGGCTGGATGTATGGTAATACTGTACATACAGTATACCACGCTGAGCCAAGCTGGCTCAAAACAAATGTCTCTATGACAGAATAATCTGTCAGCCCGCTGGATGTGCGGTATATACAGTATACTGCGCTGA
Organism: Staurois parvus; assembly: GCF_062004578.1. Taxonomy (NCBI): domain Eukaryota; kingdom Metazoa; phylum Chordata; class Amphibia; order Anura; family Ranidae; genus Staurois; species Staurois parvus. The sequence goes on along the minus strand of NW_028318260.1, from coordinate 2,965,908 downwards.
GCCAAGTGGTTTCAAAACGTACCGGTACGTTCCTACTGTAATCAGCCCACTGAATGTGTGTATGTACGGTAGCTGCGGCTACATACAGTATACACTGGGCCAATCACGGCGAGTGATGTATTCTACTAATGAATACAAAGCCTGCTCGGATTGGGAGTCAGAGAGGTGGGCTGATGATGTCACAACCTCAGCCAATCCGAGCAGGCTTTGTATTCATTAGTAGAATACATCGCTTGCCGTGATTGGCCAAGTGTATACTGTATGTAGCCGCAGCTACCGTACATACACGCATCCAGTGGGCTGATTAAAGTAGGGACGTACCGGTACATTTTGAAACAGCTTGGCTCAGTATACTGTCATAGGGACATTTGTTTTGAGCCAGCTTGGCTCAGTGCGGTATACTGTATGTACTTTACTGCACATCCAGCGGGCTGTATATATACTGAATACTGTATGTAGCCGAAGCTACCGTATTACCGCGCATCCAGCAGTAACATCTGATTTGGAATTTGATCCATATGATGACTGTCTTACAAATGTATCACAAGATGTCATTCATGAACTTATGATGTCAGAGGATGAACATGAGGATTTTGAAGGATTTTAAGTACCGGTAAGTCATAACCATTTCAACTAAAAAATCTGATGTTTTTTAATGGTGTTGCCTCGGAAAGGGGTAGTCTTATACGGCGAGTATAGCCCAAAACCTATGTTTTGAACTGGAAAATTAGGGGGTCGTCTTATACACCCAGTCGCCTTATACGCCGGAAAATACGGTATATATAATTATTATTATACAGGATTTATATAGCGCCAACAGTTTGCTCAGCACTTTACAAAATAAAGGGAGACAATACAGCAACAATACAGTTCAATACAAGAGGGATAGGAGGGCCCTGCTCCTTGGAGCTTACATATATACATACATATATACACAGAGAGGAGGCAAGTGAAGCTGCAGACACTGTGGGGTTGCTAATACTCTCCAGAGTGCAAAATCTGGTGCAGTTCTGCATAGAAACCAATCAGCTTCCAGTTTCTTTTTGTCAAAGCTTGATTGAACAAGTTGAAGTTAGAAGCTGACTGGCTGCCTTGCGCAGCTGCACCAGATTTTAGTAAATCAACCCCCGTTAATGCATCCTTGTGTTCTCTTTAATGTTTAGCATCAGGCATAAGGCGTATTAGAAGTGTCTTGTTTAGTACCACAGGCCAGCAATAGGAAGATACCATGAGGATGGTTTAGTTTAACATCTTCACGCCGGCACCTCCTGGCCCTTTAAAGTGTTTCAGACGCCAGGAGGTGGGTTGGGGTTTTAGGGTCATGTGACTGTCGTGATTCACTGTCACGGCGGTCACATGATCGGAAAAGGTCCTGATCGTAAAGGGAGTTCGGGACCTTTCCGTGAGACACAGACATATGTGCTGGGAGCGCTCTCAGCACGTTTGTGTTTTCGAAATGGTACGCAAATATGCGGTTGCTCAGCGTCAAGGCGCAGCTGCCGAAAGGTCGCATATTTGCGTACGGTCTGCATCAAGGGGTTAAGCTGCCTTGCAGTTAAATGCTTGCAGGCAGGTGCAGTATGTTTTCTCTACTGTATGTGGCGTTCGACCTGAGTGGTACTACAGCCTGGAGAGGAAGTCAAAGGGAAACATAGATTTTCTATGGTTTCCTCAGTCGATGAAGCAACGTCCTGGTTGGCTATGCTGCAGCCATGTGACCCTTGACGGCTCTCTTGGGTCTATGTAATTCCCTGCCCCTCGGTTTTGGGGCACATTTTGCAAGTGGATAGTGTAGGGAGAGAGAACCTGTTTGTTAGGGAAAGTAATTAGCGGTAGGGAAAGATTCCAGATGAGAAGGAACAGGCTAGGGACTCACTAAACTGGAGAGAAGCCTCCCCATTTGGGACCGAACCAGCCAGGCTGCCCTTCTGTCTCTGAAACAGACACTGTTGGCACCTCTCCTCGGCCATGTCTTTGACTGCATTGAGCTGTGAGTTGTTTCCCTAAGTGGCGCTCTCCTGTTAGATTCACTGCTCTGTGTGTTCACTGCAACCGCACCACGCTGCACCTCCCCACACACTGATAGTACGGCCACTGCTGACAGTATGTCCAAAAGGTACCTGTAGAGAAGTTGACAAAAAAAGACCATAGTGCCCTGAAACATCAGTGGTTTTGATGTCTTCCATGTGATAAACATGTCTTTATTTCAGTTACGTCGGTAAAGATTTGAGGTCTTAATTTACTGGTGTGCTGGCCATTTTTTCATTATGTTAGCTTTTTATTGCTATCTGCTATAGATATTTCTCCTTCTTTCCTGGGTAGTTACCATGAAAGGAAATGAGCAGACACACTTCTGTGCAGAAATAGGTGTTTCCAGAGGTCGGAACTTGGTGTTCATATTTTTCAGATAGTCAGCCTTCAGCACAGCACAACAGTGATGAGCATGCAGTTGAGAGGTTCAGGTTAATAAAGAAAGGGGTGATGCTAGTGTTACTTGGATGGTTTGTGTTTGTATGGCTTTCTGACTATGTTGGAAGCTGTATGCCACAAACTGAAAGCACTGATCTTCTAGCGCTTAGCTTACCTACTATTCTAAAACAGACACAGGGAGTAATAAAAATACTATACATAGTACAGTGGGAAGATTTAGAACCTATGCCATTATTTTGCAGACAGTTTTTCCATTGGGAACATTGCCTTCACTTCCTTTTCTGGTCAATAAGACTGAAAGTCAGTGGACAAAATGGCAGAAATGTTCCTCATCCTACCCAAAGTTAAAAAAAACAAAAAACCAAATACAAGTACATTTATCAACAAATTGCAGAGTGGTTATTATTATTATTATTATTATACAGTATTTATATAGCGCCAAAAAGTTTGCTCAGCGCTGTACATTATAGTGGGGGACAGTACATGAGACAATACATTGACAATACAATACATGAGAGGTTCGAGGGCCCTGCTCTTTGGAGCTTACAATCTAGGAGGGAGGGGGTAGTGGTACAGGAGGAAGTGGCTGTGGGGGATGGAGTGGTGGGAGGAGTGGAGGAGATTGGCTGTTAGGTGAGGGCAGGGTAGGCTTCCCTGAAGAGATGGGTTTTCAGGGTGCGCCTAAAGGTGAGGAGGGTAGGTAACATTCTGATGGATTGGGGTAGTGAGTTCCAGAGGATGGGGGAAGCCCTGGAGAAGTCCTGGAGTCGGGCATGGGAGGAGGAGACCAGGGAACTAGAGAGTAGGAGGTCTTGTGAGGAGCGAAGAGTACATGTTGAGTGGTATTTGGGTATCAGGTCGGTGACGTAGTTTGGGGCAGTATTATGAATAGCTTTGTACGTCAATGTTAGTAGATTGAATTTTATGCGTTGGGCAATCGGAAGCCAGTGGAGGGATTGGCAGAGGGGGGTGGCAGATATGGAGCGGTTGGTAAGGTGGATGAGTCTGGCCGCTGAGTTCAGGATAGACTGAAGTTGATTAGTTCAATAACTATTATTATTTCATTACAGTGCCATAGTCTGACCATTTTTTCAAATAGTGTCCTGAGCTAAAGTGGATTTTGGCAACAACTTGACCTTGGGATCCTTCACATTTGCTGTACTAGTGCTTCAAAATGCTCAGTAGATATAGGAGTGTCCATTTGAAATTCTCTGTAATATTGCATCAAAGGATGAGTCCTTGAGAAGTCCCATGGATGGGGTGTTTAAATATTAAATCAAACAGAAGCAGAAAATCATGAGCAAAAATGGATTGCTAATATTTTAGAAACAATGAGATGTCTTATATCCAGAATAAGAGCTCTGCCCTCAGTATGAAATGTTAAACTCTTCATTCAGATCGTTATCTCTGACACTTCATTACCAACAGATATCTTTTGTATATTTAAATTTAAGAAATAATTCAGGCATAACAACTTAAGCCTTTGTTAAGCTGAAACTGATCCAAAGGTCACACTTATTATGGCACATCATTTTTAAAAATATAAATGAAAAGAAAGAGTTGGCATATTTATTTTGCAAACCTCACATATTCAAGTCTTTAATATAAATCCCATTGAGTGCTCCTGTTTGTTCCTCAGTCTGTGACAAACAAACACAGGCAGCGTACAGTAAACGATTAACAAATAGGAAACGGTATGCAGAATATGTCTTGATTGGGATGGAGCCTTACCACAGGAATTCTCGTTTACCTGGGCAGCTCTGCAGTAGCTGTCGTATAAATTAAATTCAGACTCCCGGTAATTCATCGGACACAAGCACTGCTCTGTTGCCACTGACAGCAATGGGGACCTACAGAGAAGATATTTGATGCCCATATAAGTAATGTACCAACATGCAGTAACAATTGTATGGTATGAGATATGGAGAAGGCGCTGTATGAATATTCGATAGGAGAAAAAAATGTATAAATTACATAGACTGTGCATATATAGGCTGTGATATGCTAGATACTTCTGACTTTTTATTTATCTAATGTTTTTTATTTCAGTAAGTATATACTGCAGAAAGGTATCATTATATGGATAATTAATAATGTTTATCAAGTTTAACATCCCATAAAGTCTAGCTTGACAGGGAAAGAAAAAATCCTTCTGGATTCGTCAAAGGTAGATGGGCCAGTTCTCTGGCTATTTGCATATTATCCTTTAGTAATTATAATTTAATCATGTAGTAATTGATTTTGCCATAACTGTCATGCGGTAGACAATTCCACAGCCTGACCTCTCATCATGAGAAGCTCCTTCCTATACTGATGGTATAATTGTCTTTCCTCCGTGCACAACTGCTGTCGCTTTGCAGATCTCAATATTAACATTTCAGTTTGATAATGGTTTACTTTTATCTTGAATATATCAATATATATAAATTAAATCCGCTCTAAATTATCTTACAGGACAAAGGCTGGACGTTCATAGACCCTGGGTCAGAGGCATAATTTGAACCTTCAGGGCCCCGGTGCAAGAAAACATGAAGGGCCCACCAAACCCCCAGCTGGTGCCCTTCCCACTGATCCCAGGGCCCTTTCCTTCCATCACAGGGCCATTTATTATGGTCCCACAGTGGTCTCCTTTCACATGTTCTGCAGCATGTCCCCCTCCTGCCGTATTGGGCTCCCCCCACAGTGGCAGACTGCCTGGGCACAAGTGCAACCTTTGGGACCCTGGTAGTTCTGGCCAGTGGTGTATCATCCATGGGTGCAGGGTGTACACTGAATGCGGTCACTGCAGACACTGCACCCATGGATGATACATGTCAGGGGTAGTGTCAAAACTACCAACAGAGCTGATAGGGGAAGCTGCTAGTCCTCCTGTGTCTGTGTCTCTCCCTGCAGCAGCTGAAAGCTGTTTTCTCTCCTCCCCGCTGGCTTTTAGCTGCAGGGAGAGACACAGACACAGGGCATGACTCTGTAATTGGCCCTCTCCCCAGTGCCAGCACCAATCTCCCTCTACTGACATCTGTGTGCCATGCCCTGATCTTCCCCTGTGTGCCTTGTCCCCTCCTGTAGCACTGCTGTCCTGCCTGCTGCTGCGGGTATCAAGGCTGGATCTGGGTCCTGTATCTATCAGAATGCAATACAGGGAGTCTACTTCTGTCTGTTTGGAAAAAAAAAGCCTGGAGCTGGCAGCTGCCAGTAGAGCCGTGCCACCTTCTGTATGGAGGAGAAGTGGGGCCTTGAGAGTGGCTTTGGAACATTCAGCACTGAAGGTGATTCTATGGATAAGTAGGAAGGAGGCTGCTGGGTGCGATGGGAGTGGATGGGGGAGGGGGGGATTCTATGTGCAAAGGGGTGAGTGGATTGGATTGGCTGAGCGGTGAGAGCTGGCGGGGGGGGGGGGAGAGATATTCTAAGTGCAGAGGGGTGAGCTGTGGATGGGGGGTGTTCTAGGTGCAGAGGGGTGAGCTGTGGATGGTGGGGTGTTCCAGGTGCACATACTACCCACCGCCATACACTCCGTACCCCTCTTCCTGCACATACTACCCACCGCCATGCACTCTATACACCTCTCCCTGCACATACTACCCACCGCCATACACTCCATACCCCTCTCCCTGCACATACTACCCACAGCCATACACTCCACACCTCCACACTCCTCCCTCTGCACCATACTGCCCACCACCATACACTCCACACTCCTCTCCCTGCAAATACTACCCACCACCATACATTCCGTACCCCTCTCCCTGCACATACTACCCACCGCCATACACTCCGTACCCCTCTTCCTGCACATACTACCCACCGCCATACACTCCGTACCCCTCTCCCTGCACATACTACCCACAGCCATACACTCCACACTCCTCCCTCTGCACCATACTACCCACCACCATACACTCCACACTCCTCTCCCTGCAAATACTACCCACCACCATACATTCCGTACCCCTCTCCCTGCACATACTACCCACCGCCATACACTCCGTACCCCTCTTCCTGCACATACTACCCACCGCCATACACTCCGTACCCCTCTCCCTGCACATACTACCCACCGCCGTACACTCCGTACCCCTCTCCCTGCACATACTACCCACAGCCATACACTCCACACTCCTCCCTCTGCACATACTACCCACAGCCATACACTCCACACTCCTCTCCCTGCACATACTACCCACTACTATACATTCCATACCCCTATTCCTGCACATACTACCCACCTCCATACACTCTGTACCCCTCTCTCTGCACAAACTACCCACTGTCATACACTCCATACCCCTCTCCCTGCACCTACTACCCACCACCCTACACACTCAATTCCTCTCCCTGCACATACTACCCACCACCGTAAACTCTGTCCTGTACATTTCCTTTTTAACATTATCACAAACTGTACTATGTAAGTCATATCAGACTCTATTATACCAAAGCCCTTTAAGCCACGCCCAACATATAACACAATTTAAACAACTCCCACCTTTTGCCCGTGCATACCACATTTCTATTGTTCTCTATGCCTAGGGCCCACTGTTGATCTTGCACATAGGCCCACTGATTTCATGTTACACCCCAGGTTCTGCCACTGGTGTCGGTAGTTTTTTTTAAAATCATTTTTTACCCTTTCGTTTTAATTATGTTTTTTACATTTTTCTGTCCGCTACAATGTGTTGAATGAACAATCAGTTCTTTACGCACCAGAATTACTGAACATTAAGATGCTGTTAATCCCAATTCAAGATATATTTAGTTTCCTAGTATTTTAAGGAAGTTCATTCAGCTAATATGAATTCATTTAAATTTAGGGGGTTGAGAAGATTAAACCCACAGGAGGAGGAGATATGTATCATCGTTTGCTTGAGAGAGAGGTCAAGTGGATATTCACTTTACAAACTAGGATCCCCCTGGGCCTCAATCACAGGTGGGATATTGACCTTCTCCTCAGGTAAATTTAATTAATTAGGATATCATTTTTCTGGATATTATGTTTATTTTATTTTTTATTTTTTGCTGCTTACCTCAGATTTTGGACGGTCATATACCTTCTGTACTCAGTTGTTTTGCATTGATTTTGCTTTTGGTTTACCAGTGTCATAATTAAATAATCAAACACACGCATTATGGTACATTGATCTATTCCATGCATAAATGGTAACTCCTGTTGACAAAAAAAAATGTAACCCTCGTGGTGTATTGATTGTATAAATGTTTTTTTTTATGTGGAATTCCCCTTGTGAAATTACACTTCTTTTGTGGTGGCTTCACTTGTGTCTTCTTACCTGCAGTTTTTTCTGTATCATAGTTGATGCAGCTTTAATTTCATTGTAATGGATTGTATAAACACTGTTTTTTGTATTTTTTTTTGCTGTTTATTTTTCCTTTTTTCTTTCCTCCCCCCAGCAGTGAGGCAGATTTTTGGGTTTAACCTAAATTACTCACTTAATTACTGCAGCCTCTGTTGGCAGGGGCAGGACTTGTATCTGTATATATATATATATATATATATATATGTGTGTTGTTATTCTGAGGATTTTATGTCTATGATTAAGGCTACACGCTGAAACATGTAAACTTTGTATTTTGTACAGCACCTGGATTAATAAACTAATTTATTGCAGAAGATCGAGCTGCCAGCTTTCTTTTACCTAATTTTTTTTATTTTATTTGTAATTTTTTTTTTTCATTTAATTAATTAATTATTTTTTGTACAATTGTATTTTTTTTAAATGTTTAGGAGTTCCAGGGGGCTTTTGTGAGATATCAGAGGTCTAAACAGAACTCTAATGTTCCAACTTTTGAGACAGAGAAAGGAGATTGAGGACACAGTCCTCAATCTCCATCCCTGCAGCCTCAGCTGCACAAAATGAATGGACAGGAATAACTCTGTACAGAACTCACCGCACACCCGAAACACAGTTCACTATGCTTCAGTTATAAATAGACAGAGTCAGTGATCTTCACTTTTGTGAGATATCAGAGGTCTAAACAGACCTTTAATGTTCCACCTTTTGAGACATTGAAAGGAGATAGAGGACACAGTTCTCAATCTCCATCCCTGCAGCCTCAACTGCACAGAATGAATAGACAGGAATAACTCTGTGATCGGCACTGGTGCCCAGAACTGAACTGCACATTCCAGATGAGGTGTTACTAATGATTTGTACAGGGGTCCAAAAATCAGGTAAGCAGCAAAAAATAAAATAAACATAATATCCAGTAAAATCTTTCTCTTTGGAGGCTATACTTATGCATGCTATTATTAAGCTTATGATCTACCAGAACTGGTAGATTCAGGCTAGAGTCTAACTTTCCCACCCACTATATTCCAGAGCATTGGAATGCAGGGGCAAGTAGTTGAACCTGCATCAGCAGAACCCAGAAGAGACAAAAGCAATTGAACACTGCTACCCTACAACAGGAAAGCAAAAAAAACAAAAACACATTTACCTTAATTCTAGCAGCCTTACTAGGAGAGTGCTACATATACCTTACTATGTTTATTGCAATATGTTTCCATGTCATATTTAGTGCATTTTTTATAATAATGAAAAATGTTAATGCAAAAAGAATCTGCTTATTATCCAAGAGACAAAGAGACTGTGCTGCTCTCATCCAAATAAAACTAAAGGATTCTAATCAGTTTGGATCATTTGTTATGTCATTATGTTATTTTGGATGATTGAAACATTACAAAAGGCCCAAATTATCGCATCATGTCATCTGAATGAAACGAATGAATTTGTTGTTTTCATTATAATTTATTTCAGATTTCTTGAAATTTGTTAACAAAATGAATAGCACATGTCTATCATTCATATTAATGAATAACTCTATCACCTTTCTCCATATGCTAGTGTATTCTTTTTAGGATATTTCGTTCTGTCTGTTCTTCTGTGTTATATATATTTTTTTCCTTATTTCGTCATTTTACTTCCCCCTCTTTCTCTTGCTGTTCTCTCTCTCCCTAGCATGGCAATCTGATTATGGCACTTAGACGTAAAATCACTTAGAAACACATGTGCGCAATTACCATGGTCGTTGAGTAAATGCTGCAGTGGGAAGGTATTATTGCTTTGATATTAGCTGAATAATTGTTGTTGCAAATTAATAGACCAAGTGTGACATTGATAAGAGTAGAAAACAATCTGTGGATTCTAAGATTATCCCATTTATTGTGTGATGTAAAAATACAGTGTACAGCAGCATATTACAGCTTACAGCACACCTTTTCATGCTTATTGTGCCCTTTTTCAAGTGCTCAGTAATCTCAGTAATCATAGAAAATATATACATTAAAGCTAGCTCAAAATAAGTGGACATAAACCTAATTAGAGTAATCACTCATGCAGTTAAAAAAGTCTTGGGTTTAGGAAAAAGTATAGCAGACTAATCAAAACTAGGGAAAAGTAAAACTGAACTTCTTCTGGTTGGTCTCCTATAATTAAATGTTGAGGGACCTCCTTAGCTGCATGACTGATGACTCTCGCTAAGTGTATTCCCACCCTTTGGGAAAAGCTTTCTTGCATACATACTTGAAGATTTCCCAAAATTCTGATGTTGTAAGGAAGGGTGTAGTTACCTGTAAATGTTGTACCATGTGGTGTGCTGTAGTGTTCCACTGGAAGCTTGTAGTGTTCCACTATTTGCACATTATAAAATAAATGGGATAAACTTACAATGACATTGAGCCTAAGTACTGTTGTCTACTTTAATTGACGTAACTGATGTGCAGAGCTTAGTGTATATGGCAAGTTCCTGTACAATTATACAAGTAGCTCTCTTTTGGGGGGTGCAGGAGAAATGACCCTCCCCAAACAGGATAATGCGCTAAACTTGTAGGTAAATAAGAGAACCAGAACTTTCTCTAAGTGGAAGAGTGTGTTGGACAACAAGGTTGGCAGTGCCTCTACCCAGGAGAGGGCCTCTGTGAACAGGGAGGATTTCTTTCCTGGGAAATTAATCAGTAATCTAAACAAAGTATTTGACAGCACAGGAACTCCCACAACCAGCATATAACATTAACCATAAAGCCGACCATACATGGTTCGAATCTCAGCTGGTCCCTGCTGAACCAGCTGAGATTCAAACCATGTACTGGCAGGCTGAATGTACCCAAGTTGATCAATCGATCAACTTGGGTAAAATCAGCCTATCAGATTTGACATACAATTATGTCTAGTGGCTATTATAGCTGCTAGCAGTAATCACTGTGTTATGCCAGCAGGGACAGCTCCCCCCTGTCCCAGCGCTGGGAGAACATAATGCCTCTGCAGGAGGGATTCCCATCAACACTGACTGTGTTGATGGGGGAATCAAACGATTTTCTTTCCTGGAACCTGTGGTTGGAGAAAAGAAAATTGCTTCATCTATGGCCAGCTTAAGCATCTAGAAGCACACCAGTATATAAATAATACAAGCTTTATATAAGAAGAGATTCATAATAGTGCATACATCCAATGTACAAACAGATATTAGCAGCAAAGCGCCGGATAGGAGTCCTGGTGGATTTGTGCATATATACCCTGGTATATATAGTTATTAATAGAGATACCTCCAGATGAATGTTACAGCAAAATTCAGTTGCAGGGGCCCCTGAGGATGATGCAGTGTCTGTCTTTGTGTCAGAGACCTGAAGACAAGATCAGCCATCATGAAGGTTTCCTCCAACTGTTGTCCCACCTGGCAGGAAAGGAACTGCTCACCGACAGAAACTGTGGTGTAGATTCTGGAACTCAGAGTCAGCCAATCTATTCTGTGATTTAATCCCTCCCTAGTAGTTCTCTCTCAGTCTGCTTCCTGGAAATTCCCCTTTATAAAGATGTCAAAATCATTAAATCTGGGGTTTCTAACCCAGCTAGCAGAGATAGGATGTGATGTACATAAATAACTCCATGACAGTAAGAAGCACAGCCACTTACAATTACAGACAGTAGAAGGCAGCAGATCCCTACATGCATGTAATGTCTCTTTCATACCCTGATATAAAGTTTCTGCAGAGTTTGTGAGCTGTACTATAATATGTTCTAGCTTAATGCTTATGTTTCTTTTCCAGTATTCTAATTGTGTATTTATATTTTTTACTTGTGTTTGTTGTAACTTAGTAGAAGCAGAGCCCCCCCCCCCTTGTCTTCAAGTTAAGTGTAGTATTGACCCTAGGTATCATCAATGAATATCTTGTACCAGAGAGCAATGTTTTATTTTTTCTCCCACATGTAAAAATCTGATTCTACTTGCAAGAAATTAATTTTAAATTTTTATGACACACAATATTTGTGTAGCTTTTTATCAATTGAATTATTTGAGGTCAAAATGAATTTTAGACCAAGCAAACACTATAACAATTTTTTGTAAAATATAGTGGAATTTTGTCAAGTAAATAGATACCAAATATAGCAAGTCTAAAAGCGTGTGCACCTGTACAATTGCAAAAAAACATGGTTACCCAACATTTTCAGTATGGGACGTTTTTAAAAGTCTTCACAGGTTATCACTTTAGTGTTAATTATTAATTATTGTCCTAGAATTTCAATTTGAACTTACTCTGATTGTCATTTGCATTGGGCTGTATGCAGGGATGGCAGGGGGTGGTTTTTAATTACTTTTGTTTATTTTTTTTATAATTAATTTTTTAAACACTCTATAAATGTTTTTCTTTATTTTACTTTATTGCTATTCCCTATGTGATAGCATGGGCAGGTGACAGGTCCTCTTTATGGAGACATCAGGGGTCTACTAGACCTCTCAATGCCTCCTTTGCCCTCCAATGCAGCTAATCATGCACAGATCTAAAGCTGCAAGTGACAAAATACAAATTGCCTCTTGGTTCATTAGTCACATAGGGAATTGGGGAACAGATGTTCCCTGATCCCCTCCTGCTCTCCAAGATTCAGCAATATGCCACAGTCCCAGGCTCCCCAAAGGGGATTTCACCTTAAGAGCCCTGTTAAAGGGATAATTTTTACCTGAAACCTCTTGGCTGACTTTAAAAATTAATACCAAGCTCACAGCTCCCTTAGCAGCCATGTGCTTGCTTTAAAGCGGAGCTTCACCCAACATGAGAAGTTCTGCTTGAAGGCCTCCTCCCCAGCTCCTGTTTATGAAATGGCACTTTTGGGATTTTGACAGGTACCTGCTCCCAGTTCCGCTCCTAGGCGATTGAATTGGAAGTTTTACTTCCCCCTCCCTCCCCACAGTCTTCTGGGACACGTCACATGTCCCAGAACACTGTGGGACCATTCACAATGCGCAGAGCTCCTCACACATGCGCAGTGGGCTACCACCTGTGAAGCCGCAAGCTGTCACAGCCAGGTGCCCAAAGTTAAGTTGCCAGAGCCAAGGACAGAAGACAGGAGATGGAAATGGCTGGGGTGAGTACAGAGTTGGACCGTGGGATAGGTGAGTGGCTGTTTATTAAAAGTCAGCAGCTACAGTTTTTGCAGCTGCTGACTTTTCATTTTTACACAGGAGACTGGAGCTCCTCTTTAACTCCTGAAATACCAGGATGTTTATGCACATACCGTGGTAGAAAAAGTGAACCTATGCCCATGATTCACCTCTGTAGCTATAGGCACTATGAAGAAATTAATTTCCAAAGTTCACAGCAGAGGTACTGAAATCACAGTTCCTTTCTCCTAACTTTCTCTATCAGTAGAAACATGGTATTCTGCCAGCCTTCTAATATAAGCAAACAGCAGGTTCTACAAGTTCTTAGAAACCAACTGAAACCAGACTTTATAGCCTCTTTTGTGAACTTTGAGTATGAATTACTCAACAGTACATGTAGTTACAGAAGTCAGAATATGTAAATATGTAAATTTTCTCAGTCTGGGTAGAGGTGCGTTTTAGGATGTCCCTTTCACTATACCTTTTTAAGATCAATGATGGAAAAAGTGGATCAGTCCTGCTAACGGTAGTTTTGGGTGATTCCTCAAGTTTGATGCATTCTTGAAGATTCATAAAAAGGTCTATCTCCATTAATTTTGTCACTGTGGATATGTTTTTTAAAGGTTTTAACTAAGTTGAACTCCCTCCAATGATCAAAACATATGAATTCACATTAAGACTTACTGAATCAGTTATTTCAGGTCCATGCTTGCAAACAGTTTAATTTTAAATGTTTTTTTTTCTTTTGACAATTTGCTTTCACAATAAGACTTACTGAATCAGTTATATAAGCTGGTGGAAAAAATGGAAGAAAATGTGAAAAATAATTTATTGAAAAAATGGTACGTTTAAAGAATTTAATACAAAAACAAGCCTTTCCTACATATTTTAGGTCCATACTTGCAAACATTTAAAATTTTTTTTTTTCTTTTGACAATTTGCTTTCACAATAAGACTTACTGAATCAGTTATATAACCTGGTGGAAAAAATGGAAGAAAATGTGAAAAATAATTTATTAAAAAAAATTGTACGTTTAAAGAATTTTATACAAAAACAAGCCTTTCCTACATGTTTCAGGTCCATATTTGCAAACATTTTAAATGTTTTTCTTTTGACAATTTGTTTTCACAATAAGACTTACTGAATCAGTTATATAACCTGGTGGAAAAAATGGAAGAAAATGTGAAAAATAATTTACTGAAAAAAATTGTATGTTTAAAGAATTTAATACAAAAACAAACCTTTCCTACATATTACAGGTCCATATTTACAAACATTTTAAATGTTTTTTTTTCTTTTGACAATTTGCTTTCACAATAAGACTTACTGAATCAGTTATATAACCTAGTGGAAAAAAATGGAAGAAAATGTGAAAAATAATTTATTGAAAAAAATTGTACGTTTAAAGAATTTAATACAAAAACAAGCCTTTCCTACATGTTTCAGGTCCATATTTGCAAACATTTTAAATGTTTTTTTTTCTTTTGACAATTTGCTTTCACAATAAGACTTACTGAATCAGTTATATAACCTGGTGGAAAAAATGGAAGAAAATGTGAAAAATAATTAATTGAAAAAAATTGTACGTTTAAGGAATTTAATACAAAAACAAACCTTTCCTACATATTTTAGGTCCATACTTGCAAACATTTTAAATGTTTTTTTTTTCTTTTGACAATTTGCTCAGCGTTAGTATAATGCCTGTACTATAACCAGTGAAAGCCTCAGTTAATTAAAACAAAGGGAGTTGATTATGTTAATGGCATATTACCTGCTTCCTGCTTCTGCTGATCCTCCAAAACACAAGCAAGTCTTGCATTATTTCAGCATTAACAGACAAATCCCATTTATGCTGTGTGCTGGAGATAATTAACAGCCTTAGCTGCCTCAGGGGTAATTCGCTGCTGGCTCCGTATGAATTGAGGTTAACACACCTCTATACACAAGATGGAGCAGTATTAAAATTCAATATTGCATAAAAATATGGGACTTCATCTTGTTTGTGAGTATACAAAAATTATGAGGAAATAATTAAAAATCCTAAATAGTTTCAACAGATTCTCCTTTATGCCTTTAGTATACCCTAGATTCATTTGTTATATTTAAAAAGCACATATGGCAGACAGATTCAGCTACACAATTGTCTGGTCACATAACATAATGCACACTGACATTCAGCAATGTTCCCAATGATGAATGCTACTTAGTGTATTATCTACCCTATGTACATACAGTATAACCAAGAGATTGTCACATTCACTACACATTTGCCACACATGCACTTCAAAGATTTTGTTCTCACATTCACAAATCTAAAGTAGAGAATCACTAAATGCTACAATAAAATGCAAATGTTTTCTAAGGAGACAAGAGTACTGACGTTGTATTTTCCATAATATAAAGAGGTATTAAACCCAAAACTATAATATATTGCAGTTTACGAATCATTAGATGTGGTGGCTGTGTTAGTTTTCTTTTTTAGGCCTTTTTTCCCTTCGGTTTTCACCTGGTGATCTGGCCAGTATCACACCTCCTGTATTAGGGTGCCTCCACTCTGGATGAAGGAACACAGGGGTACCTTTGGAGAGCAGCATTGTCAGTCTAGGGAAGGGAATGTTAGATATAGTAGCAGATTTAGACAACTTCACTAACAAATTGAAGCCAAACTCCAACTCACATTTTATAATCAGTTACAGAAAACAGCTTTTTTTTCTTTTTAGGATAAAGGTTTTACATGAATAAATAAAAGCTGATCATTGTAAGCACCCCTTTCAGTGGTAAATGGTTTGTCTTAACCTTTTAACTGCTATATCTGCAGGACCACTTGTCCTGTTTACAAACAACAGACTGACGGGCCAGATCTCCAAATGAAAATAAAGGAAAGATGAGCCTAAAAAACAAACGCATCTAAGAATTAGTAAGCTGCAATATAATAAATGTTTGCTTTTCTGTTTAATACCACTTGAAGCATTTGGACAGATTATTTTTTTTGCTTTTTTTATGTAAAATGTAAATACAGCTCTTCCCCTCAAAGGCCTCTTTTACAGGGATGTTCCGATCGGGTACACCTGCCCATTTTTCAGAACCTGCATTCTCCTCTATGGAGCGGCAGGTGTAAACGGGAATGTGTCCGTTTACACCCGCCGACATCCAATCTAACCAACCCTTAAAAAAGGGACGGATGGGGATCCAATTCCCCTTCTATCCGTCGGAACGGATCGGATGGAAAGCAACAGGCGGTCCATTTTCATCCGACCTCCCATTGAGGAGAGCAAGCAGATCTGTGTCTGCTCTGTAACAGTGGAGCAGACACAGACCTGCGCTTGCTCAGCGGGGATCAATGGAGAGATCACTCTCTGAGCAAGCAGATTTGCTAAATGTGTCCGCGCCGTGTGAAAGGACCCAAAGGAGCCACTGTTGTTTCCTGGTTTGCAAACGACCTTCCGAGCAATGCCACACCCGCTGACACACCAAAGCTGGAAAGGGAAGATTTATTTGGGCAGAACACACAACAAATCAATAAAGGAAGTGGCAATAACAGTACATAAGTGAACAATATAAATAACAATATTGCATAACACCATAAACAACTGGAGAACCTAAAGTCTCTGCCTCAAATCTTAAAGTGCTACTAAAGCCACAGCAGTAAAATCAGTCTGTATATGCAGTAAAGCATACTTGTTATACTCACTGTGGAACCTAAGGGGTTAATCCTCTGCATTGAGCAAAAAGGCCATTTGATCCTGTCTTCTCTGCTCCTCCTCTTGTTCAAATGTCCACGTTTTATCTCATGATAAGACAGACTGAACCCGTAGCCATTCTGCACATGCTCAGTTTAGTGTGTATTGCTAGAGAGGTTTTTGTTCTTAGGAGACTGCATGTGATCAGCACAGGGCCAATCAGCACTGTCCAGACAGAGGTCAGGGGTTTTGCATCGTCTTAGAGCAAAAAGAAAACTCCTCCTACAAGCTTTAACCAGTGCTCTGCTGAACACTGATAGAAGTCACAAGACTGCTCTAACTGCTGATGAGAAAAGGTATTTAGCAGTTTATATTTACTAAAATAATTGCATTTCCATGTTCTGTGAACTGTAGGAAACCAGATAGATTGAATGCAGGGTCTTGGGTTTAGTAACACTTTAAAACCAGGGAGGTTGTAACTAAGGGCCAAAACTTGGAACCAAAGTTCCGTTAGTCTTCCCAAACCCCACCCACTGGCCAAAGTGTTGGTAATTGTTGGGGCCAAAGTTCTGGCACTGGAGTGCTCAGACTCAAGTGGGTCCCACAATACGGGGCGTAAGTGCCCCAGCTGTATCCACAAAAACACATGGCACTGTCTCAGGACTCCACAATGACAATCTCCCATCAAAATAAATCCTGAAATGAGAATGATGGAGGGTGGGTACTTATGATGTATATAGCATGATGTGACATCATTGGTCCTTCATGGAAAATGACTGTCATAATAATTCAAATAATAGCTCATACAGCAGTAAGGAAGTAATTGATTGCATCTTATAATTCTGGTTCCTACATGCTTGATTATGACACACTAAGGCTGATTTACTAAAGGATTTTAAAATGTTAACATAAAAAGTGAATTTTTACATAATTTATTGTGTGAACATTCTCTAAATTCAATTAATTTAGTAAATAAACCTCACTGAGATAGAAAATGTTATTTATTTATTTCAGGTACTTATATAGCACTGTCAATTTACACAGCACTTTACATATATATAGTACATTCACATCAGTCCCTAACCCTCAAGGGGTGTACAATCTAAGGTCCCTAACTCACATTCATGCATACACATACTAGGGCCAATTTAGACAGGAGCCAATTCACCTACCAGCATGTCCTTGGAGTGTGGGAGGAAACCCACACAGGAACAGGGAGAACATGCAAACTCCAGGCAGGTGGTGTCGTGGCTGGGATTTGAACCAATGACCCTAGTACTACCAGGCTGAAGTACTAACCATTTAGCCACTGAGCTACCCATGATTCTCATTCAAGATCAACAAATGTATGTGGTGTACAAAGCCCACAACATGGATTTTCCATTTCAATTTATAACATATTGCTTCTGTTTTAAATGTTATCTGGGATGATTGGGTTCAAGAGGAAAAATAGATAACACAAATACTGTATAAATAAATGTAAGCAAGTATATAAAGTAATTGCTGTGTGTTTAGAATTTGAGAGTTATTTCAATTCTGAGGGAATGACATTTTGCATGTAAATTCATGCACAGTGGCAAACTCTCTGCAGCTGAATTCTTGTATATAGGTACATATAAAGCAGTATTAAACCCAAAAGCAAACATTTATTATATTGCAGCTTACAAATTCTTATAAGTGGTGGCTGCATTAGTGTTCTTTTTTAGGCTCTCTTTCTTCTATTTTCAACTGGGAATCCAGCCAGCTAGTCTGTTTTTTTCTTTCTTTCAGAAGCTCAAGCCCTCCAGCAGAAAGTAGTACATGCTGCATTTTTTCTGCACAGAACCATAAAGAAACACAGCAAAACATGTGAAAAAAGCACCAGAATGGAGTATGATGTGAACTGTAAGCAAAAACACACCCAGAATGCATCCAGAGTACGTTTTTGTGGTGTGAACCGGCCATTAAGGGTAGAATAAATAAAAGTTTTAACCACCCCTGCCAGTGTTAAGTGGCTTGTCTTATCATTGTAAGCTGATACATTCTGCTGGAGAATCCAAATGTGTAGTGCTGCCAGCAACAGGGAGGGCTTGAGCTTCTGAAAGAAAGAAAAAAACAGACTTCCTGACTGCACTGGTGTGAACTAGGGCAATTGGAATACACTGTGCATGCATTTTTGATGCAGAAAAAAAACGCACTGGACTACACCTGGCGTGAACCAGCCATTAGTCCTAAAGGGGAAAAAATGTTTGCTGTAACTCATTATAAAGTGTGAGCTGGGATTTAGATTCAGTTTGTTTAGTGTATTTAAATCTGCTAGTACATCTAACACAGATCCCCCCTTCCCATATGCTGCTGCCTGCTGTGCCTCCTGTGCTCCTTCATCCAGAGTGGTTTCTCACTAATAGAGGAGGTGTGTTACAGGCCAGATCACCAGGTGAAAACAGAGGGAAAAGGAAAAGAAAATGAATGCAGTCACCACAACTAATGACTGGTAAGCTGTAATATATATATCACTTTTGGTTTGGGGTTTATTACCACTTTAAGAAGAAAAAAAAAGTAAGTTATTACTGTCTTGACCTGTCGCTGTACTTATTAGATCGTAGGGTCTGTTTACATACTACTGTTTATATATGGCTTGTTTTTAGAAATGACAGCAGCAATTATAACATAGCAGGTTTTTCACAAATATGAAAATATACATTGTATAGATATACAGTCATCTAAAAAACATATTTTTGTGTTTTTGCTGTATTTGTTAGGCTTGTAGGCCCCTTTCATACCACTGTGTGTTTGCAAGTTGTGTTTTAGATATTTCTCATGCATTTTTACATGTGTATTCATTCACTACCTATTCAAAAAAATTCAATTTTCAGTGTTCCCATATAGTGTGGTTGTGTTAACAAGTTGAAAATGCTATAGGTCAGTCTTTCAGTCCAGAGAAGATGTAAATCTTCTTGAAATCCCCCTTTTTCTCATAAATCTCATAGAATAGTGTAATTAAAATAACATGCAGCCAAAGATGAAAGATATGTAGCAACCATAGTACTCCAGACAAAATCCAAATGTGTAGTGCTGCCAGCAACAGGGAGGGAGTTGACTGAAACCAGCAACCCACAGCTGCTGTTCACAGTTTTTCTAACCTTCATCCTTACAAGGACCCACTTCATTATTATTCTCAGGTTATTGGTAATCAAATGATTCATCCTTCTTTACAGTAGCATGGAAATCTTGGAGAAAAACATGACCTCTATGTTGTTCTATATAGTCTGGACATAGCACAATTATTGTCCTTTGGATCTTTGAGCACTCTGTTCTATCAAAATGTGCACTGCCAATCTCCATACTTGATAGGTTGCACTTGTTTCCCTTTTGGATGGAAGTAAAACCAGCAGTTGTTACTATGAAGGCTACAATTGCGCTATGTGGCACATCGAAAATGTTAGAATGTGATCATGTGACATTTCTGATGAGGAAACTGTTGAGCCTGAGTAAAACTATTGTATTTTCCATGCCTCGGTACATGGGATTGACAGTGGTGGATAACTATTTAATTACTTAGTGGTGGAAGAGGGAAAAATGGATGTAAACTGTCGAGACAACTTCACCTACTTAAGTGCCAAAAGTATTGGGACGCCTGCCTTTACACATACATAAACTTTAATGGCATCCTAGTCCGTAGGGTTCAATTTTGAGTTGGCCCACCCTTTGCAGCTATAACAACTTCAACTCTTTTGAGAAGGCTGTCCACAAGGTTTAGAAGTGTGTATAGTCCGTAGGGTTCAATATTGAGTTGGCCCACCCTTTGCAGCTATAACAACTTCAACTCTTTTGGGAAGGCTGTCCACAAGGTTTAGAAGTGTGTATATGGGAATGTTCGACTATTCTTCCAGAAGTGCATTTGTGAGGTCATGCACTGGGGTCGAACAAGCAGGCCTGGCTTGCAGTCTGCACTCTAATTCATCCCAAAGGTGTTCTATTGGGTTGAGGTCAGGACTCTGTGTAGGTCAGTCAAGTTCCTCCACCCCAAACTCGCTCATCCATGTCTTTATGGACCTTGCTTTGTATTCTAGTGCGCAGTCATGTTGCAACAGGAAAAGGCCATCCCCAAACTGTTCCCACAAAGTTGGGAGCACAAAATTGTCCAAAATATCTTGGTATGCTGATGCCTTAAGAGTTCCCTTCACCCCTTCCACCAAACTTTACACTTGGCACAATGCAGTCAGGCAAGTACCATTCTCCTGGCAACCACCAAACCCAGACACGTCCATTGGATTGCCAGACAGAGAATCGTGATTTCTCACTCCAGATAACATGTCTCCGCTACTCTAGAGTTCAGTGGCGGCGGGCTTTACACCACTGCATCTGATGTTTTACATTGCACTTGGTGATGTACGGCTTGGATGCAGCTGCTCGGCAATGGAAACCCATTCCATGAAGCTCTCAACGCACTGTTGATGTGCTAATTTGAATGCCACATGAAGTTTGGAGGTCTTTAGCTATTGACTCCCCCGCACTGTCATTTTACATTCTTACATTCTTTACATTGTCAGTCTACCACTTTGTGGATGAGTTGCTGTTCCCAGTTGCTTCCACTTTGTTGTAATACCACTAACAGTTGATCGTGGAATATTTAGTAGCAAAAAATTTCACAGATGGACCCCCTATCATGGTACTATGCTTGAATTTACTGAACTCCTGAGTGCGACCCGTTCTTTCACAAATGTTTGTAGAAGCAGTCTTCATGCCTAGGTGCTTGATTTTATACACCTGTGGTCATGGAGGTGATTGGAACAATTGAATCCAATGTGTTTGAGGGGTATCCCAATACTTTTAGCAATATAGTGTATGCAGATTGGATGTGGTTTGAACTGCATCCAATCCGCATGACATATGAAATAACATTGCTTCCTATGGTGTCTGTTCACATATGTTCAATGCACTGGCAGTGTGGATTCAATGTGGATTGAAAAAAGAGTCATGTCCAATTTCTGAGCAGTCAGTCAGGTTCAGGTGTGGATTACAGGCTATTGACTTCTACGTGAACCGTTTCTAAACCACACGTCATCAGTTGTGAACAGGATACAATCCTGACCTGAACATGATCTAAACCTGTCTAGAACCTGATGTAAACCTGACTTGAAACAATGAACAATTACTGTGTCAATTAGATTTGAAACCTGAGCTTCAGTCCGCACCGCACATTTATGAATCAGCTCATGCATTAGAATTGGGACCAGGTGGTGATGGAACTTGAAAATGTCTCCAGGTCATGGCCAGATCTAGGGGGGTGCAGGGGTGGCCTACACTCCCCCCAAATTTCTGTTGTGCCCCCCCAGGCCAGCCATCCGATAGATGTTTTGCTGTGCTAATTCCCTCTAGCCCCGCAGTCAGCACCCGTACAAGCCTACAAGGAGAGGACAGCCTGGAGCAGTGAAATCCCGAAAAGGAGAAGTGGTAGAGAGGAGAAAGGCTGTAGCAGGTGCTGTGCTTTCCCCTCCTATCAGAACAGCGTTCCTCCATGTGGCAGATAGTATAGGATTGCTCTTCCGTTGGGCTGCACATATGGTTTGATTATACCTGCTCCCTATGTCCTCCAAGGGCTACTAATCATCTGGCAGCAAGATACATGGGTAGGGAGCGGATAATCAAAGCTGCCCAACAGAAGAGCGATGCTTTGTTATCTGCCTCATGCAGGGGCGTATTTACCACAAGGCAAACAAGGTGTTTGCCTAGAGTGGCATTTTTCGGGGGGGGCCGCGTGGCCCTCTGGCAGAAGTGACACACGTGGCAGCCGATGACTGATGATGGCAAGCAGGTGACGCACGTGGCACGAAAAGCTTTAGGAGGAACCAACACACCGTGACGTCATGCCACCGGAGCCTCGGGAAGGTCCGGCGGCCATCTTTGTCCTGGTCAGTGCTGCATTAACTCTGCAATACTGTCATCCTTACATTTTATATTATTTTAATTTCCATGGAATAAATACTATTTTTATACTACTACACTATGGGCACCTTTTGTTTGGCTCCTATATGGAGCTAATGAATTACAGAGCCTTCCTTGTGAGCCTGGCCCATTTAAACACCCAGAGGAGGGAATCCCTGTAACACAGGCTGCAGACCCATCCATCCTTAAAGGGGACCTCTGGATGAGCTGACCACTTACCCAGCCCAAGAGATTCTGCTGTGCTGTTTAACACCCTGAATAAAGTTTACCACACACCTGGCATATCCCGTTCCTTAAAGTGGACCGTGTTGGATATATTTATATGCACACATTCAATGCACATCTGGTGAGTATGCATTTTTACTATTCGTTCCAAGCACAAGCATTTGATTATCGCTGAGGTTGGGTTCCTATATTACCACTATCAGCTTATGAACTTTTATGAACGTTTGAATTTATTACATCATTTATATATTTCATTGGTTTACCTTAGTTTGAATTTAGCACTGCACTCCTTGTTTACTATTTGACAGAGGTTTTTCGGTTACCTTAGTGCAACAGCTGCTTCATTGGGAGCGCTCACTTTGTTTCATTTTATAGGTGAGGCACAGCAGTGTAGGCTGCCGTGGGCTGCAGGAGGGTATCCAACTATCCTTTCCGGATCAAAAAGAAGATGTCAGACTTTCCTCCCTCATGGCTCCCGGGGTGGCGGGCGGGTGTCATTCCAATGGTGAGTGCTGAAAAATCTCTTTATCTTCTCCCCTCATGGAAAGGGGGGGGGGTGATTTTACACTTGCCTAGGGCAGCACCCAAGCAAATACACCACTGGCCTCATGGAGGAATGCTGTTCTGATAGGAGGGGAAAGCACAGCACACCCCACACCTGCTCCGAGCTCTGTAACAGTTTCCCCCCTGTAAGGTGAGGGGTGGGGGGGTGAGGGGGGGTTGGTGAGCTTACAGGCAAAAAGCACATTGCGAGGGAGTAATATACAATAAAAGAGGAGGGGTAGAGTGTGATAATTGTGCGCACAGATATGGGCGATGACAACCATAATTTGGATCATACTCTGCATATGTCATTCTCACTCCAAATCAGTCTTCCCCCTCCCTTTTTTTTGAATGGCATGTGGTCTGTGTGTGTGCTGAGTTCAGGAGAGCACAGTGCACAGCTGGATATACTTCATGGTTGTAAATCCAATTAGCTGGTTCCAGGATGTCTGTCAGGCTCTTGCCTTGGCCTGGTCATAAAGCTATAAACCAGTCAGTCACTGGACATGAAAGCATTCCAGAGGGGCAGTAAAACATACATCCCACTTGAAACTACTTTTTCATACAATTTCATAAATCCCAGCAGGAACAAGGTACAATAAAACAAAGCATATATTCAGATAGGTAATTTTAATACAAGTCTCCTGATACCTTGCACCCCTAGATAACATCTACCAGAGAGTAGAAAGTGATATCTCTTTAACTGTCACAGCCAGATATGTCATATTTGATGTCTGGACGTTCAGAATATAATTCTGCATATTAACCTGCCAGTGGCTAGGCTGCTGCATGCACCTGTGGAAGATTATTGACCATGGTATAAACTAGCGAGGGATTTGGGTCACAGCTTGGGTCTCCGCCTAAACACCCCTCCCCAAATGAGGCAATTGGTTCCCTGCTTTAAGGAGACACCTTGCTGGGTTCCTAGAAAACAGGCTGTCATTCCTGGAGAGAGAAGATGAAGAGATTCTCCCTTTTAACATCAGGAACCAATTTCAGGAAAAAAAGGTACCCTTTTGTTCAGGACACTTGAACTCTGCTTAAACCAGGACTTCTGCAAATATTCTACCTTCTTAAACCTCTTCCTTTATCTCTCTGTTGTGTTATTGCTCTATGTGTATATATATACAGTTGCAAGAAAAAGTATGTGAACCCCTTGGGATTACGTGGAGTTTTGCATGAATTGGGCATAAAATGTGCTCTGAACGTTATCTAAGTCACAACAATAGAAGAACACAGTCTGCTGAACATAATACTACACAAACATTAGATGTTGCCATGGTTTAATTACACATACCATGTAAACATTCACAGTGCGGGGAGGAAAAAGTATGTGAACCTTTGGACTTAATAACTGGTTGACCCTCCTTTTGGCAGCAATAACCTCAACCAAACGTTTCCTGTAGTTGTAGATCAGACCTGCACAACGATCTGGAGTCATTTTGGACCACTCCTCTTCACAAAACTGTTTCAGTGTAGCAATATTCTTGGGATGTCTCTTGTGAATCGCTCTCTTAAGGTCATGCCACAGCATTTCAATCGGGTTGAGGTCAGGACTCTGACTGGGCCACTCCAAAAGGCGTATTCTGTGCTGTTGCAGCCATTGTTTTGTTGAATGACTTGTATGCTTTGGGTCATTGTCCTGTTGCATCACCCATCCTCTGCGGAGCTTCAGTTGGTGGACAGATGGTCGTACGTTTTCCTGCAAAATGTCTTAATAAACTCTGGAATTCATTTTCCCATCAATGACAACAATCCATCTAGGCCCTGAGGCAGCAAAGCAGCCCCAAACCATGATGCTCCCTCCGCCATGTTTTACAGTGGGGATGAGGTTTTGATGTTGGTGTGCTGGGCCTTTTTTTCACCACACAGTGTTGTGTGTTCTTCCCAAACAACTCAATCTTGGTGTCATCTGTCCACAGTATATTTTGCCAGTAGTGCTGTGGAACATCCAGGTGCTCTTTTGCAAACTTCAAACGTGCTGCAATATTCTTTTTGGACAGCAATGGCTTCCTCCGTGGTGTCCTCCCATGTACTCCATTCTTGTTTCATGTTTTCCTTATTGTAGATGTGTCAACAAAAATGTTAGCATGTGCCAGAGATTTCTGTAGGTCTTTAGCTGACACTCTGGGATTCTTCTTTACCTCATGCAGCATTCTGCGCTGTGCTCTTGCAGTCATTTTTACAGGACGACCACGCCTAGGGAGAGTAGCAACAGTGCTAAACTTTCTCCATTTGTAGACCGTCTGTCTTACCGTGGACACATGAACATCAAGCCTTTTGGAGATACTTTTGTAACCCTTTCCAGCTTCATGCAAGTCAACAATTCTTGATCGTAGGTCTTCTGAGAGCTCTTTTCTGCGAGGCATGGTTCACATCAGACAGTGCTTCTTGAAACCAATAAACCCAAAACAGGTGTGTGTTTTTTAAGGGCAGGACAGCTGTCAGCAACACATCCAATATCATCACACTGATTGGAGTCAAGGTTGGCTCACTCCTGACTCCAATTAGCTCTGGGAGAAGTCATTAAGCTAGGGACTCACATACTTTTTCCTCCCTGCACTGTGAATGTTTACATGTTATGTGCAATTAAACCATGGCAACATCTAATGTTTGTGTAGTATTATGTGCAGCAGACTGTGTTCTTCTATTGTTGTGACTTAGATGACGTTCAGAGCACATTTTATGCCCAATTCATGCAAAACTCCACGTAATCCCAAGGGGTTCACATACTTTTTCTTGCAACTGTATATATATATATATATATATATATATATTGGTTACATCTTTTCTGTAAATATTTTTATTGCACCATTTTGACCTGTTAAGTAATAAATCCTATTTTCTGAAAAATGTTGAATTGTTTCTAAAAATAAAATATATAAAGAAAGCGCCAATCAACAATATCAATCCTCCCCAGCAGCAAACCTTTAACCCAAAATATTGGTGAAATATAGAAAATCAGCAATTGGAATGCGCTAAAATATATCAAAATTAATATCACAAATACGTGTATAAAAGTCCCAGCATTTTAAATGCAAAAAAATCTCCAGTGAAAATAATCCATAAAATTCGTGTATATAAGTGTATAGAAAAAATGTCCAACACCCCAAACAGAAAATTTTCTTCTTTAAACATATAAATCCACCGTGCTTTATCCACCACCAAATGAATGGAATAAACTCACCAGAGCTCAATGCTGATTAGATTATAAATCAGCACAAGCGCGTTTGCTCTGGGAGCGATGAGTAAGTAGATCATGAAGCAGCGCTCTATAGTATAGACACTTCCAGACAGCAGGAATAATACTCTGCAGTGACTTTGAGGTATAGCCAAGACTCCTTACAAAACGATCATCCTCCAAATGTATAGTAATATCACTCAAAAATAAAGAAAAGGCATGATGGTGCAGCAAGTAAGAACCATTAAAACTTTTATTACAATTGCATCCTACTCACAAAATAAAGTGTCCACCTGACACTGGTATAACAAGCGATCATATATACGGAATGAACGAGCCCCGTTCCCTGCGGACGCCTCGCCGACAGCTCCAGGGAACGTCCTGACGTCATCCAATAGGCTCCCCCCTACGTGTTTCGTCACTCTGACGTCCTCACGGAGCGGCATTGTTTCTAAAGCTCTTTAATGAAATCTAAGAATCCCTGTCTCTGAAGAGTGCCATTGTGTGTTTTAAAACCTCTGGATACATCTGTCTGCGGTGACAGTGTGTATACAGACGCTTATTCAAACATCATAGTGTTACTGCTAAGATTTGTGAGTTTCCTCCTTCTCTGTAAAAAGGTGGTAGTGGCAGTGTGAAGGGTTAATTGCGTAATTAACCTGACCCAGTAACAATCGCTCTCAGGCTGTTGGCACCTAGTTTGGGGTCCAGTGAGCTGGAAAATCTTTGTGCAGGGTGCAGCTGAGAGTGGCATTGTTACGCAAGTGGCAGCGCGGTTTTAGATTGGCTAGTCCTTCAGACACAAGTTGGTGAGAAGGACGGGGGTCTGACGCCGCGCCCGTCACATAGAGATCAATCGTTTGTGGTATGTGCTAGGAGCTTGTGGCAAAAGGGGGATTGGGGGGGGATTTGGGTAGGGAGGGAGGATTTGTCCTGGGAAGGGTAAATTGTAGGGGGTTATGCTAGGAGGAGGGATTGGGGGGAATTTCGGCTAAAAAGGGGGGTTGGGGGGGAAGATGATATGTACTAGGAGGGGGTTTGGGGAGAATTGAGCCAGAAGGGGAGATTGGGAGGAATTTTTGTGCTGGGGGGTTGTACTAAGGGGGTATTGGGTGGATTTTTGCTAGGAGGGGGGATTGGGGGATTTGGTTGGGAGGGAAGATTTGTCCTGGGAAGGGTAATTTGGAGGGGTTGTCCTAAGGGGAGGAATTGGGGAGAATTAGTTCTAGGAGGGGGAGTTGGAGGGAAACGATTTTTGCTGTGAGGGGGGATTGGGGAAAATTGTGTGCCAGGTGGGAGAATTTGGGCTAATAGGGGTGACTTTGGGGGGAGGGTTGTGCAAGGAGGGGAGATTGAGGGGATTTATGATAGGAGGGCGGAATTTGGGGGAGATAATTTGTGCTAGGATGGGAAATTTGAGAAGAAAGAGAATGTGTGCTAGGAGGGGTGATTTTTTTGGGGGTGACAGATTTGTGCTAGGAGGGAGGATTTGAGCTGGAAGGTAGGATTGGGGGGGCAAAGATTTTTACTGGGAAGGTAGATTTGTGTGAAAGAATTTAAGCTTGCAGACAGAATTTATGCTTAGGTTTTTTTTTTGATGGGGAGGGATTTATGCTGAGACAGGATGCTTACACTTCAGGGGCGCAGTTTGCCATCTTCACCCTAAGTGCCAGATGACGGGCAGCCCCAGCACTGCCGCACTACACACAGGGCACTTAATAGATCTCCTCCTCCCCACACAGTACACAGCCTCAATCTGCATAGTGTATAGCTGGCTGCTATGTTGCAGTTCTGACCTGTGAAATTCCCAGATCTGAATGGCAACACAGCTGATTTAGTCAGCTACAAACTGTGCAGATCGAGGCTATGTCTGTAAGGGAATCTAATCCAAGCTGTGTTCTGTGTGGAGAGGAAGAGATTGGCTGAGTGCCCAGGCTATGTGTAGTGTGGGGATGGGAGTAAGAGCTCTGCTGAGTCATCTGCCATCTGTAAACCCAGTCCTCTTCCCTACTGACCCCTGTACACTGCCTCACTGACCCCATCCTCTACCCTGCTGACCCCCTGTACCCTGCCCTGCTGACCCCTATACACTGTCCTGCTGACCTTTGTCCTCCATCCTGCTGATACCTGTGCAGTGCCCTTCTGACCACTGACCTCTGACCTGCTGAACCTCTTTCCTTTGCCCTGCTGACCCCTGTCTTCTGCCCTGATAACACCTGTTCTCCATCCTTTTGACCCCAGTCATCTGGTCTGTTGACCCCTGTCCCCTGCCCTACTGACCACCTATACACTGCCCTCTTGTACACTCCCCTGCTGATCTCTTATCCTCTGATCTGCTGACCCCCTGTACAGTGCCCTGCTGACCCACTGCACACTGCTCTGCTGACCTCTGTCCACTGCATTTCTGACCTCTGTCCACTGCCCTGCTGACCCTGTACACTGCCCTACCAATTAATGGTCTCTGTACTCTACCCTAAAAACTGCTGACCCTATTCTCTGCTCTGCTGACTCCTGTATACTGCCCTACTGACTCCAATACACTGCCCTGCTGACCTCACATCTTCTGCCCCCTGACATTTTTTAATGCAACCCCACATCAGACAGGCTAGATCCAGCCCTGCTCCAGGTGAGGAGAAAGCAGTGATATCAGAGGAATGTTGAGAAGAAGAAGATCAGTCAAAGATCTACCCCCAAGAAAATGAGGGTGTACTGTAGATAGCAAGAAAGACTTCTCAAGCAGATGGCTCTGGTCCTACTGCTTTTGGAGATGTGGAACTTCTCAGATGATGGTGTAACTCTTGTCTGTGTGGTCAGAAGAAAGGTCTATTACCGTGTGCAAAATGTGCAGGCAAAATCTGGACCATCACCACAGGAGAACAGAAAAAGATTATTATTACCTTAACACTCGTCATAACAGAAGGTACATTCTATTTTTAAAAAATCCAGCAGAGCAAATTTTAGGTCCAAGGAGCTGCAAATGATATCATAAGATGACTTGAGTTTTGCTTGGTTCATTCGTCTCAGGAAAAAGATAAAAATTTTTGTACAGCAGCAATATATTTTCTTCTCTGTAAGAGTGACATTTTACAGAAAAGAAATTAGAAGCCATTATATTACATCTAACCAAGGGGAATTTTCATAATTTTAAGGAACTCAAAAGACACCGCATGAGCTCTAAACACAAATCAAATATTTCTCGTCTGTACGGAGATTATTTTACACGATTCTCATATGGAAAAGTTTAAAGTGAGAAATTAAAATTAATTAATAGCCCTCAGCAAGATACATATTCTTTTATTTTAATAGCTGCATTAATATAAGTGTACAGTCAATACAATTGCAGTCTAAAAGCCTTGCAAAACCTCAACTATAACTCCATGAACATCCATTTTTCATAAAAAATAATGAACGTTATTATTGGAAAATCAGCAGAATCCGATAGGATATTTCAAAGTTTTCTCCCTAAATGGCTTGCAGAAATCATGTAGGGCAAACTACTGCATAAAGCTGACACTGGATTTTTAAGAACACAGACGAAAAACATGCTGAAAAGCCAACACCATCATTAAACATGCTACAGTGTGGCAAAAGGAGTAATAAAAAAAAGTAATAATTTGGTCTGAGATTAAATGGGCTTTGCTTCTAAAAATAACTCCAGAAATTTGGGAGTACAAGAAACATAATGTGATGCACTGACATTCTGCTATTTCATACACATATAGCCCTTCTATAAACTGAATTACACTAGCAATATGTTATCTATAATACAGTTGTGACCAAAATTATTCAACCCCCAATGCTGTAAAGGGGTTTAGGGACTATAGTGTACATTTGGAATTGTATTCAGAATCAAATCCTACAAGGACGTTGTAACTACCCAAATGCAACTAAAATGACATCAATTGTTTATGTAATACAGTAGTAAATGGTTCTTATGTGGTTTCTTCATTGCCACAATTATTCAACCCCTTAAAGACTACCACTCTGAAGAACAGAGGTTCATACAGGTGCTTTCCATCAGGTATTGAAAACACCTGTGGATGTCACCGAGCAGCAATCAAGCATAATAAGCACCAATTAGGCAGCTTTAAAATGACTGTGATACTCAGCTCCTTCTAGACATTTACTGGTGTGGTTACAAACATGGTGAAGGCAAGAGAATGGTCCAGGAAGACAAGAGAAGAGGTGATTTCTCTTCACAGGAAGGGCAATGGCTATAAGAAGATTGCAAAGATGTTAAACATACCAAGAGACACCTTAGGAAGCATCATTCGCAAATTCAAGGCAAAGGGCACTGTTGAAACGCTACCTGGTCGTGGCAGAAAGAAGATGCTGACTTCGACTGCTGTGCGCTACCTGAAGCGTAGAGTGGAGAGAAGTCCCCGTGTGACTGCTGAGGAACTGAGAAAAGATTTGTCAGATGTGGGTACAGAAGTTTCAGCCCAGACAATAAGACGCACACTGCGTAATGAAGGCCTCCGTGCCAGAACTCCCAGGCGTACCCCCTTGCTGTCTCCAAAGAATAAGAAGAGTCGACTGCAGTATGCCAAAAGCCATGTGGACAAACCACAAAAGTTGTGGGATAGTGTTCTGTGGACTGATGAAACAAAATTAGAACTGTTTGGGCCCATGGATCAACGCTATGTTTGGAGGAGGAAGAACAAGGCCTATGATGAAAAGAACACCTTGCCTACTGTGAAGCATGGTGGAGGGTCAATCATGCTTTGGGGCTGTTTTGCTTCTGCAGGTACAGGGAAGCTTCAGCGTGTGCAAGGTACCATGAATTCTCTTCAGTACCAGGAGATATTGGATGGAAACGTGATGCAGTCCGTCACACACCTGAGGCTTGGGAGACGTTGGACCTTTCAACAGGACAATGATCCCAAGCATACCTCCAAGTCCACTAGAGCATGGTTGCAGAGGAAAGGCTGGAACATTTTGGAGTGGCCATCGCAGTCACCAGACTTAAATCCGATTGAGAACCTCTGGTGGGACTTAAAGAAAGCAGTTGCAGTGCGCAAGCCTAAGAATGTGACTGAACTGGAGGCCTTTGCCCATGAAGAATGGGCGAAGATACCCGTAGATCGCTGCAAGACACTTGTGTCAAGCTATGCTTCACGTTTAAAAGCTGTTATAACTGTAAAAGGATGCTGTACTAAGTACTAAGATTGAATGTCACTTGGGGGTTGAATAAAACTGATAATGCTGTGAGCACAGAAAAGACATTTGTGGTTATTTCATTATAACTGTTATGTTATATTTGTCTGACCTACAAGTGCCTCTTTAATGTAAATGTAAGCAAGATGACTGAATGATCAAAAGCAATGTCAAACTGGCCAAAACACTCAATTTCAGTGGGGGTTGAATAATTTTGGTCACAACTGTACTTATATTTGCAATGGTCACCAGAGGGGGAAAAAAGAGGGGATGCTGCACATAGGAAGTGAAGTCACTGAATTCTTCCATACACAAGAAGTGCAGGAGGAGAGATGTTTTCCATTCACATGAGATCTGTACTTTAAGTGGAACTTCACTACATCTGAGCACCACAAACCAAAAATACTATCTCATTCATTGTTAATATTCAAAGCAAACTCCCCTATCCATCCATGCCTCCATGCATTATTTTGATAATTCATGTCGCATTTACTTCCTGGAATCCATCTGCTCTTAGCTCAGACATTGACTAGGCTGCGAACTCTCCCTCCCCTCCTGAAGACTGCTGGGATGTATGATATAATTTGCCTAGGCATGGAAACCAGGATGTAACTCAAGAAATGTAAAAAAAAAAGTAAAACAAGTAAATATGATATACATTCCTATCCAGGGCCATGGATAAGGGGTACCACTAGTCCTCCTGTATGGGGCCCAGGCAGCTGGGTGGATTGGATGTGGGCAGGAAGGGTGAGCAGGCCAATTACTGGAACCCATCCCCTGTATGGCTCCCTGCAGCAGCTGAAAGCTGGCTTCTTCTCCTCTCTCCCCCCCTCCCCGGCTAGCTTTCAGCTGCTGCAGATAGAAACATCCAGGGGGTCGGTTCTAGTAATTTACCAGCCCCTTCTATTCCTGAATGAACACAATGAGTGATCAGTACCGGTCACTCACTGTGTTCATTCATAACTGAAGTATCGTAAACTGTTATTTTTTTGTGGGGATGGGGGGGCCTGTTAGGTTGGCTGTATGGGGGTCTGTGGTTAGGGGGGGCCCTGTCAGGTTGGCTGTAACAGCAGCCCAGTTCCTATCCATTTACTAATGCTAGCAGCTTGAGGATTAAAAATAGTTAATGTTGATTGAGAGAGTGAAGCATACACCGCTTCACCTCCTTCCCCAGTATCCATGTCATCAGTGATCTATGCACTCCAGCACATGTAGCTCATGCATAGTATCAATTTTGTCAGTGACCTGCACATCAGCAGACATATTTCACTCCTTAGTATTCATGCCACCAGGGAGATCTGTTCTTCAGGACTCATAGCTTACTGTGTAGTACTCTTGCCATCTTATTCTCTAGCACTCATGCCATCTTACTCTACAGTACTCATGCCATCTTACTCTGCAGTATTCATGCCATCTTACTCTGCAGTACTCATGCCTTCTTACTCTACAGTACTCATGCCATCTTACTCTCTAGCACTCATGCCTTCTTACTCTACAGTACTCATGCCATCTTACTCTACAGTACTCATGCCTTCTTACTCTACAGTACTCATGCCTTCTTACTCTACAGTACTCATGCCATCTTACTCTGCAGTACTCATGCCATCTTACTCTCTAGTACTCATGCCATCTTACTCTCTAGTACTCATGCCATCTTACTCTGCAGTACTCATGCCATCTTACTCTCTAGTACTCATGCCATCTTACTCTCTAGTACTCATGCCATCTTACTCTCTAGTACTCATGCCATCTTACTCTCTAGTACTCATGCCATCTTACTCTGCAGTACTCATGCCATCTTACTCTCTAGTACTCATGCCATCTTACTCTCTAGTACTCATGCCCTCTTACTCTGCAGTACTCATGCCATCTTACTCTGCAGTACTCATGCCATCTTACTCTGCAGTACTCATGCCATCTTACTCTGCAGTACTCATGCCATCTTACTCTATCCATGCAATTGGTGAGATCTGGTTTTATACGCACAGCTCAGTCTTTAAAAGTCTGTGACATCAGGGCCAAATGGAAAGGAGGGCAAAAAGAAAAATTTATCTGGGACCCCTACCAAGTCAAATTCTATTAGTGTTCATTAAGTAATAAACCACCTCCCACATCTGCAAACCCCAGACCTGGAGTGACAGACATGCATGGCTGCATTTAATTGGCGTTAAATTCATGTTTTATAAAATTGCTGACAAGTAGAGTTTTATGACAGAAGGAACTCTATCAATCTCATCTACTATGCATGCTCCCCCAAGCCTGATAGCTGTGACATACACTAAGCCACACATACACAACTCAGCGGGGAACCCCGCTGACAGCTGTTGACTCATTGGTTGTTAAGGGCGTGGAGGCCACCCGCTCCCTAACAACCATGTTGTTTACTAGCTGTTAATGATGCCGGTGGCTGCAGGTCCCTTAATTATTCCATGCAGGGACCACTACTTATTTACCGCACACATTTATTTATTTATACATTTATATTTGTGAATTGACTTTAACTCTTGCTTTATGCGGTAAATAGTGAATTGACATTTTCAGGATCGAATGCAGTATTTGGGAAAACACCTAAATAATGCATATGATCTGCTTTTGTGAATAAAGCCTTAAATGCCCATACTCTTAAGAGTATCTTAGTTTCCAAGGAAGTATTTGGCATTCTGCAAAGAAGAGTGGGGACTGCACAGAGAGGGATCACTGATGCAGTTGGCCAAATTGAACATGTATTGGAATAATTCTAACAAAGAAGCCCTTTTCTCTAACATTTCTAATGCGTAATGTACAGTAGGTCAGTGGTTAAAAAGGCAGGGATACCTGAAGCAAATAAAAAGGCAGGGATGTCTTAAGTTGCTGGTCCATTTTTTAATGGGTGCATATGATTAAGACATCTGTGCTGTGTCCCCTTTGTATGTACCAGGGGCGGACTGACCATTTGGAAACTAGGGCACTGCCCGAGGGCCTGGGGTCAGTAGGGGGCCCCATGAGATGCCCCATGATCCCCTATTGCCCGGGGGCCCCATGAGTTGTCAGTCCGCCCCTGGTATGTACTGTACAATTTTTTTGGTGCTGGGACATGCCTTCAATATATTTTAGTGCTCGACATAGATGTTGGTGCTGTCTGCCTGCCAAAACCTTTTTTTTCCATACAGCAAATAAGAATTAGATACCCCAAACAGGGCTCTCATTTCCCTCAATTACTCACAGCGACAACAGTTTTCTGCAAACAGGAAGAGAGGGAAATCTTCAATAAAGTCAATAAATCTGCAATAATAGCCTTCCCATAGTCCACGGGTGTCAAACCGATGGTCCTCCAGATGTTGCCAGACTACAAGTCTCATGAGGCATTGCAAGATTGACAGTTACAAGCATGACTTCCAAAGGCAGAGGCATGATGGGACTTGTAGTTTTGCAATAGCTGGAGGACCGCCAGTTTGACACCCCTGCCCTAGTCCATTAAAAACCTATTTTATTCTGGCTGTGTTACTGATGCATATTTTTCCTCACTTGGGAAAACTGTTATCACCAGGATAGTAAGCGAGGGTAAATATCTAATTATCCTAGATTGTAAGCTCCAAGGATCAGGCCCTCCTATCCTTCTTGTATTGAACTGTATTGTTGCTGTATTGTCTCCCATTATATTGTAAAGCGCTGAGCAAACTGTTGGCGCTATATAAATCCTGTGTAATAATAATAATTATCCCTAGAGCAGCATCAAAGATCCAACAGGGTTTCGTGTCCTTCAGTACTATATCCGCTAAAAAAAAACAAAACTAAAACTAAAACACAACATAAACAAGAGGTTTGGGATGAATACATACTTTAAAGCCCAATGGAACTTTCAGATTAAACCAACTAAATACATTGTAGGTGCATGAAAACAAAAGGTCTGCAAAGTTTCAGGGGTCTTTTTATAGTGCTTTCACACAAGATCCACTTGTTTTTTTTTTCCTATTGGATTTAATAGGAAAACTGTGTGAATCTTGGGTGAAAATTATGTGGATCTAGTGTGAAAATACATATAAACAGACTCATTGCAGTTCATTTTCATTAGAAAGCTTGTGCTCAAATGCCTCAGCATCAGCTCATGCTCTCAGCTGACTGGAGATTTGTGGCTCTGACTTAGCAGGGGCTTGTCAAACCTCTGTAGAGAAACCATTACTTCCGCACAAAGCTTGGGTCTTCCGCTGCAGCATTCTGGCTGGATGCATGCTTTTCTAAAGAAAACAAACTGTGGGAACTTCAACATCTTTTGTTTTCTTCCACCTGAAATGTATTTAGCTGACTTAAACTGAAAGTTCAGTTGGACTGAAATATACAAAAAATGCAGCGCAATACTAAATATACATAAATCTTGCTCTGTGACAATTATTAAATACCGTATAAGTGCTAAATAATATCACCTTATAAAAAACATCTAAACGTGCTCCATCCCATAACAATGGCCATATTAACCATACGTTTTCTGAAACATATTCACTGTGCGTTTATATATTAACAATGTCCCAATATAAATGAATACTTCTTAATCAATTCCCTTTAAGACTCAGTGCTCCAGGTGATAATGTGCAATCTCTCCTCAATATATATATACATCTGGTGATTTCTTGTGACCCCCAGTGTTACATCCTCCTCCGACACACTTATGCACTCACCTTGTGCATTGACCTGAACTGTCAGGTCAAACCGCGCCTTTCCCTTTAACCCGGGCAGGTATGCTGATGTATCACTCCACGACGCACTTCTTGGCAGTTGACCCGAACTCTCAGGTCAAAAGCGTGCCTTTCCCTTTAACCCAGGTGGGTTCGCTGGTGTGTAATATTTCCAACTCCTCATGCACCTCCAAACTCCAAAATGCACCATAGAAATGGAAAAAATACTCCAGATGGTGAAGTATAGCAAACCAATAACAACTTCTATTAAAACTCTAAAATCAACTACTTACATTTATATGTGTCCCCCCGGGACACTACAGGATCAAGAACTCTTTGTGTGTAGTTTTTATGAATGAAACTGCATTAGAATGTATTGAATCCCCTTTCCAAGATGGCGGAACATCCACTTCTGGTTACGGC
Organism: Staurois parvus; assembly: GCF_062004578.1. Classification (NCBI taxonomy): domain Eukaryota; kingdom Metazoa; phylum Chordata; class Amphibia; order Anura; family Ranidae; genus Staurois; species Staurois parvus. The sequence goes on along the minus strand of NW_028318260.1, from coordinate 2,929,302 downwards.
TTGACGTCATTCAGCTTACTCATACTCTTGAGCATTTTTTCCATTTCTGTGGTGCGTTTTGGAATTTGGAGGTGCATAAGGAGTTGGAAATATTACACACCAGTGAACCCAGCTGGGTTAAAGGGAAAGGCGCGCTTTTGACCTGAGGGTTCGGGTCAACTGCCAAGATGTGTGTTTTGGAGTGTGGAGGTGCAGGAGGAGTTGGAGAGTGATACATCATCATACCTGCCCGGGTTAAAGGGAAAGGCGCGGTTTGACCTGACGGTTCAGGTCAATGCACAAGGTGTGTGCATAAGTGTGTCGGAGTAGGATGTAACACTGGGGGTCACAAGAAATCACCGGATGTATATATATTGAGGAGAGATTGCACATTATCACCTGGAGCACTGAGTCTTAAAGGGACAGTTGATTAAGAAGTATTCATTTATATTGGGACATTGTTAATATATAAACGCACAGTGAATATGTTTCAGAAAATGCATGGTTAATATGGCCATTATTATGGGATGGAGCACGTTTAGATGTTTTTTAAAAGGTGATATTATTTAGCACTTATACGGTATTTAATAATTGTCACAGAGCAAGATTTATGTATGTTTATCATTTGATTATTTAGTATTGAGCTGCATTTTTTGTATATTTATTTCTGTATGTGGGAACACTTTACATGTTAGCTGCAATATTTGTATATATTGATTTGGATAGGCATATTGCGCTGTAAGTTTTTTCACATAATATTGTATCAGTTGGACTATAAATTACACTAAACAATGTCTTTATTCTCCAAAAAAATCTACACGCATCCTTTACTTATTAACCCTGTAATCCATTTGTTGTTAAATCATTTCTTACTGGGTTCTGCTACCTTGTAACAATCTCCAGAAAGTAAATAGCAAGGGTGGCGCCTCTAAGTGCAGTATGCAGTAGTTTATTGAGTAATAAAGATTAAAAGCACTTACAAGATAGCAGTCAGATAAAAGCTCATCAGGTGTAATGCCAGGGAGACAAAATGAACCGACCAGTGGTATTGAGTGTGGTGGAACACATGGGCAAGAAAGCCGCCGTACTTCCAAGAGAGGTGTTGAACACACATGCCGGAAGTGACATCAAGGGGGGCGGTAACGAGTGTAGGAGCATGTGCAGACACTCCTTCTTCAGACCATAAACCCCTGTGATAGGAGTAGTAAGTATAGTAAGTAGGGGAGGGGACTGGAATAATTAACAAAGCAACCAATCAAAAAGGGTACATTGAAATGAACGCGTCTCAAAATAGTTGTTGCAGTGACACCTAGGGAATTGCATTGGCATTACAAGTAAAGAACAAAAAAGAGAATATATATATACATTATACTGTGTATATATACAAACATACATACAATGGCTGTGCATAATATATATAAAAATGTGTAAAGACATGTTAAAAACATGAGTTTTTCAGCGTTTTTGTAAAAAAAATCCAAAAATGCTGGTTTGCCATGATTTACCATGTTTTACCGCGTTTTGTTGCATTTTGCAGCTTTAGAGCATTTTTACAGCTAAAAAACTCCTCTAGAAACCCACTAGTTTGGAGGGTTTTTTCCAGCCCAAAAAAATGCTCCTGCCAAAAAATGTTGATTACAGTCTATGTGTGCATGGACACATTGGATAACATGCTGGGGGGTTTACTAGCTGTAGAAAAAAACATAAAAAGCCAAAAACAGCAACTGTAAAAACATCCAGTGTGCATGAGTACTTATAAAGTGAGATAAAAATGATTAGCTGACAATAAATAAAAAAAAAAAAAGAATAAATAGAAATACAGAGAAAAAAAACATTAGATATTAATGGAATGTAATAAAGGATAATAACACTAATAGAGGATTGAACACACGATTATAATATTGTATTAATCTCTAATACCTTGTTTAGACCTCCTGGGGCCAATAGATTCAGGGCATATATCCAAAATGTCTCTCTCTTACATTGCTGCTGTATTGCTTAGCAATGGGGAGATCCCTGGGTTTCAATAATCAATACTCTAAGCCCCACTGTGATCTTATTATGCCATTCGAGAAAATGTCTAGGGACACTATGTACATCTTTACCATCCTCTATGAGACGGCAATGTTGTCCAAAATACTTGCGAAGGGTACATGTGGTCCTGCCAACGTAGTATAAACCACATGGGTAGGCTAAATATTAAACAACATAGTCTGAGGAGCATGTGCAAAATTCTTTGATCCTGTAAGTTTTCCCCTTGATGGTATATTCCTTTTTACCATGAAGGACAAACTTACAAGTCAAGCACTGTGGTTTTTTGCACTGATACATATCAATGATGGGAGAAAAGGTGGGAGACGTTGTATAACTAGCATTGGGCCTGAGTTTGCTAGGGGCCACTTTACCTTTTATATTGGGTGCTTTTCTATATGCAAATTTAGGTTTACATAGTAATTGATGTTTGAGATGTGGATCATGCAATAATAGTGGCCAGTGTTTCCTAAGAACACTTTCCATCTGTTTATGACAACTGGGAAATTGGGTAGAAAACCGAAAATCATTAGAAACAGTATTCTTGGACAAGTCCTCGTGTGCGTTAGAGTCTGTCATATAACAGGAAGAGGCTTGATCAACTAAAGAAGATGGGTACCCCTTCTCCAGGAATTTGTTCTTAAGTAACTCATAAGTAAGACATATCCTTAAGTTGCATGCAATTATGTTTTAACCTACAAAACTGGCTCTGGGGAATATTAGAAAGCCAACGAGGATGCTGGCAGCTCCTAAAATTCAAAAAGGAATTGCCAGCAGTAGACTTCATGTAGTTTTTAGCATGAATGTGGTTATTCTCGTGATACATATGGACATTCTTTACTACAAAGGAGATGGGCCTCAGGCCTGGAGCCTATGTGACATAATATGGCATAATATGGTGTAGTTTCTCCTACAGACAGGTACAATATCTTAAGAAGTATCGGGGCAGAGCTTATGACCTACTTGGCAGCTTGGTAAGTGACAATGAATTCAGATCCCTTTCACACATACTTGAATAGAATTTTTTGTTTCAGCCAGAGACTGTTGTCACTTTAAAGCCTGAATCCAGGTTACTTTAAAATGTTTGGACCAATGTGGCCCAGATGAACTATTTCTATCACCAAGAATTGCGGCTGCTGTCAGTGCTGTAAAACTTTATGTAGCATCAACTAAAACTGTATTCTGGCAGCAGCACAGAGAAATCAGCCAATCAGAGGAAGTCTTATATTCATTGATAAAATACAAGGCTTCCTGTAAATGGCTAAGCAGCACTCTGCCCAACTCAATTTTGTCCCAGGAAGGGAGTGTATACAGCGCTCACAGCAACCAAATTGCTTAGCAATGGAAATAATTATTTTGGACCAGTTTGGCCCAAATGAACTATTTAAAATAACACAAAACCTAGGCTTTATTGGGCTTAGTTACATACATAGGTTGAAAAAAAAGTTTGTCCATTCTTCTTCGCAAATAGCTCAAGCTCTGTCAGATTGGAAGGAGAGCATCTGAACAGCAATTTTGGAGTCTTGCCACAAATTCTCAATTGGATTTAGGTCTGGACTTTGACTGGGCCATTCTAGCACATGGATATGCTCTGATCTAAACCATTCCATCGTAGCTCTGGCTGTATGTTTAGGGTCGTTGTCCTGCTGGAAGGTGAACCTCCACCCCAGTCTTAAGACTTTTGCAGACTCTAACAGATTTTCTCCTAAGATTGCCCTGTATTTGGCTCCATCCATCTTCCCGTCAACTTTGATGAGCTTCCCTGTTCCTGCTGAAGAAAAGCATCTCCACAACATGATGCTGCCACCACCATGTTTCATGGTGGGGATGGTGAGTTCAGGGTGATGTGCAGTGTTAGTTTTCCACCACACATAGCGTTTTGCTTTTAGGCCAAAAAGTTACATTTTGGTCTCATCTGACCAGAGCACCTTCTTCCACATGTTTGCTGTGTCCCCCTCATGACTTCTTGCAAACTGCAAATGGGAATCCTTATGACTTTCTTTCAACAATGCCTTTCTTCTTGCCACTCTTCCATAAAGGCCAGATATGTGGATGCACTGCTAGTAGTTGTCCTGTGGACAGATTCTCCCACCTGAGCTGTGGATCTCTGCAGCTCCTCCAGAGTTACCATGAGCATCTTGGCTGCTTCTCTGATTAATGCTCTCCTTCCTTGTCCTGTCAGTTTAGGTGGAAGGCCATGTCTTGGTAGGTTTGCAGTAGTGCCATACTCTTTCCATTTTCAGATGATGGATTAAACAGTGCTCCATGAGATGTTCAAAGTGTGGGATATTTTTTTTATAACCTAACCCCAGGGATGTAGATAAGGGGGGTTTTAGGGGGGTCAACCCCCCCCCCGAGCATCCTGCTAAAAATCAATTGAATGGTGTGTCTGCTTTGCTGCTTGTCGCTGGTGCCATGTATTTATATGTAAGAGACCCAGTAACTGTAATAATAAAAGACAATTATAACTTTATTGAAAACCTAGAACATACAAAAACCCACTGTCTGGCTAATAAAATCATATTTGGCCAAGCATTAAAAAACCTATCCATAGCAGCTGCAGGGAAAATGGTGTATAGGCATCCCCCCTAAAAAGAAGACAAAATGGTGCAGAAAGATATATAATTTTCTTCTACTATTACATGTGTCAGGCCATATACTGGGTCTCTTACATACATATCTGTTTATGGATAAACTATATTATTATATATTGAAGTTGAGCTTTAGTCTGGTTTTTGTGTTTTTTCTTTCACCGTTAACTGTAGCACAGGATGTTTATGATCTGGATAAAGCAGAACTCCAGCTTTATCCATAGATAAAATTCATACATGTGAGCCACCCTTACCCTATGATTGGACAGTAAAAGGAGAAGCAGCAGAATGATGAGCTCATGTCTCTGTCACTCTGTTCTCCCCTCCTATCAGCATGCTTGCTTGTGCTACAAAACACTTGATTTGCTCCTTGTGCTTTTTTTCCCCTCCCTGTCTTTGGGCTCTACTGCACAGAATGTGCAGTAGACTGGAAGAAGCTAATACCAAGTCAAATTTAGACTTTCACTCTTGGTTTAAAAAAGTACATTTTAGGATGTATGAATAAATACCAAGCTGCTTAAACTGTGCCTTTTTATATCTGCCTGGAATTTAGCTTTTAAAAGAAAAGGCAATTTATTTATTTATTTCAGGTACTTATATAGCGCCGTCAATTTACGCAGTCCTTTACATATTTTGAACATTTACATCAGTCCATAACCCTCAAGGGGCTACAATCTAGGGTCCTTAACTTACATTCATACATATACTGTACATACTAGGGCCAATTTAGACAGGAGCCAATTCACCTACCAGCATGTATTTGGAGTGTGGAAGGAAACTGGAGTATCCGGAGGAAACCCACGCAAGCACAGGGAGAACATGCAAACTCCAGGCAGGTGGTGCTGTGGTTTGCCAGTTTAATTTTTTAAGGAGATGTAAAGTCTAGTTCCTTATCTTCCAATGCTTCTACGGACCATTCCATAGTGTCATAGGTGTTTACATCGGGATTGTAATTACATCACAAATTACACCACGGCATGATGATGTCAGATGATCTAAATTTGCTGTGCAAGCATCCATTGCTCATGTAAGTAATCACAAACTTGTGGAAAACTTGCATACATAAGGAGTTTGGTCTCGGCTCACACTGGTTGATCCAATAAATGAGTACTATCCCTAATGTAAGATTGTAGGCCTCTGGCTAATTGTTGCAAAATTCATCTATATAGAAAGAAAAATCTGTTGTTATGCTATCCATTGCAGCATGTAATTGGTCTGCCCGGGGGGATTATTTTGGTCTTTGTGTATTTTAGATATTTGATAAAAATTACGTGTGCAATAAAATTTCCTGACCTCACCTTGCTGAGAACCGAGGTCCGCGTGAGCTCCAGCTGCGTTCCAACCACTGTTCCGAGCCAGCCAGGGAGCTGGGAGAGCGACAGCTGTACTCCACCAGTGGCTGAGAACTTTTCACCGGTCTATGGACTCTTTGATGTGCCTGTTTTAACCTGACTCATGTGAGTGCAATTTTATTTTGCTTTTAATAAAATACTTGACAGTCTACACTCAGAGGCGCCTTCCTTTCCCTTTTCTGTAAAAAAGTTGCCACTATGCTAATTTGTGCCCTTGTCAATCTGTGTTGGTACATCGAGACCAAGGAAGGAGACACAATTATTATTTGGGTAAGTAGAAGTAACAAATAACACGTGGAAGACAGCGGTAATGGGCACACTTTACAGTACCAGACAATATGGCAACAGAGCCTTAATGTCAAAGGCAAACCAAGGTACAATAGTTCTTAACACCTCTAACAGTGTGTTACCACAATCTCTGCACTTGAGAGGACACTTTGATAGGCTTACGTTACCGAAGCAGCATCTGATGAAGGGTTAGCTGAACTGATAGAATGATCCTTATCCCAACTCTCTAGAGTTTCCAGATAGTGGAGCCAGACATGGTATGCTTGTATTATCTCTTCTTTACTGGAAACTCTCCTTGGCGCTAAATACACTGCACCAAGCCAGCTTGGATCCTATCTCTACACTAACTACAATGGGACAGTGTTAATAGTATTGCCCTCACTAAAGCGGAGCTCATCCAGGGCAGCAGAATCTAATCTGAACCGCTGCTCCCATGAAGACACCTGTGGAGGCTTCAGAGGAAAAAGACTCCTCTCAACCTTCATATAACTTCTGCATAGCAGCCAGCTGAACAGAGCTACCTGCAGCTGGAAGGACCAGGGGCGGAGTGACCATTTGGAAACTGCCCGAGGGCCCGGGGTCAGTAGGTGGCCCCATGAGATGCCCCTGGTACCTTTTGCATAGGCTTTTTTGAGTTTGGGGAAGGACACAGGGCCCCATGATCCCCTATTGCCTGGGGGGGGTCAGTAGGGGGCCCCATGAGATGCCCCTGGTACCTTTTTTATAGGCTTTTTTGAGTTTGGGCAAGGACACAGAGGCCCCATGATCCCCTGTTGCCCGGGGGCCCCACGAGTTGTCAGTCCGCCCCTGGGAAGGACAATCTGCACCTGCCTACGAACCCAACTGAATCTCAACTTAATAATATGCTAACAATTTATGCAAACAGTTTTTTTTCCCCAAGGGCTTCACTATGTAATGTTGAAAGGGGAATAAACTCTTACATTCACTTTGAGCCTCACCATTCTGCTACTTTACATAAAAGTCACACCAATGTGATATTTTAATGAGCAGACTTTGTTGAATATACTTTGGGGTAAATGTATAGAGTGTAGCTGGCCAGCTAAGACCAGTCCTAGGTTGTTAATATGGTTCACATATATGTGTATACCAAACCTGCCAATAACCTCAGTATAGTATATATGTGTATACGTTAAAGCCAAAAGCAGAATCATTGCTGTAATTTATGTCTTTGATTGTTATATGACATTTATATATTCATTGTGTTAGCAGAAGCAGAAAAGGAAAATATGCCTTTAAGAGTTAGTATAGAACTGAGCCAATCACAGACAGCCTCATACTGTACAGAGCCTTAACCAATCCTAGCCAGTTTCACATTTATGCCTGTGTAAAACTCCCTGCTAGGATTTTCTAGAGACACATGCTCACCAGACAGAAGAGGAAACAGACAGTTCCAATCAGAAAAGCTTTATGGAAACAGAGAAGGCCAAATAGGTATTTAATGCACTTGTGTGTTCCTCTGTTGTTTACAGTGCAGGTAGATCTGTATGTTAAAACTGTTTTGTGTGTTTACTTGTAGTTCCACCGAACTTACAAATTTATCAAACGAATTTACGAACTTATCGAATTTACGAATTAAACGAATCAAGTCACTGTAGAGTAATCATAATCTAACGAATTTATCAATCTATCGAATCAACCCAATGTAATATGAAACAAAATAAGCCATTGTAAGCAGTGTTATATGAAGAAGATTGAAGTTATTAAAGAAGTTAACTAAAGTATTCGGTGTGCTCTTTAAACCTACTGCATCCATAGAGCGGCATTGGAGGAATTACAGAGTAAAGTCAGTCTAATCAAACAAAGAAACAGCAATTGCATAATTTTTCTAATGCCACAGCGCACTAGGCACCAAAGGGTGCTGCGCCTGCCACATAGAGATCCACACATTATGTAAAGGTTGTGTTGGGAAAAAAAATAACAGGAATTTTTTTTTATTTATTCCCAATAAAACAAGGATATAAAGATATATGTATTTAGATATGCTGCCAAATTAAAGCCTTATCTGTCAGTAACAAACTATGTATAATACATTGGGTTAGACTACAAGATTTAATATGTGAAACTGACATATTCCTGAAACAGAGAACACTCTTGGATTCAAGGGGATTTAGCAAGGTAAAGGCCTGATTACTCAAGTGAGTACTCAAGAAGAAGTTTAATGAGGTTTAAATGCTTACTTCTTGGGCTATTGAATTGTCATTACCTGTGTTTGAGAAAAAAAACACTGAAAAGTTATCTAGAAAATTAAATCTGTATGTATTGTATGTTATTATTGCTTGTTTTGCTCCATCCCTCTTGAAGCCAAGTTTGTGAGTATTCCTATTGTGCAGCTCAAGCAGAATTTAGTTACTGTTGCTCATTCACTACTGGGCCATTCATGTGAGTGTCTTCCACTGGAAATTATTAATTAGCCTTCCTACCTAGCAGCGTGGTTGAACAACTGTGTGGGCAGTGGCAGGGGCGGTCTGACAACTCATGGGGCCCCCAGGCAATAGGGGATCATGGGGCCCCTGTGTCCTTGCCCAAACTCAAAAAAGCCTATGAAAAAGGTACCAGGGGCATCTCATGGGTCCCCCTACTGACCCCGGGCCCTCGGGCAGTGCCCAAGTTTCCAAATGGTCAGTCCGCCCCTGGGCAGTGGGGTATGCTGTTGACCACTGTAGCTCAGCCTCAACAACGCTTATTAAATAGGAAAAAGTGGATGATTTATACCAATGCATTGGAGATGTACTATACCCTTGTCTCAGGACCAATTTCTCAATACTGTTCTTGAAGTCAGGAGAATTGATTATCTTACCAAAAGAGTGGGGGATAAAATAGTGTTCTTTAAAGTACAACTAAAGGCAAAACATTTTTTTTGGATAGAGTGGAGATGGATTAGTTGTTATTGCTGTATGTGCCACTGTCACACTCTCTATTTGTCCTGATTATCATTGAAAGTGAGAGTAAAAGAAAATCCCAATATTTGAGTTGTCCCCAGAAAAATAATATAGGGGAAATGTACCAATGAGGACACTGGAGGTCCCCTAGGAATTCCCTTAAATTGCTTCCCTCTCACTTCCTTTTTGCGTATGGGACAGGAAGTGAAGGTAATTCTTCCCATTGGGACACAGATGGAAAAAAATAAATTGACAGGGGTTATAACCCTCCCTTACTCTATCCAAAATGAAAACAAATGTTTTGCCTATAGTTTTCCTTCCTGGCAACTGTGGCAAAAAATGTCATCCTATGGTCCTCCTGAATTGCATTCAGCCTCATCTTCTGAAACTACCACCATATAGTCTTTATAGACTGTATAAGTGTTTACAATCTGGTGTGACCTTGTTGTTTCTTACTATTCCTCTTTCACATATAATAGTTATTTAATGGTAACTACTTTAATGTTCCTCAGCCCTCTCCCCCACCCCCAAGGATTTTTATATCTAATTTTTGATATATGACAATTATACCTTGATTGGACTGTATGACATGCAAACCCATGTCCTTTTGGTGCCCTGAATGGCTTGGATGATGGGATGGAATGATAACAGGTTGACTACCTGAGCCATCCATTGCACATACATAACTGTTTGTTACATATCTGATTCAGTGTGATGTGTATATTCCTTTTCAACATTTTGTAACATCTATTAATATCTGGAATACAAAATGTTTCATTTGACATACTTTGTTATGCTATATTTTATCTTTTCTATGTACCCTGTAAAAATGGGAAAACAACTTTAATAATAAATATAATTATAGAGAAAAAGTGCTACAGCACTTGGTCTCATTGGGGACTGCATTATAAGAAAATGAGTATATTGAGACTTCTTACTTAAATGGGATGCATAGTCATAATTTTACATATTTTCCTTATTTATTATGGCCAGAACTAGGGGAAAAAAAGAAAGAAAAAAGAAAAAAATATATAGATAAATAAAAAATACTGTATATGAATATTATGCAGTCTTTTCTCCAGCCAGCCCTTGCACCCCAAGTTTTCTTTTCAGCTATTTAGCTGTGCTCCAAAACTTCAATGTATCATCTGATCAGTGACTCATCCCTTATCTAATGGCTCAGCAGAAGGTTTTAATCAAACAGAGGTGCAGCACAAGCTGCTATGCTCTTCAGCTACCCAACCTCTTTGTGGTGGAAATATTTGGCAGATACATTTGTATGCATCTTAATATGCCCATTATTGTTTTTCACAGCTAAGGTCTGAAATACACAGGATATGTTTTTGATGTGGTGTAACATAAAGAAAGGGCAAGAATAAATGGTTATACATTCTTTTACTTCTCCACTATAATTGTAAAAATATGCAGAGAAGATTATGTTTTTGAATATAATGTATATTTTATTGGTATGGATTTTTATATGATTGATTTTTTACAGAAATTGCATGACCATTCTCATAAAATCCTGATTTCTTAATTAAAAGGATTTTTCAATTTGATTTCTGTGAAATACATAGATACAATTTATCAGCCTTTCTCCATAAATGTGCATGAAATATTGCTGTGAGATATGAAGGTGTGTGTGTAGCTAAGTGCTTAGTTGGCCAGAATGAGCAACTATACAGGCAAAGTGTTGCAGCCACTTTTTGTGTCAGTGGGACATTAAGGACTAGAAAGACTTCTAATGTAGACGTACTGGATGATGGGAGTAGTTTGGAAAGAGAGGAAGCAGATGGAGGACCAGGGGGGAGGCAAAGAGCAGGTTTCCTGGGCAGTGAGAAAAAGGACTTCCTCTTGCTGTGAGGGGACTGGAGGAGACACATCTCCACTTATGGTGTCATCCTTGGGCTGGAGACTGTGAATAAAGTGATTGGTAGTTGGAGCCACAGAGCAGAATAGTACTGAGGCGTTTCTGTTTGCCAAACATCTGGACCAGAATCTACCATGTACGCAGAACTGGTGAGCGGCCACTTGATTGGGGTTCACATTACCACTGCTAGCAGTGCGAGACTGATCTTCACAAAGGAACATTAATCACTGCATGCAGATTCTTAAAGGGACGATGATTAAGTGCTGCACCTTACAGACTGGGCCCCATCAAATAGTCAGTAGAAGAATGTGAGCAAAGAGTCAATTAGACACTGACTGCCTGATGGTGATCACTCACCTAGTTTGCCGTTGGTAAGAGACACCCCTTGCCAGTCATCTACCAATGGCACATTGGGAAATTCATGGGCTACTCTTTGATAGGAACCACAGTTTTTCTATACGTTACTATACTAGATACTGCTATTGCTGATCTTATTATCTGCTTGGTATGCTTCTGTGGTATGAGTCACTATAAACCAGTGCTATTAACTGTTACTCCGTTTCGAGCCACAACCCTTTTCTTAAATGACTAATTAATTCTGGTATTGTTTCTTACTCTTAATTTGTGACAATACACTCAACTTGCTATTAACCAGTCTGGTGTGCATTTTCTGGTGCCTTTTCATAGTTATGTGCAGGATATTTATATCTGTGCATGTATAGGTGTTTGCAACAATTCTCTACCCAGCCAGGTGTGTCAGGAGGGACAGAGCTGTTTGCAGAGTTGTGGCACAAGAATAGAGAATCCTATATATCCATTGACTCCTGCAGTGGTAAGTGCTACATGTGCATATTCCAATCAGCCACAACTTTATGACCACCCATCTAATATTGAGCTGGTCCCCCTTTTGCTGCCAAAACAGCTCCCTTTGTCGCAAAAACAGCCCAGACCCATCAAGACATGGACACCACTAGACCTCTAAAGATATGCTGGGGCATCTGAAGCCAAGTTATCAGTATCAGATCCTTTAAGTCCTGTAAGTTGCGAGTTTGGGCCTCCATAGATCAGAATTATTTTTCCAGCTCAGTCAAGTCAACATCTTAAACCTGCTCTTGTGTTCCTCAAACCATCCTTAAAACTCTATTGCAGTGTGGCAGGGTGCATTATCATGCTGAGATAGGCCACTGCCATCTTTCCACGCTGCAGGTGAATGATGCACATGCACCTTGCCATTCACATGATGTAAAATAAAATGTGATTTATCAGACTAGGCCACCTTCTTCCATTGCTCCGAGATCCAGACCTGATACTGATCTGATACTCATGTGTCCATTGTAGGTGCTCTTGACTGTAGACTTGGTTCAGCATATGCATCGTGACTGGTCTGTGACTACACAAAGCTATACACAACAAACTGCGATGCCCATGTTTTCTGCTTACAACACATCAATTTCAGGGACAACATGTTCACTTGCTGTCTAACATATCCACTGACTTTTAGATGCCATTGTAACAAGATAATCAATGTTATTCCCTTAAGCTGCCAGTGGTCATAAAGTTATGGCAGGTCAGTACATAAAATATAAGTGTGAGGAGGCTCCAAAATGTAGAAAATTTCCCTGCTTTATAGACGAGATATTTGTGAATACTAACAGTGCTGAATCATGTATTAATACATGGACTACAAGTAGGTTCAAACACTTTGAACTCAAATTAAAAAAAAAATCATCTTTTTTTTTGTAGATGGCCAAAAGTTAGTAAAACTGGAGCTTGATATTATTATTATTATTATTATTATTAATAATATTATAAAGGAGATATATAGATCCAACAGCTTGTGCTGTACTTTACAAAATTAAAGGAGAAAATACAGTAAACTACAATTCAAAACAAGAGGGTTCAGAGAACCCTGCTCATGAGAGCTTGCAATCTAAAGGAAAGGGTCAAGTGAAACGAAAGGGTTTCAAGTGAAAAAACAGCCGTGTGGGATGAGCGTATGGAGAAACTAAATGGACAGTTTTTTAGGTGAAGGCAGGATAGGCTTCCCTGAAAGGTGGATTTCAGAGATCGCCTAAAGGTGGACAAAGTAAAAGATAACCCGACAGATTGGATTAGGGCGTTCCAGAGGATGGGACAGGCTCTGAAGAAATCCTGAAGGCGAGTATGGGAGGAGGTGATGAAAAAGCTAGAGAGCAGGAGTTCTTGGAAAGAGCAAAGAGGATGTTTTGGGTGATATTTTGAGATGAGGCTAGTGATGTACCTTGGGGAAAAATTGTGAATTACTTTGAATGTTCATGTTAGTATTTTGAAATGTATTCACTCATGAGCTGAGTCATATAGAGGATTCTGAGTGGTTGGTAAGGTGGATGAGTCAAGCAGCAGAATTCATGAAGCGGGGATAGCCTGTGTAAAGGTTAGGCCAATGGGGAGGGAGTTGCAAAGAGCTCGGGGAACCAAGAACACTCTGGAAAGAGTGTACCAAATATTTATCACTTTCCCAGATCACACTACTAGAACCAGATAGGCTAGGATAATAAATATTCAATTAAAATCATTTCCAACCCCCTTTCTCCTTCAACCTTCTGATACTCACTTCTCCAGTGCTCTTCCCTTTGTTGTAGCTGGCATAAAATATCTTGCTCTTCCGGGTATGATGGAGCATGTGATTTTCTGCTATGATGCTGTGCTCAAGCCTAGAAGCCAAGTGCTAGAGTTGTCACATGGTGAAGGTGGTAATGGAGGGAGTGAGTGAAGTCACATTTCTCTCTAAGCTCCAACACCAGCTGACACTGGCTATTTTGGTAGAGCAGCTTGGATTCTCCTCTTCTCAGATCCCCCATTGGCGCTCTGAGCCCTTCCCTCCTGTCAGGTGCCCCCACAGAAAGCCGCTTGTTATGGGGGAACCCAAGCAGTCACTCTTCCTAGCTGCGGCTCTGCGTGTCCATTCACACACAGCCGCAGCTTGGCACCGCCCTTCCCTCTCCTGATTGAGTCACTGGCTATAACTGACAGCCAATGGCTCCCACTGCTGCCTCAACCAATCAGGAGTGAGAGTCCCCGAAGAACTGAGGCTCTCGTGGACATCACTGGATCAGGATGGGGCTCAAGTAAGTTTGGGGGGTTGGGGGGGCTGCTACACACTGAAGGTTTTTTACCTTCATGCAAAGACTGCATGAAGGTTAAAAACCTTGTGCCTTTACAACCACTTTAAGCATATTTCATAAGTAAGGAAGCATTTGGACCCAGTTTACATCTCTGCATGCTGCGAGTAGGGCAGCACATTCATTTCGGTGGGTTGCTCTACCTGCAGAAATGTGAGGTAAGTACCTTAGATTTTAAGCTCCTTGAGGATTAAGGACTGATGTGAATGTACAATATATATATATATATATATATACACACACAGACACACATGTAAAGCACTGTGTAAATTGATAGCGCTTTATAAGTATCTCTAATAAATAAATATTGGGTTACTCCTTGGGAGTAAGGGAGCGGATAAAAAGACAAATTAAGATACAGCAAACTAATGATATTTACAAATAAAGTCAATTATTTTTTTAAATAACTACATTAATTAGTATTTTCTATATCTGCCTGGATTGAACTTTTAAGCCTTTTGATTGAATAACACAGTATATCTTTCCTAGACAGCCTTGGAAAATTAGGCATGGCTTTATGAAGATTTCTTTTTACATTGCCTCAACCAAAAGTCTTTTTCCGTGGAATAAATGTTTCAGCTTGAAGTGAGAAATACAGAGTTAATTCAGTACTGCTAGCATTCAGACAAAATGTATTATGAGACCGGATTTCCCCTAATGTGGTTGCCTTTAAAACGTGAATGCTCTTCTAATTTGCATTTAGCAAACTGTCACTTACCAGAACAATCATCACATAAGGCATTTTTAGAACACAGCTGCCATGTAAACATGTTCACTTATGTTTGCTGCAAATGACTGAATATTTTAGTATTTCTAGTAAGTATGTAGCTTTTTTTTACCATTTTCAAATTATTAACGTATGTTTAAAATTAACAGTAAACTTAAGTTACAGGGTTGGGCCAGTCTGTAAATCTGTCAGTTTTTCAGGCGGACTCGATCGGACTATCCATAGCTCTCTATGGAGCTACGGCTGTCAGCTGACATGTGTCCGCTGACACCTGCCAGCATCTAATCCGATCCTGTACGCTAAAAACAAATGTATGGGAGTTGTTCCCCATCCATCTGGCAGATTGGATGACAGTTGGATGGAAATGGATAGGCGATCCTTTCCCATCTAACCAACCCATAGAAAAGAGTGAGCTGTGTCTGTGTCTGCTCTGCATGAGCTGAGCGGACACAGACTTGTCATACGCTTGCTCAGTGGGGATAAGTGGAGAGATCCCCCACTGGGCAAGCAGATCTGCTGATGGGTCTGCCCCATCTGAAAAGGGTCCTAGTGGTGCTTCCCAGAACTTCCTGTTTTTACAATCTATTAGTTCGGAGAAGGGAGGGGAAGAAGGAGGGAGGAGCAGGGGGGTGACGTGCTATCCCAAGCAATCAGGCTGTGTGTTTCAGTTGATGCACACAGTGTAGGTTGACATAACTCTAGTCTCTGCATGAAAATGTGACTCCATAGGCTGCTGCAAAAGAAAGGAGCCACCCTGAAACATTGAAAACTGGGGTGGCAGTCATGGCGCCAGCTTAAACCAGAACATAGGCAAGGATTTAAAAATGAGGAAGCTGCATTTTCAGTAGATGATTAAACCAGCTGCTTAAAGTGCTTTAAGAAAATTAGGGTTTTAATTTTTCTTTAATTAATGTTCTCATTGAAAGGGACATTTTATAATTGGATATATACAGTGCTCAGCATAAAAGAGTACACCCTAACAGATTTATCAGAAAACTTTTCCTTTCCCTTTCCCCCACAAATGCGAGCCATTGATTGCAAACAAGATTTGTTAATTTGCACAAACAAAAAAGTATTTTCCTAACAAATTCATTCAAGACCATGTTGCAAAAATGAATACACCCCAATGAAAGTCTTAAGAGCAAAGCTAAATTTTAGACAACAAAATCCTAATTAACAATAATTCAACTACAGGTGAGTCTAGTTATTCATTAAACAGGTGTCCAGCAGACAGTTGATTATAAAAGGGCATTACTTAACAAAGAAAACCCCTCCCATTTCATGCTGTCAGCAATGGCACCACATGGAAGAGAAATGTCACAAGGCCTGAGAAAGAAAACAATTTCTTTACACAAGAAAGGTGAAGTCTAGAAGAAGATCAGAAAAGCCTTATTTATCAGTCAGAATACTGTAGAAAAAGTGTTACAAAAATTTAACAAAGATGGAACTGCAATCATCTCACAGAGACATCCAGGCCATCCACAGAAGTTAACACCTAGAAGAGAGCATCTTCTGATGAGAAGAGTTGAAGAATATCGCCATGCAAATTCACTGCACTTAGCTAAAGAAGTAGAAAGTCAAACTGGGGTTATTGTTTTCCATGACACAATACGACCTATCCTGCAGAGGAATAGCATGCATGGGTGTCATCCATGACGGAAGCCTCTCCTAAAGCCCATGCACAAAAAAGCCTGCCTAGAATTTGCCACAGCCCATGCTGAAAAAGAAGACTACTGGGACTCTTTTTGGAACTGATGGCTTGAAAACTATATGGTGTCACAAAGGTGAGGTGTACAAATGAAAATGCATGGTGCCTACAGTGAAACATGGTGGTAGCATGGTGGTAGCCCTTCCGTAGGGCTGCATGAGTGCTGCTGGTGTTGGGGAGATTCATTTCATTGATAGTATTATGAATTCACAGATGTACTGCTCTATATTGAAAGAGAAGATGCTACCATCACTCCGTACCCTTGGTCGTTGTGCACTTTTCCAACAGGACAATGATCCAAAACACACATCTAAGGCCACTGTTGCATTTCTGAAGAACAGAGTGAAAGTGATTCAGTGGCCAAGTATGTCTACTGATCTGAACCCAATCGAATACCTATGGGGAGTTCTGAAGAGACAAGTTGAGCATCACTCTCCATCCAGCATCCAAGCTCTAAAAGAGGTAGTTCTTGAAGAATGGAAAAAGATAGATGTTGCAATATGTCGTCAACTTGTTCATTCCATGCCTAGAAGACTTGGTGCTGTCCTTACAAATCATGAAGGTCATACAAAATACCAGATGTAGGAGTTTTTTTTAATGGAATCTTTATTTTCAAACAAAAGTTTTCATGTACAAAAATAAGGAAGCAAGAACAAGGAAAAACAGGGATTCAAATTACAGTGCAGTGCAGTTACAGTTACTGTGCAGTAAAGTGTAAGCATGACAAAACAAAAAACAAAAATAATTACAATAATAAAAAGGGAGGGAAAATACAAAACTTCCATAGGTCTCTCTGGTAGGTAAGGAATCTATCGCAGGGGCTAGCTCGCAGGTCCGACTCAAACGCAGACACACTAGGGTTGAAATTTAAATGGCGTATAGCTTCAGGTAGTCAGGGGCCAGGGGCGGACTGACCATTTGGAAACTCGGGCACTGCCCGAGGGCCCTGGGTCAGTAGGGGGCCCCATGAGATGCCCCTGGTACCTTTTTCATAGGCTTTTTTGAGTTTGGGCAAGGACACAGGGGCCCAATGATCCCCTATTGCCCGGGGGCCCCATGAGTTGTCAGTCCGTCCCTGTCAGGGGCTTACATGAAGGTGCTACGGGAGAGCAAGGTGCCCTGGGGTCCTGATCTCCTACTCCCCAGGACCAGGAAGGTCTGAAGGAGGAGGCTGCGACATCCCCAAGGAACCTGGGGACCCAGAGGTGTAGTGAATCCATGTAGCCCAGATGGAGTAAAACTTCCCAAAGGAAGCAATCCCTGTTCCTGCACAAACCTGCCACACTGCATCGTACCATCCGCCTCCCATGTCCCGAAGAAGGAAAGCTGCGCTCCCGGTTCAAACCAGGGGAAACCCCCTAATGGGGCAAGATGTAGTAGTTTTTGTTATGGGGTGTATTCATTTTTGCATCAACTAGTTTGAGTAAACCTGAAGATTTTGTAATCTAAGTTATGTTATGAACCTTACTTTCATGCAATGAGCTAAACAAATGTTCTATATAACTCAGTTTTGTAAAAATGTTGGAAATTGTTCTTGTGTTCATTGAGATATTGATTAAAATCTTACTTTCCAAAAGGGGTGTACTCATTTATGCTGAGCACTATAACTGCAGTCATAAATCTGGTATACAAATGAACATATTGGAAGGTGTAATATGTAAAAAACTCAGCGAGCGCTTAGTAAAAAAAGCAGCTGTACACTAAAAAGGAACCATAAACCTTCTAAAAGACATGTATAAAATATTGTGCAATGTTAAAAAGATATCAATTATGCGATGAATATTGAATATTCTCCAGGGAGAAAGCCATAAAGAATTGTATCACTCCAGTGCTGTGAACCGACTGCAGGAGGCAAGGAGGAAGGACTCGGACAATATACGTCTAATAAAACTGCTCAGGAAAGAGCAGACTAAGTGTCCAAATGTATTAATTGCCTGGAAGAGGCTGCATCCATTATGCTACATCTTTAAAGGGGACCTCCGGTTTCACCACCATCTTTTAACCCTGACAAGATCCACCTTTCTTGGGCTGCATCTGGTACCACCTTAAGAGGGATTCCTGGCAGACCTCCAGTTAATATACTACACTGTGTGCATCTGGTGAGTACGCATTTTATCTGTTTCCCGCACCTCACAAGACTATTTTGAATTTTGTACAACTGGGAATAATCAAGTCACCTGGGCCTTGGCCATATTCATTTACATGTGGATTTAATCAATTTATATGTGGAGTTAATTCATATGCAGAGTTGATTTAACAAGTTATTTGAACTTTTACCCCCTGGTTCTCCCATTTTATGCACACCAGGACAATATTCATCGCATAATTGATATCTTTTTAGCGCTGCACAATATTTTATTTTGGAAGGTGTACTGTGCTTGGAACATTGCTAAATTATTGTGGTTTTTTTTTCAACTTTCTTACATTAGATGTTGTACTGAAAATCTCTGAGCATGAAAGACGCTCATGGTTATGAATGCGTGTTTTTTTCCTGTGCATCTTAGGTGTGCAATTAGCATGAAATCCAACAAATTAAAAAAATTTTTTTTTTCTAATTAGTTGTTTATTAGTGCGCAGCTGTAGTGATAGCACCAGCAGAGAAGTTAGTGGGCCTGGAGGGTGATGCATTTTTTATTTGGCACATATACCTTAAAGCGGTACTTCACCCAAAAGAAGATGTTCCGCTCTTCCTCATGCAACATTTTTTCCAGGGAGCGGGTACCTACTTTTGACAGGTATCCGCTTCTTAGATCGCCTAGACAATCCAAGAGGAATTTCCCCTCCCTGCCTACAGTCCTTTAAGACACGTCACAGGTCCCAGAAGACTACAGGACCATTCACACAGCATTGCTCGTGCACGTGCAGTGTGCAGCCGGCTGTAACAGTCACAGCTGGCTGCCCACAGTTAAGATGCCAGCAGCAGGGACCTGAAGAACATTGAAGAAAATGGCAAGTGAGTGATTGTTTATTAAAAGTCAGCAGCTACAGTGTTTGTAGCTGCTGACTTTTCATTTTTAAAGAAATCACTGAAGAACCACTTAAATCAGTAGCAGCAAAAGGGGCAAGAGGCTGCCTAGAAAAAGAAAATCAGATAAAGTGATTTTGCTTGCACTCTCACTGTCTAAAAGAATAACACCCCATTTGGTGGCATTTATTATCACCTGGTTGTGGTTGTCACCTTTTATTTATGACACTATACCAATTAATATATAGTCCTCTCTTTTACATGCAAACATCGTCTGCATTTGTCAGTCAATAAATTATATGACTTAAATGTTGTTTTTTTTATTCTGTGAGACTTCATTGTCTGATTAACGGGGAAGTCAGGCATTGAAGTGATGCATGCACCATAGCAAGAACATATATTTCAGTGACCTAAAAATTGAAAGATATATGCACAGGTTAGCTTGTATACTCTGAAAATAAAGATGCAGGATGCTATGTTTTTAGCAGCTTTTGAATATACATATACTGTATATACTATATATATATATATACACAGTATGTGTGTATATATATATATACTGTATATATATATATATATATATATTTATATATACATAGTTGTGCTCAAAAACCCGGTTACAATATGTCCGACAACACCTTCACATGTCTCACCTGGCTTTTTTGTATCATTGTACTGTGCTCCTTGAAACAACCTCACTGTCTTTTCCCAAGGCAGCCTGTATTTCTCCTGAGGTTACCTGCAGGATTTTCTTTATATTCCAAAGAATTCTTCTGCCAGTTGTGGCTGCAGTCTTTTTTGGTTTACCTGACCTTGGCTTGATACCAAGAGATCCCTGAATCGTCCATTTCTTAATAAGTGATTAAACAGTACTGACTGCCAAAAAAAAATGGCAGACTTTATGGACCACTTGGTCTTTTTCTGCCATCACTTCTCTATGTTTTTATGTTTCCATATTCAAGGCTTTGGATAAAAAAATTTTTTGTTTTCCATTACCTGTTAAAGTTCCATTACCTTGTTACACAGGTCTTTTGAGAGTTATTTTCTGCTCCTCATGGCTCAGTAACTAGCTTGCTCACTGCATCCACATGAGAGCCATCAAACTCATTGGCTATTTATACACAGACACTAACTGCAATTGAAAAAGCCACAGATGTGGGAAATTAACTTTTAATTGCCATTTTAAACTGGGTGTGTCACCGTGTGTCAAAAACTGTTTGTTTTTTTTTTGTTCAAGTAAAGGATTTTTTTCAAAGGTCTGGTATCTTTATTTTTACTAAATTTAACCCTTTAGTGAATTAATAGGGGTACTCATTCACAAGGGAGGGCAGCATCAGGGTGCCCCCTTATTTAAAGGGGTACCCTGATTCTAATGAGCCCCTCTGCCCGCAAACCACTGGGCCAGAGTTGTGAGGAAGTGGCCCTTGTCCCCACTGGCATGGAAACACCATCCCAGTGCCAAGGGCACGTGGTCTGGTAAGCCATAGAGAGGTTGGGCGCATGATGGCCTCCCTCTTTCCTGTCCTGCCAGGCTTGTGCTCAGATCAAGGGTCTGGTAGGAATTTAAGGGGGACCCCATGCACTTTTTTTTTACTCTGGGGTCCTTCCTACCAGACCTAAAGGGATTAAGGAGAGACCTCATGCTGTTTTTTTTTTTTTGTTATAAAAATGTTATTTTATATAAAAAATAATTTCTATAAACATGTCATTATTCTATACAGTGTACAGATGTACAACTTTGCAGGTAGTTTAAGGGTACACCCTAGGCATGATATTTAAAGGAATTGTTTTTTTTACTTTAAACAATGAAAAGTGACTGCCCCTTTAAAAAATGGTACTTGAGTCTCCATACCCCTATTATGGTCAATAACTTGCATATAGGCCTTCAAAATGGGCACTTTTGAATTTACAACTTCGAGTCCCATAGACTTACACTGAGTTCGAAGTTCGCGGTCAAACATTCATTTGGTTTGAATGCTCGACCTCAAACTGAACACGGGGGTGTTCAGCCCATCACTACTTTCAATCAATATTATTATTATACAGGATTTATATAGCTCCAACAGTTTGCTAAGCGCTTTACAATATAACTGGAGACAAGACCCTGCTCCTTGGAGCTTACAATCTAGGAAGGGACTCTTAGTGCTTATGTTGATGGCAGGGGCGGACTGTCAACTTATGGGGCCCCCGGGCAATAGGGGATCATGGGGCCCCTGTGTCCTTGCCCAAATTCAAAAAAGCCTATGAAAAAGATACCAGGGTCATCTCATGGGGCCCCCTACTGACCCCGGGCCCTCGGGCAGTGCCCTAGTTTCCAAATGGTCAGTCTGCCCCTGGTTGATGGGTGTTCTTGTCAAACAAAACCTTTTCCACTGAAAAACAATGCTGCGTAAATGCATGCGTTTGAAAGCAAAACACGGCATTGGAGGAGAAAAGACAGCATTTGACTCGCTTTGCCTGCAGTTTAATTGTACAAAGTCAATAGGAATCTGCTGATGTGCTTTTGATGCATGTTTCAAACCTGTGTGAATGGCAATGGCAAGATAACCAACTGTGTGCCGGTAGGAGAAAGTGAAAGGTATTAGTAACAGCTCCCAGATGCACTGCATACTGGTACTGTGATGTAAAGCACGGAGACAGATGAAGACTATTAAGACCACAAAAAAAGAAAGGCTTCAAGCTCCAGTGCACTTTGAAAATGGCAAAAATGTTCTGCAAGGATTTTATAAGAAACCTACTGTATGTATGATAACACAACCTAGGGGGTGAAAACATAAAACAAGATACAAGATCATGCAAAGCACCATATGGAAGCCCATCAAATATCAGCAGGATCTAAAAATAGTGTAAATGTTTGAATTTGTATTTGCTTATATCTAGTTATGTGTTGCATGGCTTGAAATAAAAATAAACTCTTAACAGCATCCGGGAGGATGATCCACCTTACCTGTCTATTTCCAATTACCTTGTCCAGATATGGCTAATATATTACCTAAAGTAGATGTCCGTGCCACCGACTCTCTTGAACTTTGGGTACCTTAGGGGACCATCCACATGGTCACATGTTTAGCCCTCTCTTGGACAGAACAATCCCTCTCCTATAAAAATATATATATATATATATCTCAATTGTTGTGTTTTTTCACATTAGCTTTAGACTTGCTGTCTGTCAGCACGAAAGCTGCTTGCAATACTGCCTGCTCTAACAACCACCCATTTCCTAGCAAAGGAAATGTTGAGGATCCTCCTCTCCCTTTGTTTGGTCAAAGCTGAACCTAACCCACCAATGATAAGCTCAGTAGGAGTTGGCCAGCTGACGAAGCAGACATGATTCTTTGTATCCATCCCTGACTCATGACACTGAAGCCTCCTCAACAGAGTATCTGGCAGGTGATGTCAGAATATCCCTGGGTGCAATGCTCTTCAAGAGAAAACTGCAAAATGAAAGTAAAGCAACCATGGCAATACCTGTCTGGAGTTTGCATGTTCTCCCTGTGCCTGCATGGGTTTCCTCCAGGTACTACGGTTTGCTCCCACACTCCAAAGACATGCTGGTAGGTTAATTGGCTCATGTCTAAATTGGCCCTAGTGTGTGTATGTATGAATGTGAGTTAGGGTCCTAAGATTGTAAGCTCCTTGTGGGTAGAGACTGATGTGAATGTACAATATACTGTATGTGTAAAGCGCTGCATAAATTGACGGCGCTATATACGTACCTGCAATAAATAAATAAAATAAAAATAAATAAAGTAAAATCCATTGCCTTGCTGTAATGTTTATGACCTGGCTTTAGTACTTTCTGAGTTGCTAACAAGGACAGGTATGCAGATCAAGAAAGTCATTGTAAAGTTAGAAAGTTCTGATCTCATCATTTGTTAAAAATTATAGGCCACTATATGATCCTTCACATGGGGTGGAATCCACTTGCTCAGCAAGGGATCTGTCCACTGATCCCCCGCTGAAGCAAAGCGGAGTAGAAGGATGACAGATCCTTGTGTGCTACACTTATGCAAAGCGGACACAGGCACAGCCCACTCTGCTCTATGGGCAGTAAACTGACCGGCTTTCCATTTATACCTGACTGCCCTCCGATCCGGTCCACCCAGACAGAGGGGAACGGATCCCCTTCAGTATGTTTTTAGTGGATTGGATCGGAGGTAGGCAAGTGTAAACAGACCCAAGTCCATTTTACATCCGCCACTCCATAGAGGAGAATGGAGGGTCTAATCGGGTCCATCTGAAAAATGGACAGGCGGACCCGATCAGACTGATCGTGTACAAGGGGTCTTACTTTCTGCCAAATTTTTCAAAAGAGGTAAAAAAAATCTTCATTTATTATTTCAGGTACTTATTTAGCGCTGTCATATATATTGTACATTCACATCAGTCCCTAACCCTCAAGGGGTGAACAATCTAAAGTCCCTAACTTACATTCATACATACTAGGGCCAATTTTAGACAGGATCCAATTAATCTACCAGCATGTCTTTGGCGTGTGGGGGGAAACTGGAGTCCCCGGAGGAAACCCACGCAGGCACAGGGAGAACATGTAAACTACAGGCAGGTGGTGCCGTGGTTGGGATTTGAACCAATGACCTGACCCTAGTACGGCCAGGCGGAACCATTTAGCCACTGTGCTGCCCATTTATGACTCTTTACTCATGACTTTTTTTCATGACTAGTTTACTTTAAAGCCCAAGTGAACTTTTATCCAGCTAAATACATTCCATAAAATAAATGTGTATTGTTTTTCTATATAAAGCATCCACATCCTGTATGGAAAAGCTTGTCCCCTGCCAGCATGCTGCATAGATGGATCATTGCTCTGTGTGAATGCAGTGGTCTCTCTGCAGAGGTATGACAGGTCCCCTGCTTAGTTAGAGATCTCTAAACAGCAGGAAGCAAGAGCGTTACTGACTGCAAAGCTACAGGTCTGTGAGCATGTCAGACCTCTGCAGAAAGTTTAAAGATACCCTGTCAGATCTTTAGACACTTCCAAGTGTTTCGGAGGACTGTGTCCCCAAATGTGTTGTATGGTGTCTTTCTCCGACTTGTGTATCACTACAGAACAGAACAGTATTATGGGGATCGAAAAATATAACCAAGGTTCAAAGCAGGGGACACAGCCATACAACACTTCCTTTTCAGATGCCAAAAAGAATAATGGAGGCTGCAGTGCTAAAACCAAAGGAAGGTGAGCCAGAAAGATGAATATACTACTGTACTTTTTCATTGCAGGGACTGATACTTTTAATTGTTTGGAGACCTGACAAGCTCTCTTTAAAGTGTTACTAAACCGAGGACCCTACATTCACTATATCTGGTCTCCCATAGTACACAGAACATGAAAATGCTATTATTTTACTAAATATAAACTCCTAAATAACTTTTTTCATCAGACGTCAGAGCAGTCTTGTGACTTCTATCAGTGTACAGCTGAGCACTGGTTAAAGCTTGTAGGAAGAGTTTTCATTCTCGCCTGGTTGTCCTATGAGCAGGGGTGGACTGACAACTCATGGGGCCCCCGGGCAATAGGGGATCATGGGGCCCCTGTGTCCTTGTCCAAACTCAAAAAAGCCTATGAAAAAGGTATCAGGGGCATCTCATGGCGCCCCCTACTGACCCCGGGCCCTCGGCAGTGCCCAAGTTTCCAAATGGTTAGTCCGCCCCTGCCCATGAGGCTGCAGGACCCCTGACCCTCTGCCTGGACAGTGCTGATCACATGCACTCTCCCACGAAAAATAAGCTCACCAACTCAGTAATACACACCAAACTGAGCATGTGCACCTTGCTCCCAAGGCTCTGTTCTATCAGCAGATGGATTGGGGACAGTAGAAGAAGGATCACAGGAGACATAATCAAAATCCTTTTTACACAAGGCAGAGGATTAACCCCTTACGCTCTACAGTGAGTATAACAAACATGCTTTACTGCATATACAGACTGCTTTTACTGTTGTGAGTTTAGTAATACTAAGCCAACTGGAAAAAGAAATGCTGCTGGCACAGGATCAATGTAAAACCAACTTACAATATTTTTCACGCAAGTTAAAAGACATTTGTCATTAAAAGACCTTAGTATTTTAGTAAAACCTCATTATGTTAAATACTGTACAATTTGTCAGTATACTTTTCAATTCCTCTAACCATAAGTGAACCCTCCATGCAGACAGAACAGAGCTTTGTATTAAAGCATTATATCTGTCCATGTAGTGTGGACGCGATATGCTTTGTATCTTCTTTTCCCATGTGGGAAGGCTTATAAGAAAATAGTAATGAGTTATGCTAAGGAGCTTAGGCATAAAATAATTTACCAGTAACTGTTTGAAAATAGGTTTAGTATTGGGTCTAAAATGGGTATAAACATTATTCATACTGATATTCCAGCGCACTTGGTCATGTTTAACATAATGAAGAAGGATGATTTTCAAATGTATTATAAGCACAATTTGGAGAAAATAAAACAATTATTGATCCCCACTGGATAATCTTTTTCACTGTATTTAGTTTTCCTATGAGGGCAAGTTTATGGAACTGTTTTTTAATTTATTACAGAAGGGCATTAAACAACTGCACAGACTCCACAAGTCTACACAGCCTCTCCACTATGCCATGCATTCCTGACATCCGTTATTTAAATATTTTGAGAGCAAACAAATTATCAGTATGTACTTGCTGGGCCAAGACCTACTCATACAAACAGCTGTGGCCATTCACGATGTGCCATCCACATTCTGAGCATGCAAGAGACATCAAAAGTCTGTTTATCTGCTGGGGAGCAGGGAGGAAATCCTCTAAACGGGAACAGAGATTATGTACATGGAAATGTTTGGTGTCAAAGGCTCAGTCTTTACCGTCTTGCTATCAAAAAGTCAAAATAAGATAAATACATAATTATATATAATTAAAATTGCAGCCACCTTGACATGTTACTTGAATGCTTTGCCACCTCAGCAAAAGTGATATGTCTATCTATCTATCTATCTATCTATTGAAAAATTTCAGAAGTCTTTTAGAAACTGTAACTCCAAGCACATACTGTAAATTTCCTTGAGGGTCCCATTTGTCACATTTTGCCATTATTCTGCCACCCAGAAAGATGTCGTTCTCAAAACTGGGGGCCTAACCCTACAGTTACTATCTATGTTTCCACTTACTGTATCTATCTTCCAGTTGTGCTTAACTTTATTGAAACTGCGAGCTGAAGTGCAGTGAGAGCTCAAGGTCCTCTGGCACAATAAGTGCAAATGCTAATGCATCCCCCAATTGCCCGGTGTTGAAATGTAGGGGGCTTGCTTATATATCTGAGCTGGTACGAGGTACAGAAATGACAGATATTGTCTACCGGCACTAGGGTTACCATGTTTTAGTCCTAGGACAACAGAACCGAATGAGGAAGGGGTGGTGTAATTAAAGGATAAGTTCATCTTTCAGTAAAAAAAATAACAATTTGCAGGTAAAAAAAAAAATGTGCATTTATTATTTTTGTCTGCAGGAGCCATTAAAGCATTGCACCAGCGATCAGCAGATCGCTGGTGCCTTTCAGGTCTCCTGCAGACCTGTCAGAATATCTGCTTGCTCATATGGGATGTACAAGCAAGCAGATATACTGACAGGAAGAATCAATGAACTACTACAGCAACCGTACTTGTAGTCCCTCATTCACTGAATGCTGTGAATGAGTGACCGAGGCCGGGCAGGGGGAGCCATGTTTTTTTCTAAATTTAACTGCTAGTGGGGAGGGGGGGGAGAGAAGATCCCCCACGAGCTGTCAAACCGCGTATCGTCGGTCAGATCATAACATGTTACACAATATAGGTGTAACATGTTAAGAAAGGTGAACTCATCCTTTGAATTAATACAATTTAGTCATAATTTGTGATGAAGAAAACTGCCCTGGGTTTGGTTTGAGCAGGGTTCAGATAACTTTAAAGAAGTTCGGATGCTGAACCCAAACCCCACTAAAATCAATGGAAGCTGAATCTGTCAAATTAAATATGCTACTTTTCTGGGCGATTAGGAAAGGGTGGTGTCAAAATATAGCATGAGGGTGGGCACCGCCCTGGGGAGCATATAGCAATGCATTTTTTTTTTAAATTCCATGTGGCCAATAAAAAAAAAAATATAAAGAAAAAAATGTTCAAAGTACCAGCAAATTACATCTCCGTCCTGATTTCTTTAATAAAATTGCTTACAGACTCCAAAGGTCCCCCACAATACATACCAGACTAAGGGTCTGCTATGTATTATGGGGGACCTTTGGAGGGGTCTGATTTCTTTTTTATTTGCCGGCAATTTAAAATGTAACTGTGTTTGGTATGGATCTTAAAGGATAAAATCACCTTTGAGAATATGTTACATGTTCCCTTCAGTTTTAGGGTGGAACATGTAACATGTTCCCACTGCAGCAGCCACTGCCTGATTCCCCCCTCCCTGTGACAGCAATATGGGGAGAAGTTCCCCGTACTAGTGGGCACTTTTTGAAAACAGCACTGCCATTTTGTGCTGCCCACACAGCAGCATAATAACAAACACAGCAATAAAGTTACCTGTGAGCCACTGGGAGTTAAAATGTAAAATAAGAGATAAGTTCGCTAGCTCCTCTTTACATCCTCATATATGTATAATAATAATAAATAAAGTATAACAATGGTGCCACGCCCTTTAAGTAAATATGTGTCTATATATACAAAATGTGCATGATGAACTGCTTATAGCAATTCATTAAATTGCTTAGTGGTGAAAAAAATTCTCAAAGAAAATTTTATATCAATCAATATAAACCAACATTATTATCAAAGTAGTGATTAAAAATTATGCATATAAATGTCCAATTCATAAGTGAGTTCAATCAGATGTGAATCCCATCATGCTTGCGGTTTGCTCAATATACTGTAAACAGTTGCTCATCCAATTCAGATAGTTTGTGCTAAAGGAATATTAGACCAAAAAACGTGGGTTTACTCTGGTATGTTCCTTTGTAGAAAGCAGACTGGATAGTTCACCTCCTTACTCCTGGTAATGCTGTTATGAGTGAATCCAGGATATGGGTCCTCTCTTCAATGGGCTCTATATGTTCTCTCCCTATTGCTCCAGGTATATACCGGGGAGAGAAGAAAGAGAGATAGTGCCTTATCTTTGATATATATTTATTTGTGCCAATGTTGCACTCACAAGATTTAAAATCATTCAGCGCTTTTTTTTAAAAGAAATGTGTCCAGCCTGAAAGGCGTGCAGACACACACTGCCTGTACTCGCCGTTCCGAGGAGTCGGGTGCGTGGTGACGTCAGTGCCCCTCAGGGCACTATCTCTCTTTCTTCTCTCCCCGGTATATACCTGGAGCAATAGGGAGAGAACATATAGAGCCCATTGATGGGAGGACCCATATCCTGGATTCACTCATAACAGCATTACCAGGAGTAAGGAGGTGAACTATCCAGTCTGCTTTCTACAAAGGAACATACCAGAGTAAACCCACGTTTTTTGGTCTAATATTCCTTTAGCACAAACTATCTGGATTGTATGAGCAACTGTTTACAATATATTGAGCAAACCGCAAGTATGATGGGATTCACATCTGATTGAACTCACTTATGAATTTAACATTTATATGCATAATTTTTAATCACTACTTTGATACTAATGTTGGTTTATATTGATTGATATAAAATTTTCTTTGAGAATTTTTTTCACCACTAAGCAATTTAATGAATGAATGAATTTAATGAATGCTATAAGCAGTTCATCATGCACATTTTGTATATATAGACACATATTTACTTAAAGGGCGCAGCACCATTGTTATAATTTATTTTGTAATTACAAACACAGATACTATGTAACAGCACTTGCACCCAATCTCTGGAGTTAATTACCAATATATACACCATATTCATTTGTAATATCTCCTTAAGGAACTTGACCTTAATCTAATATGAAAAATCTGTGATAGCCATCAAACCCCAGGGGCAAATACTAAGATATACATACAAGATGGAACAGGAGCGGACTGACAACTCATGGGGCCCCCAGGCAATAGGGGATCATGGGGCCCCTGTGTCCTTGACCAAACTCAAAAAAGCCTATGAAAAAGGTACCAGGGGCATCTCATGGGGCACCCTACTGACCCCGGGCCCTTGGGCAGTACCCGAGTTTCCAAATGGTCAGTCCGCCCCTGAGATGGAATAATGTATACATACCATAAGGAACAGGCTATTAAACCATTAGCATATCAAGAAGATTTTCAATCACCACTGCCACTATCAAGGACATGAAACATGGTCAGAAGAAGAGGAAATGAAGCCTAGGACTGGCCAATATATACTCCCACAGGAGCTCACCCACCGGCATCATAAAATGGCGCTGGTGTTGTCACTTCCTGTGTGGGCAATAGGACACGTATGCCGGAAAACACCACCCAAATGCTAGTAAACCAAACCGAGAGGTGGATGAATGAACCAGCACAAGGGTTGGGTACCTGAATGGTTCACCAAGCAGGAGATGGTACACAGCACCAAGAAGCCCCCACACTGGTAGGGTCAAACCCAGGCACTGCACTGAATACCACATACACCTAAAATATAAAAAGAAGGAAGATCACACATAGTATATATCACAAAGCAAGTATTAAAATGGCTAGTTTCCAAGAGCTATATCCACATAACTTATACGTCTTGTATGACCTATGTGGGAAACAAAAAACTTGAAACTGCTACTCTCATTTGAGCTGAGGTCCATCCACTGCAACCAATAGATCCCTCTAGTCTCCTAATCCCACTGATAATTTACCAGTCCAAACAACCTGTTCTTTCTGCCATAACACCCCATGAAAAAAAAAAAGAAAAAACACACTAAGTGCTATTACAAAGTTAGTGAACTGACTGAAAGTCAATCAAGAAGGGTACATTCCTTAAATGGGGAAAATCCCTAGAACAGTTATACCCAAGTGTAAAAATACTGATCAGACTAAAAATAAAGTGTATGCTAGTAGATCCATCTCCATGATTCGTGAACTAATTCCTGTGAAGACTAGGAGGAATAAAGGACATTCTGTTGTATAATCCACCCGTCCCCTTAGGACTATACTCTATTACGATACATAACTTCCATCAACACTGCCCTGACTGGTATACAGAGATGCTTTTAAAATTAACCAATTATTCATAATACAAATCTACATTCCTTATTCGCAATACATAACTCCATATATTATGTCATCATATTATCCCTTAAATATCCAGTCAGAGCAGATTTAATGGATAGAGTTCAAGAGACTCTTCCGCAGAGCACTTAGGAAACCAGTCATTTGTATAACATTAACAAATTCATAGAAAATACTTTTTAGAAATCATATATGAAAATGATGTCTATATAATAATATCACCACCCTCAAATGTACAATAAGGTTTTCTCTCAAAATCATATAAATTCAAAACATGGGTGGTATGGATGGTGCCACACCCTATTAGTTATAATCACAGAATCCCAAAACATTTGGGCTTCTAAGGCACCAGGCATCAAATATTAACAACTAAATAACACATAAAAAAGGGAAAATATTCTGAATCATTAATATAGGTGCACCCAAAATAAATGTCCAACCCTCTATAACCATATTATACTTGTAGATCAATATAGCCAGTTGCTCTGTCCAACAAAGGACCACGTACAATACAATAATTACATTTTATACAAAGAGGAAGGAAAGAGGGTCACCGATGAGCTTTACGCACTTCATCAGGAGCAGTACATATCAGAATATATTACAATTTATAAAACAAAAACAGGGAGTAGGTATACTGACAAATTCTAACAGATACAAATACACATCACATCACATTTTCTCTTTACCACTTAATTTTCTTACCAAAGATGCATGTGGGTGTCCAGGCATAACCATCAGCCCAAGGCCGCCCAGTGAGGGAAAGACATCCCTGGAACCATGTGCCATCCCCAAAGCAAGGCCACTGGAGCATACAAGGACAGACCAGGCCACCATCTCACCAACCTCTAACATTTGCAATGTATCCTACATGGTGGTATAAATATATAGTATGCAGCAAAATATTATGATATGTACATCCCTAATTGTAAACTCAGATACTATATAATACCACTTGCAGAAAATCTCTGGAGTTAATTACCAATATATATGCCAAATTCATAGGTAATATCCCCTTAAGTAACTTGACCCCTAATCTAATATAAAAATGTGTGATAGCCATCAAACCCCAGGGGCAAATACTTGCAAACTACAAGTGTTGATACCCTCTGTGGCTGTCAGCTTGTAGTTTTCAATGAACTAGCTCGGCGCTGTTGAGCGCTGTCGTAGTTCATTGAGTCTTACTGTCAGATCTGTTTGTCCGTATGGGATGTACAGGAACACAGATACACTAATAGGCTTGGAGGAGTCCTGCATGGCACCAGCGATCTGGTGATCACTGGTGCAATGCTTTCCAGGCTCAAAAAAAAAAGTAAATGCACTTTATAACCTGCAAAAAATGGGCATTTTTTTTAAAATGTGATCCTTTAAGGGATCCAAAAAAAAAATGCATGGGGTCCCTCTATACATGTACACGTATACCAGACCCTTAACTTTAGCATGCAGCCTGGATGGCCAAGAAAGGGTAGGAATGAGCGTGTGCTCTCTCCGAACCCTACCAGACCACATGACACATTATGGAGCATCTTGCCAAGTTGGACCCCCTGGCCAATATTCATTCAAAATATGTTTGACAGAAGAGTGTGCTAGAAAATAGTGGTCCCAACGGCCTGTTGCATCAATCTATCCAACTGTTTGCCTTTCTGTCAATGTATATCTACTGGATACCTACCTATCATTTGTCACATATCCATTTTAGTTATTGAAAAGAATTTGAGAAAAATGCAAATGAAATATTAATTAATACATTTGATCTGCATACTTCTGTGTCTTGTTATCTGCCTTAATTGATTTCCATAACTACGATGTAAAAATATTGATTGAAGTTCAGAACTGAAAATTAATGAATTTTGGTTTCTTGTCATTCATACTCATTTTAATATAAATATCATTTTAAGCAGGCTGTGCGATTTGCTTGGAAAAAGAAAAGCTTGCAGAAATAAAAAGTCTTTCTTTTGACTCCAACATTAGAGGACAAGGTAGTTAATCAGTGGCTCTGTGTGGTGTTAAGAGAGTCTGCGGGATGCTCATACCACACAGCCCTAAATCAATGTGTCTTCATCTTTTCAGCCTGGGAAAAATAAGCCAGCTGCAAGAGCTTAGGGGTGAAGAAGAAGAAACTCAGCGTCTGCTGAGAACTCACCACAGGGATCTTGGGATATGTCTCATCTTGTTCCTCCGCAGGCTGGTACTCTGAAAGACAAATAGGTTTCAACCAACTTACAACCAGATGAGGGCTGTAGGGGGCTACCGCTGAAACCCCATAATTGCAGGGCTACTTGCACTGAAAATAGGGACTTTGGAAGCAGAGTGATTTACAGCGATATAGTATGGATCAGCGTCTCATTTGGGGGCCAGAAGGTTACCAAAAATGATTTGTTAGAATAAAGAGTGGAGAAAAGGATATCAGGGTCATGTCTACATAGATCCTAGGGAATGCTCCTCCTGTGCATTAATTCAGTTATGCCAGCCAGCACAGGAATTAATTGGTATGTATTTTGCTGCTAGAGGGACACACATATTTTTAAAATATGCCAGCACTGTGCAGAGGTAGAGCTATAAAATCTGCACAAAAATAAACCAACGTACTGCCTTTGAAATACAGACTGCAGCTGAAAGTGTTGAGTGAACACAGCGAGTGCAGTAAGAATCTTCAACCAATACTCTGTACAGGGGGTTGTATGTAGGTAGCATATTGCATCTATTCAGAGGTTTAACAATACTTTTAATGAAGAAGATGCGATTACATGTAGTGTTACCTTTGTTGAAGTCGGTGGAAAGAGGGAGCCCTAAAATAATAAACTACTAGCTATGTGCTCATATTACACTATACAGATTAAAAATGCATGCACATCATTTTGTACATAGATTTAAAGGGTGAGTTCACCTTCTTATGAAAAATGAACAGGAAAACCAACTTCAATTATCCTGGCCACTACTCTGGGCCCCACTGTACATAGCGCCCATGATGCCCCATTCTGTTGTACTGGCACAACTGTACACAATACACAGTCCCTTGGTAAACCTTAATGCAATGGCAAGTGCTCATTGGTAAACACAACCACATGATCGAACTGACTAATTTTCGTGAAAAGGTGAACTCGCCTTTTAAGGGGCCTAAACAGAAAGGGCTACATTTTTGAGATTAGAGACCTCCCACTGTTTCTAGAAAGATCCTGGATTCAGGGCCGTTCACACCACATAAACGAAGTCCAGAAGTGTTCCAGATGCATTTTTGCATGCGTGTTTACATTTATTTTTTGGTGTGTTTTTGATGCGTTTTTAAAGCGTTCCATTGTGTTTTTTACCCCTTTTCTTTTTTTAACCAAGATTTACTGGGCTTTGGTTGTTAGGAGCTAGCACCTGCTGGCGTCCTAACAACCAGTGACTCATTCCTGCTGTCAGGAGCAGGGATGAGTCATTGGTTGCTAAGAAGCTGGCATCCACCAGCTTCCTAACAACAATGATTGCAATGTTTCAGTGCAGTTCCAAGCAAAAAAAAATGCAGCCTGTTCTACTTTTGTTAACTGCACCAAAATGCACAGCACTGGTGTGAACAAGGGCCACTGGAATACATGGAAACTACTGTGTATGCATTTTTGATGCAGATTAAAAATGCGCTGGACTGCATGCAGTGTGAACCAAACCTCTGAGACTAGTACATGTGGAGAGAGATTGGCCAGTTACCTGTGTCCCCTCTGTAATCCCAGGAGAGCAGCTTGGAACCATGAACACCTGAAGTGACAGTGAATATCTTCTTAATTTTGTTGTTCCGGTGGGTGCTTAAAAAATAGATTTTGTTAGAAGGAAAAAAAAGGTCTTTTGTCAGAAGCAGAGATGAGTCATTGGTTGCTAAGGAGCTGGCATTTACCAGCTTCCTAACAACGATGAGTCATCCCTGCTGTCAGTGGGGATTACAGAATGTAAACAAAAGAGCCAGCATTAAAAACAAATGTGTAGGGTCACTGGTTGGTAGGACACTAGTGGGTGCGTTTTGCAATGTTTCAGTGCAGATCCAAGCAAAAAAAATGCAGCATGTTCTACTTTTGTTAACTGCACCAAAATGCACAGCACTGGAGTGAACTAGGGCCATTGGAATGCATGCAAAACACTGTGCATGCATTTTTGATGCAGATTAAAAACGCGCTGGACTACATGCAGTGTGAACCAAACCTCGGTGAATAGTACTTGTGGAGAGAGAGTACCTAGTTACCCGTGTCCCCTCTGCTAATCCCAGGAGAGCAGCTTCGAACCAGGAACACCCGAAGTGACAGTAAAGGTTTTTTTAATTTTGTTCTTGCTGTGGGTGCTTAAAAATTGATTTTGTCATCCTGACAAAAAAGGTCTTTTGTCAGGAGCAGGAATAAGTCATTGGTTGCTAAGGAACTGGTATCCACCAGCTTCCTAACAACAATGAGTTATCCCTGCTGTTGGTGGGGATTACCCGCTAACAGCAGAATGTAAACAAAAGAGCCAGCATTAAAAAAAATGTGTGGGGTCACTGGTTGATAGGACACCAGTAGGAGGAAGGAAATAAAAAAGGTCTTTTGTCAGGAGCAGGGATAAGTCATTGAGTCATTGGTTGCTAAGGAACTGTCATCCACCAGCTTCCTAACAACAATGAGTTATCCCTGCTGTTGGTTGGGATTACCCGCTAACAGCAGAATGTAAACAAAAGAGCTAGCATTCAAACAAATGTTTGGGGTCACTGGTTGGTAGGACGCCAGTAGGAGGAAGGAAATAAAAAAGGTCTTTTGTTGGTTATGTGACAATGAAACCATTGAAGATGTTGGGTTACCACCAAGATTTACAGACACTCACCTCCATTTTGGAGTGGGTGCTGGCAGAGGATAAAGGAAGCAGTAAAGAAAGATACCGTGGATCCTAAAGAATTTTCCAGCAGAGAACAATAGATAATCTTTTCATGCTATTCCATACTTAGAATAGACACCCGTTGCTCTATTCTGCTCAGAGTGCATGCCTCTATGAAAAGTGTGGTAAAAATGGTCACCCTTCAAAAGACTGGTTGCCCTAGACATGTCCCTCCAAACACTATAAATGATAACCCTGTTTTGTTCAGAGACCTTCCCTTGTTCAGAGAATTTCTCAGAACTATTTGTGAGAGATGCATAAGAATGTTTATGTCCAATAGGCATCCCCCAAAATACCTGCATTTGTATAGTCTGTATATGTGGCTGCAATGTGGGTTCTGCTTTCCTGCTGATGCCCATTTATCTGCCTTTATTTAAAGAGGTGTAGCCACGGTCAGCAGCTGACAGGGGGAAGAGCAGCTGTAGTTTCACTGTGCCTGTTCCTGCCCTTGCTCGTGTTTACAGGAGACTGCTATTGTGGCTCAAGCCTGCCCCCTAATGAATAGGGATGCACAAAGGATGTGGACTGGTAGGATTGTGGGAGCTGTAGTTCTGACAGATTGAGCTGATTTGATAAGACGGAAATGGGAAACTACAAATCCCATTAGGCACTGGGAGCTCAGAGGGGAGGTGATCTCCTGTTGCTTTTCCAAGGCTGTGGACAGGGGCGGACTGACAACTCATGGGGCCCCCGGGCAATAGGGGATCATGGGGCCCCTGTGTCCTTGCCCACACTCAAAAAAGCCTATAAAAAAGGTACCAGGGGTATTTCATGGGGCCCCCTACTGACCCCGGGCCCTCGGGCAGTGCCCGAGTGCTTGAATGGTCAGTCCACCCCTGGCTGTGGAAGAGAAGTGTGGAGGTTATCATGAGAGACTGAGTGCACATATGGCTGCTGGCAGACTGCTCGCAGCTGTACTTGAGAGGGAGAGAGGCATAGCAACATGACTTTCTGGGACATTGCAGAGTGTCACTGATTCTGATAGAGTCTGCTGCCTGATCAAGGGGGAAGGACGCAGTGGACACAGACCAGCTGTTGTCACCCAGCATATAAAGGGAGGCATTCTGCTAACACAGGAAATTGGAAAGAGGCCACTAGCCAAAACCACACTACACTTTAACAAAGGAGACAGTGTTACCTGCAAGTACCACAAAGCCAGTGTCATTATCTGTGCTTAAAGGGACCAAAGTCAGTGTCAATATCAGTGCTTAAAGGGAGACGACCCTGAGTTCGCTGACATAACAGTTGGGCCCCAAGGAGCTGGCCAGCAATAGAAAATATACTACAGGCTGCTGAATTGCTAGGGTGGTAAAGCTCTCCTGAGTTCAGATTGCCGAGTATAGGGTTTAGGAGGAGTTGATTTTTTCACCCATTGATTTTTATTGACAGTACATTTCTTTCCATTGTCCACCTATTTGCAATATATATTTATTGTATAGTTTAAATGTTTGATGGGTCATTGCTGTTGTTTTATATATCTTTGGCTACTGGAATACTGCATATACATCTGCAATAAATATTTCCCAGCCAAATGTGTCAGAGTAAGTAGTGCTAATATCAAAGTTGTGGGTACCGAAACAGGAAGCCCAATACATCCAGTGGTTCCTTTGGGGGTAAGTATGACGGGCGTAGCTTCAGACCCCCAGCCCTTCTCAACAACTCGTGACCAAAGGACTAGCCAATCTAAAACCGTGCTGTCACGTGCGTACCAATGCCACGCTCAGCTGCACCCTGCACAAAGATTTTCCAGGTAATGGGCCACAATGTATGTACCGCAGCCTGAGAGCAATTGTTACTGGGTCAGGTTAATTACGCAATTAACCCTTCACACTGCCACCACTACCTTTTTGTACAGAGTAGGAGGAAACTCGCCAATCTTAGCAGTAACACTATGATGTTTGAATAAGCGTCTGTATACGCACTGTCACCGCAGGCAGATGTTTGCAGAAGTTTAAAAACACACAGTAGCGCTCTTCAGAGACAGGGATTCTTAGTTTGCAATAAAGAGCTTTAGAAACAGTTCAACACTTTTCAGAAAATAGGATTTATTACTAAAAAGGTCAAAATGGTGCAATAAAAATATTTACAGAAAAAAATGTAGCCAATATATTTATATATATATATATATATATATATATATATATATAAATACAGAGAGCAATACCACAACAGAGAGATATCATACAGAAGTTTAGAGAGGTAGAATACTTGCCGTCAGCCTTGGTTTAAGCAGATTCAAGGGTCCTGAACAAAAGGGTACCGTTCTCTCAAAGTTGGTTCCTGATGTTAAAAGGGAGATCTGTTCATCTCCCTTCTCCAGGCCTGACAGCCTATTTTGTAGTTCCCCAGCAGGGGGTGTCTCTGAAGCCAAGGGCCAATTGCCTCATTTGGGGAGGGGGGTCTAGGTGGAGGCCCAAGCTAGAACCAAATCCCTCCCAAGTTATACCAGGGTCAATAACCTTCCCTAGGTACATGTAGCATCCTATCCACTGGTAGGATAATCTGCAGAATAATATTCTGAACGTCCAGATACCAGCTATGACATATCTGTTTGGGACAGTTAAGGAGATATCGCTTTCTGCTCTTGGATAGACGTAATCTAGGGGTGTAAGGTATCAGGTGACTTGTATTAAAATGACCTCTCTGAATATATGCTTTGTAATCTTGTATGTATTTCTCAAGAGAAATTATGAAAGTGTATAAAAAAGTGGTCTCCAAATGAGATATATGTTTTACTGCTATCCTGGAATGGTTTTGAAGTCCAGTGACTGATGTGTTTATAGCTTTACGATGAGCTTCAGAGCATTCAGTGCAAGAGTGGGACAGACATCCTGGCATCAGCTAATTGGGTTTACAACCATCAAGGATATCCAGCTGTGTCCTGTGCACTCCTGAACCCAGCACACCAGGACCACGTGTCACTCAACAGAGAGGGAGGGGGGAGCTGATTTGGAGTTAGAAATGATACAAGATGGACGGTCTATGCCAAAATTAAGCGTCCATATTTGTACGTACAATTGCTACAACCCACCAGAACAGGAAGCCCAATACATCCAGTGGTTCCTTTGGGGGTAAGCACTACAGAGGTTAGCACTTGAAATGCATTGTCTGCTCCCAGTACTCCCATTTCATTTCCTAGTTTAACCGGAAAAGTCTAACGGCTGCTGCCACTATCAAGACAGCTACAGCAAACTCACCTGCCAGAAGTGACAGCCACAAGTTCATGCAAGTGTACAATCCAAACGCACACGTTCCTGCGTTAAAAATGGCTGAGTGTTTAAGTGGGTGCTGCAGCGACCGTCGGCTGGAACTGAACAAAATCAGCAAGGGAGAATGACACCAGCACACCGAGGATCACCAATATGGGTTCAAACGTTTTAATCAACAATCACATAGTTACAGCAAGGCAACTTTTCGTAGTCTCGCAGGACCCCTTTGTCCATCACATGTCTGATGAAGGGGTCCTGTGTTGCCTTGCTGTAATTATGTGATTGTTCATTAAACCTTTTGGACCCATATTGGTGATCCTCGGTGTGCTGGAGACATTCTCCCTAGCCACAAGATCATCTGCTACTGGCCATGGCCATGGCCTGCTACTGGCCATGGTGTTTGTGCTACAGTTGAACTATCTCTTTCTGGCCTGATGTGCACTGTTCAAGATGCAAAAAATGTGGGTTCCAGCCTTGATTTTATTTATTAAATGTTACTCAATTTTATTGCATGGGATCTGTGTGCTCTTTCTGCTTTTTTCTGTTCACTTTAGTCTGTGGATACCCTCCATTTGTTTTTGGAGCTGCTGGATCAAAGTGCATTCCTTCCTGTGAGCCTCTTCTATTCCACGCACATCTGCTGTGGATTGCCACCACTCCATTACGCTCAAGGATACAGCTAACCAAATACTGTGTGCTTTTCTATGCTTGTTTCTTTTAATATAGCTATTTTTGCTGTTTATTTTTTGCACTTCACATTTTTTTCCTTAAAGTGGTCAACACTGCTGAAAGCCTTCAATATACTGTACATCTTTTTTTATATTTTCAGCCTATTTCAAACGTAAAGTGGTTCTAAATCCTTAACATTTTTTTACCTTAATGCATTCCCTGCACTAAAGAATATGTAAACCAAACATTTCATATTCTTGATATGTGCTGCACCATGAAAAAGTATCCTATTCTCTTTGTATTGCTACCTTTGTGTGAAATTCCTGGTGTCCCTGCCAGTCCCGCTGCTTTCCTATTAAAAAATGACCACACTAGGCAGGAGAGCACAGCGTGGTCAGTTCTCTAGCTATGCTGGGAACTGAGTCTGCTCTCCTCCAATGATCAGACTTGTCCTGACACATCCCTCTGCACAGCCATACACTGGGAATTATGCAGCTGAGAATAGAGGGTATGTGATCACTTAAAAAGGGGAAAAAAGTGCTTATTATGGGTTTTTTTGTAAATATCTATACACAAATGTTTTTCTTTCATTTCTATTTTAAACTGAATGGATTGTTTCACAAGGTGATGGTTTACATATACTTCAAACTAAAAAATGTTCCAGTAACTGTATCGCCCCTCTTACCCCCCCCCCCCCCCCATCCACATACTTACCTCACTCAATCCAGCACTGTACTTGTCTGTAGTGGATTTCCCCACTCTCACAGGATTGTTGAGGCAGCAGGAGCCAATGGCTCTTGCTGCTATTACTCAAAACCAGTGATGAAGGAGCTGGTGGCAGGGCCGCACTACGCTTTCTGTGTCTATGGACGCAGGCAGCGTGGCTCAGGATCAAGTCCACAGGTGTACCACAATAGGAAGCAGCTTCCTATGGTGGTACACTTAAAAGAGGAGGAGCCAGGAGTGCCTGCGGCAGTCCCTAGAAGAGGAGAGTTGGGGCCACTCTATGCAATCCTATTACACAGATCAGGTAAGTACACTCACTGGCCTCTTTATTAGGTACACCTATTCAATTGCTTGGTAACAAAAAAATTCTAATCAGCCAATTACATGGCAGCAACTCAATGCATTTAGGCATGTAGACTTTGTGAAGCATCAGAATGGGGAAGAAAGGGGATTTAAGTGACTGAACGTGGCATGGTTGTTGGTGCCAGACGGGCTTATCTGAGCACTTAAAAAACTGCCGATCTACTGGGATTTTCATGCACAACCATCTCTAAGGTTTACAGAGAATGGTCCGGAAAAGTGAGCAGCAGTTGTGTGGACAAAAATGCCTTGTTGATGTCAGAAGTAAGATTAGAATGTGCAGACTGGTTCGAGATGATAGAAAAGCAACAGTAACTCAAATAACCACTCGTTACAACCAAGGTATGCAGAATACCATCTCTGAAAGCACAACACATTGAACCTTGAAGCAGATGGGCTACAGCAGCAGAAGACCACACCAGGTGCCACTCCTGTTAGCTAAGAACAGGGAATGGAGGCTACAATTTGCTCAGGCTCACCAGAATTGGGCAATAGGAGAATGGAAAAATGTTGCCTTGTCTGATGAGTCTTGATTTCAGCTGCAACAATCAGATGGTAAGGTCAAAATTTGGCCTAAACAACATGAAAGCATGGATTCATCCTGCCTTGTATCAACGGTTCAGGGTGGTAGTGTAATGGTGTGGGGGATATTTTCTTGGCATACTTTGGGCCCCTTAGTACTTATTGAGCATTGTTTAAATGCCACAGTCTCCCTGAGTATTGTTGCTGAACACGTCCATCCCTCTATGACTACAGTGTACCCATCTTCTGGTGGCTACTTCCAGCAGGATGATGCTTCTTGTCACAAAGCTCAAATCATCTCAAACGGGTTTCTTGAACATGATAATGAGTTTACTGTACTCCATTAGCCTCCACAGTCACCAGATCTCAGTCCAATAGAGCACTTTTGGGATGTGGTGGTACGGGAGATTCGCATCATGGATGTGCAGCCGACACATCTGCAGCAACTGCTTGATGCTATCATGTCAATATGGACATATGGAAAATCTCTGAGGAATCTTTCCAACACCTTGTTGAATCTATGCCATGAAGAATTAAGGCAGTTCTGAGAGCAAAAGGGGGTCCAAACTAGCAAGGCGTACCTAATAAAGAGGCCAGTGAATGTGTAACATGTTTGTTATTTTAAAAATAAAAAAATGACTTTACAATCACTTTAAAAGGACTATCACCAATTAAAAAATACAAGTAAAAACACAGAAAAATAAGGAATGGCTGTTTGTCCATACTACTTTGGCTAAGTAATGCATGCATTTCCTTTGTTTCTTAAAGATTAAGCCTCTCATCAATTGCATT
Source organism: Staurois parvus (assembly GCF_062004578.1). Taxonomy (NCBI): domain Eukaryota; kingdom Metazoa; phylum Chordata; class Amphibia; order Anura; family Ranidae; genus Staurois; species Staurois parvus. The sequence continues at coordinate 2,887,419 of NW_028318260.1, read as the reverse complement.
AGGATGTGATTGAACTTCTCACATGCCCCTTTGCCATGTGGGAAGTAAAGGGGTAAAGTGGTACACCATAACTAGATTGTATCTGTCTACAGCCATGTCGAGAATAAGAAAGTCAGTGGTCAGTGCTTCCAGCGGGGCAGATGTGTACCAACTCAGAGGTGTCTGGGCCTCAGCACCCTTTTACACTCTACAAAACAGGACAGAAAAACAAGCAACAAAATCTACAGATCTAAAGAGCCTAGTATGAATGGAATAGTTTTTTTTAACTAGTCCAGCTCAGTGCTTACATGGTAAGGATTCTTTGGTTACCCTGCACCTGCAATGATCTGCCATTACCTGGTCTGAGAATAATACAGTTTTATTAAGGAGTTGGTTAAACAACAACATAAGCAATAGTCATCAGTAACCAGTTGAACCACCAATAAAATATTAACAGCTTTGGGACAACAAAGCTACCAAGATAATCTGTCTTCATACAAAAGACCCTACCTTGAACACTTTCCAGTGAACAAACAGCTTAGTTCTACCAGTGTTGGGGCCCTTGTGGTGGTGTGCCAAAGTGAAAAAAAAGATAGTGGCCAAGACTCCTCTCACCACTGATGAAAGAGTCCACCAAGTGGCTAGTCAAAGGGTCCCCCTCTCAAGACAGGTTACCTGTTACAGCTGCAGATATAGATCTAGATAGATTATAATCCTGTGCAGGTTCATATCCCTTAGGCAGTGTTCCATCATCCCCTGGAATGTAGCAATGCATTGTTCAGTTTGAAGGCCATACTTTGAAACTGGCACAACCCCATGGGATTAATGAATACAGTGATTGGCCGATCCACCTTGGCAACAAGGAACTGCCAATACCTGCACATGAGTTCAAGTGTGAATAAAAAATTGGAGTGTCCTAGGGAGGCAAGGGATTCCTTGATCCATGGAAAAGGATAGACATCCCTTGTGATAACACCATTCAGACACCTATAGCACACACAAAAGAGAAGGGTGCGTCCTTCTTCTTCACCAAAATAGTTGGAGCTGCCCTTGGGTTTTCATCCTCTTTGATCACCCCTTGTTGCATCATCTATGCTAGCATCCACTTGACATCATGGAAGAGTTGTAGAGATATGCTTCAGTGCCTCTCCCAGATGGGAGGGCTCTCTACTCTGGGTATTTTGTGTTCATTCCTATTGCTAAAGATTAGGTTATGGTCCCCCTGTGAAAACACCTGTGACCACTTATCCAATAGATTCATTTTTGCTTCTGAATGTGTATTCAGTTCTGTGGTCAGTTGTAGGATTGGTAGTATTTGCTCTCCTGCCCGCTCCCAACTTATTCCTGCTAACCACTGAGTTACATTCATTTTTACCACATAGTGACGACCTATGAGTTACACCACATGTAAGCGTGCTTACTATGCCCTTCTGGTCCTTCCCCCACAGCTAACTTTTAATCTATGTAATCCTCACAAATTCTATGGAAAGCTCATTGGAGACTATCATTGAGATCCATGGCATGCCCAGGTTCATCACCTTCGTAGGAAAGTAATTCTGGAACACCAGTTCTGGCCAGGTAGTGACTTTAAAGCTGGTATTGAAGGCACGTGACCTCTTTGTTGTTCAAGCATCCATGCACAACAGGACAGTCAACTACCACATCTATGGCTCTTAGATGGGGAATCGTTCAGCTTTGCCGCCCCATTGCTTGACTCCTGGCAGTGGGGCATTCTAATTTGACAGCTTCTTCTGTGTATGGTGGGGGCAGTCTCTCTGACAATGGCCCAATTGTTGACAAACCCGGCACAGAGACAATGGCCTTTTCCCTTGGCATGCCTTCCTTTTCCCTTGGAGGAGTATTCCTGTCTATACTTCAACAAGAAAAACTCTGTCTGAGGTTGAGCCATCCATTCTCTCTAGTTCTGGATGACCACCTACCATGAAGTGGTCTTTTCAGTTTCAGGTGGGTCAATTTCCCATCTATGATTGCCATTTGTATGCCTAAGACTATATGTATTTGCTCCTCCTTGCTATGGCTTTGAACTTCAAATTGGTGTTGCTTTCAACTTTCTCTTGCAAGGATTCTCTGATTTTGTTTGGCAGCCTACAAATTATTCCTTTAATCATCCGTCCCCATATTGTGGAATTGAATCTCTAACTCTAGAAGTGCACCAAACGTTACAGCTTGGCTATAAACCCCATCTATGCAGTTATCTTATCAAGGAAATCCTAGTCTTTCCTTGGGAGGAGCAGGATTACCTTTTTTCTTCTTCCTTTAAGGTGTTAACTACCAGTTCTGCCTTCTGAGGAGGCAGGATCCCATATGATCAGATCAGGCCTCACAATCTCTTAACACAATCAGCCTGGCCTGGGTCTGTGTACTTGGGTAATTGATGCTGAAGGAATCTTGTCAGGAATAAGGGTCTTTAATACAGGGGAGGTAGGTTGCCTGCATCCCTCTAGAGTAGTACTACCTATGTCATGCCACTACCAGGGGAGGACTGTAGGAAACTCGGGCACTGCCCGAGGGCCCGGGGTCAGTAGGGGGCCCCATGAGATGCCCCTGGTACCTTTTTCATAGGCTTTTTTGAATTTGGGCAAGGACACAGGGGCCCCATGATCCACTATTGCCCGGGAGCCCCATAAGTTGTCAGTCCGCCCCTGGCCACTACCATGGTGTTTTTCAACAATACTGATCAACAAATGTCTTGTGTCTGAGTGTAATGTGCCCAGGGCAAATTTGAATCGGGTACCAGTCTTTCTGCATTGAGCTAAGTGTGGGAATTTCTGAAGAACAAGGTATTGACAAGGGAAGATATGGATGCTTGCTGCAGACAATAAAAAATTGGGAGACCTTAGTGTTGGCATTTTGATTAGTGGGCAGACACTAGGTCACAAAAATATTGTTCTAGTAACTGATTTATCCTCTTGGTGTGTCTGTGGTGCTTTGGATGGTAGGCCGAGATAAACTGCAACAATATACCTAAGGACTCACAGAAGCCTTTTTTTCCAGAAGCAGGTGAATCGGACCATGTGGTTGGAAAGTATTTGGGTTGGCATGCCATGAGGCCTGAACTTTTTCTAGATAAAGACTGCAAAGGGCAGCAGGGGAAGGGGCACAAAATGTGCTGATTTTTAAAAGCTCTCTACCACTACCCAAATAAACAAAAAGCCCTCAGAGGGAGGGATATCTGTAATAACTTTCCTAGGGAGATGGCACTGAGTTTCTCTGGGATTGGGTAGCGTAAGAAGAGGACCTGTCATGAACAGGTGTCAGGCTCAGAGGCCAGTGGCTATAGCAGTGGAAAATCTCACACAGAAAACAGCAGGATAAATACACAAGCAGATTTTCTTGGCATGTGATGCAAACTCTACTGTACAATTATAAGTGCAGTGCTATGAATCACCAGGTGAAATACACATATCTAAGAGACCACAAATGGTCATGCAAATGAGTTAGGCAAAGTGAAAGAATACAATATGCAAACAAATTGTACAGTGAATGTTCAAAAATAAACATATATCAAATGTGTCCTTTAAAGAACAGTACCATAAGTGTTAGTAGTGAAAAATAGCAGTGTGATGCAAACTCACCCAAGATACAGGACCTAATAGTAGAGATGGGTTTCACTGCGTGCTAGTGCCAGGTGCCAGTCCTCAGGATTGTCCACTTAGAAGGTAAGCAAGCCAGAGTAGTTAACAGATGTAGCAAGTAGGGATCAAGCAGAAGCATAGTCGGTAAACAAGCCAGTGGTCGGTAACAGATGGTAGCAGGTCAGGATCATAGGTGGAAGCGTAGTCGAGAAATAGGCCAAAGGTCAGTAACAAATAGTTGCAGGTGGGGATCAAGTGGAAGCATAATCGATGAACAAGCCAAAGGTCGATAACGAATGAAAATCAAGATGCAGAGCATAAGAAGCAAGATATGGGGCAGCACAGTGGCTAAATGGTTCCACTTGGCAGTACTAGGGTTGTTGGTTCAAATTCCAACCATGGCACCACCTGCCTGGAGCTTTTAAACCATTTTCCTGGCAGCTTTCCGAAAGTGGGCGGGTGCCACACCCACTCTAGGAGGAGCTAGCAGAAAGGTTCCATGAGGATAACAGAGTCATGCCCAGCCACTATATTGAATCAACGTCATTATCTAAAAAGTCACACTTTTGCTTCAGTTCAGCTTCTTATCTACCCTAAACTTAAAAATTTAGCACAGTGGCTAAATGGTTAATGTGACGATTGCGGCGTCAGACCCCAGCCCTTCTCACCAACTCGTGACCGAAGGACTAGCCAATCTAAAACCACGCTGTGTAACAATGCCACGCCCAGCTGCACCCTGCACAAAGATTTTCCAGCTAATGGACCACAACCGGTGTGCCGGCAGCCTGGGAGCGATTGTTACTGGGTCAGGTTAATTACGCAATTAACCCTTCACAAAGCCACCACCTCCTTTTTGTACAGAGAAAGAGGAAACTCGGCAATATCAGCAATAACACTATGATGTTTGCATAAGCGTCGGTATACCACTGTCACCACAGGCAGCGATATACCGAAGTTTAAAACACACACACAGTAGCGCTTTTCAGAGGCAGGGGTTCTTTAGTTTGCATTAAAGAGCTTTAAAAACAGTTCAACACTTTCAGAAAGTAAGATTTATTACTAAAAGGTCAAAAGGCTGCAATAAAAATATTTATAGAAAAAGATGTAGCCAATGTATATAACTATACAGAGAACAATAGCACAGCAAAGAGATAACAGAAAGGAATTTAGATAGATAAAGTACTTGCCATCAGCCTGGGTTAAGCAGATCAGGTTTCAGAGCAAAAGGGCCGTCTCCCAGAGTTGGTTCCGATGTTACAAGGGAGAATCTTCAACTTAGCTCAACTCAGCTTAGCTTACCTTCAAGCATCACAGCCTTTATCTAGGAACTCAGCAGGGTGTCTCCCTGAAGCAGAGAACCAATCACCTAATTTGGGCGGGTGTGGCAGGAGGAGACCCAAGCTATGACCAGAAATCCCTCGTAGCTTATATTATGGTTCATAACTTACCCTGGATACATATAACATTCTATCCATGAGTAGATTAATACGCAGAATCTTCTGCTGAACGTCTACATATGAAATATGAGATACCTGCTGGGATGGTTAAGGAGATATTATTTTCTGCTCTCCTGTTGATCTCAGCTAGGGGATGTAATATACCAAACAATTTGTATTAAAGTGAGCCATCCGAATATGTGCTCCATGTTTGTGTAAATCTTTCATAATCCAAGATATGTAATCATAGGGGAAAATGAATGTTGAATGTGGTGTCTGGTTTACTGTTTATCTGGAATGTCTTTGAGCTCAGTGAAGGACTTGGTTTATGGCTTTATGATATCCCAGATTGAGAAGTTAACAGACATCTAGGCCCCAGCTCGGTTGGAATTTTATAGCCCTGGAGCTCTCCCACTGGGTCCTGTTGCCTTTTTAACACAGACCACATTCCTGAGGGAGGGGGAAATTGGAGGAGGAAGCCTGATTTGGGAGTAGACATGATACAAGATGGAAGATCCTTTGCCCAAAATGGAGGTTCGCATCCATCTCTGTGTGCACATTTGCTACAGTTAGCTCTTCTGCCTGGCAGTACAAGGGTCATTGGTTCAAATTCAAACCATGTCACAACCTGCCTGGAGTTTGCATGTTCTCCCTGTGCCTGCATGGGTTTCCTCCAGGTACTCAGGTTTCCTCCCACACTCCAAAGACATGCTGGTAGGTTAATTGGATCCTGTCTAAATTGGTCCTAGTATGTGTATGTATAAATGTAAGTTAGAGACCTTAAATTGTATGCCCCTTGAGGGTTAGGGACTGATGTGAATGCACAATAACTACTGTATATGTAAAGTGCTGCATAAATTGATGGCACTATATAAGTACCTGTAATAAATAAATACAAATAAAATATTGGCTGGAAAAGAGTACAAAAGGAAGTGCAAAGACATGGCTTAAATAAGAAGTTCATGGGGGGAGCAAGGAGTTCAAAGTTCACCACAAACAACATAGAAAGTAAGTTTGTCCAAGGCATTAGGCAGGGAGCTCTCCAGCATCTCAGGTGGCTCAGACACAGAAGACCTATTGAGTCCAAATCCAGGTAATGAAAACACCACTTGATGCATTATTAAGAGAGTTCATTTTGGCATAAATTACCCAAGCTTTTTATAACACGTAAAAAACGTTTATGAGAAATAGCAGCAATTTACAAAAGAAGCACAGTTTACATATCCAGTCATCAAAAGGAGCTTAAGGCATATAAATACAGTAGATTACAGTATAAATCTTGGATATAAGCAGCATCACAGGGATGACATGAATCACTTACAGTATCAATTAATGCAGAATACCTGTGTTTACACAACTTCACAAAAGCTCTTGGAGGCAAACAATGGAGAGTAATACTGTACATTTATTTGCATGTTAAATCTGAAAAGAAAAGCCATACTGTCAGTAGAGAATCAATTTTGTGCTTCTATTCAAAGAGGGATAAGGAGGCAGACATATAAAAGTATATACAGTGATACACAGTAGGTGATGAAGAATTACTTTGATAGATATTTTTCATTAAGTCTATAGCCCAAACTATTTTTATTTTACATTTTAACAGAGTAGGGATAATGTCTGCAAACTTTTTTTTTAATTCTAATTTATTAAAATAAAAATGAGGAAAATCAAGTTGGCAACCCGGAAATATAAAAAAAATAAGTGGAAGGTACTTGTTTTTCATGAGCCCACAATGATGAATGTTCACACATACTGTATTTCCTCATACAGTTTTACTCTGTATCCTAAGTCGTTTAGACCTGACAGCGGGGGTTTTACACACAATCTCGATGGCTGCAGAATTGTGTATTGTGCATTGTGTGTAAATTTAACAAGTAGACTGCCGCCTGTCAGGTGAAAGCAGTCCAGTGCTTACAACCCCTGTAACAGCAACCCCCCCCCCCTTCCTGCAGGCATGCTCCTGCCATGTATCTTGGGCTCCACTTGCTCATATGCGTGCCCAGGACCGGCTTAGCGGGTGCCATTGGGTAGAGTGGACGAAGCTGAGTGGACACACGTCCACTCTTCCCCTTCTTGTAGGTGACCTCTCTCCTCAGTATGGCCGGGAAAGAAATTAATGCAATGCAACCTGCATTGTAGAGCACAGAGGAAACATTCAGGGTCTTCTAGACCCTGGATGTCTCATTAAAGAGAACTTGCCACCAAAAAATCACCACATAGGGGTGAGGAAAAAAGATTGAAGCAAAAAAAAAAAATTTAAATTTTAAAAAATCAAAGTCACTCCCAAGCACATAAAATCACTCCCAAATACATTTTAAGGCTCCACCTGGCCCACATCTACAGACGCTTCTTCTTTACAGATTATTCAAAATAATGTAAAAAAAAATTAATGTATTCAGAGATGTAAATAGATGTATAAAGTGCTATTTTAATATGTTGGGAGACATATTGATTTCTGTCATATATTTCTTTTTACCACAATCAAATTCCGTAAATTCAGTATTGATGGGGTGTACATAGTGAATACCCTCTTTTATCTCTGGAGGTCTTTGATGTAAAAACATCAATGATTTAAAGCACATACTGTATCTTTATTTGCATGGTAAAGTGAAAAGAAAAAGCCATACTGTCAGTAAGAAGTCAATTTTGTACTTCTATTCAAAGGGGTTAAGGAGTCAACTATATAAAAGAGTATACAGGAATACACAGCAGGTGATAAAAATGTATTTTTATGGTTATTTTATGTTATTTTAGATTATATCTATAGCCAAACTTTTTTTTAAATTTTGATACAGTAGAAATAATGTTGCTGTCTGTATCTACTTTTATAATTTTCATAATGATATTAAAACATAAATAAAGAGAATCCAACTGGAAATCAAGGAATATTATAAAATACAGTTTTACTGTATATCCTTTGTTGTTAGCTTTAGGGTATGTGCACCCCAGCCGCTGAGTTACAGCACAGCGACTGAAATATGGTGTGGTCCGGCCTGATCAGCATAGCCTGTTCCTTCTTTTTTATTTTTACAAACTTTACTGAGGTGTCACACAGACATCTCATAAATTTTGATTGCCAGCTATGTGGTGAGAGGTGGTTGATTGCCTCAAGCTGTGCTGTTAAAAAGTACTACATGCAGTACTTTCTTTCAGTGCACACCAGGGGCGGACTGACAACTCATGGGGCCCCCGGGCAAAAGGGGATCATGGGGCCCCTGTGTCCTTGCCCAAACTCAAAAAAGCCTATGAAAAAGGTACCAGGGGCATCTTGTGGGGCCCCCTACTGACCCCGGGCCCTCGGGCAGTGCCCGAGTTTCCAAATGGTCAGTCCGCCCCTGGTGCACACCACCTGCACACCACCACAGTGGTGTGAACTGGGCAGATAAGGAACAAGGCATTTGCCTTGTCATGTGAAGAGACTGCTCTGTAATAGCCATCCAACTCGCCTTCTGCTTCTGATGTGAATGGGCCCTTAAGAAATAAAAACACTAATACATTATATTCGAAATTATGTAAAAAAAGAACACATCATTGTAAATAGATGTATAACGTGTTATTGTTACATATTTATTTTTTTCATATATTACTTTTTAACAGTCAAATTCTGTCAATTCAGTATTGGTGTACTGCATAGAGCAAATACCCTGTTTTATCCATGAATCTTCAGAAAATATACAGTATATTAATTGCTTCCACCCTTAAACAAAAAACAAAATCCAATAAAAAGTGCATACAACCTTACATTCAAAAATCCCCAATGATATTTCAATTATTAGATAACAATGTGTTTAAAAATACAAATAAAAGTGCTAAAAGTGATTCTTCATATAGAATTCAGAAACCAAATAAATATCCACTTTCAAGCAATCCTCGTGTTAACCTTCTTTATTGCATACTCCAGCCCCCTTCGGGGGCTAAACTCAGCACGTGATTTTGACCGCTTAAATTAATGAGTAGATCAAACCCTGCTTCAGCAGCATGTACACTTCAATATTTACAAAACAAAGAAGGATGGAGAGATCATAGAGCTAACTTTGTTTATGCTCTGTAAAGCTGGAGCATAAAATTATCAAAAAGGAAACACTCAGACGTTAAAATTGCTCTCCTTGCACTTAGGATATAAACCAAACCATTGGCATCTGGATAGTACACTACATAGTGGTACCTCTTGTGTGTGCATACTTCCATACGTAATGACTTTACAGTGTCATAGTCTCGACCAACATGTTTCGTCACTCTGACTTGAGAGTGGTAACAGCTAAGTGAACCTCCCGTACTTATAACTTCTATTAATAATAATTTGATTAATTATACTTTTTATTATTTCCACCCTCACTCCAGAACATATAATTCCTACTACTTTTGTGACAGTGAGAGATCTTGCCACTGTGTAAAAGTAGGTAAAAGGGACACAGAGTTTGCATGAATGCAAACTGTGGGACACTGGAATATCAGCTTCAACCTGTTTTTACAGCTATCTCTGGGTTTTGGTATTCCCAAATTGGGTTCCGGAGTTATGAAATTTTAAAGAGTTTTTTGGGGGGATCACCAGCCCAGTGTCTTGGTTGCAGGAGTGCACAGCCTTTATAATGATAGGTTTGGGGGTAGCTCAGGGCTCCTGTTAGGAGACAGGTGTGCACTGCTCAAAAGACAGCACTCCATGCTGGAGAAGAAATTCCTTGACCATAGCACAGAGGGAGTCAAGATGGCAGCTGAGGACTGAGACAACTATGTGAGTCCAGGGGGCCAAGGGAATCTGGAGGTCTCGAAGGAGTGAGAGGTGCCAAGAGATCCCTTATTGAAAGTTAATGGAGTAGACCTGTGCAGCAGGGTGCTGCCACTTAGAGGCTGAGATAGATAGAAGAGAGTCCAGAGAGCTTGGAGAGCTGGGTGAGATGGCTTGAGGGACCACTGAATAGCCAAGGTTGAGGCCGAAACAGCAGTCCTGCAGTAGAGAGAGCCTGTTGGCTTGGCATTTTCCTGTTACTTGTTCTTGGTGGTGAAAATCCCTTGCGTGGTCAACTGTTTGGTGATCTTTAAATTTGTTTAATAAAAGCTGGTGAGCCTTAAAACCAGTTTGGTTTGGCATAGACTCACTACGAATGAATTTCCAATTAGGTAAATTACCCTAAATATCACACTTTGTATCATTCCTGTTACACTGTAGCAATTCTCAAGAGCAATATATTAATACATTTCAACAAAAAAACAAATCCTCACCAATTTTAAATCATATGATCCACTACATAAATATCCCTCTATTAAATACCCTTTTTTGACCCATCCCATATACAAGCTATACAACAACATGTACAGTAATTACTGCATATATCTAATAATTAACATATATACTGTATATATACAGTATATATATATATATATATATATATATATGTGTGTGATAATAAAAGAATACCGCAGTTGGATTCTGTTATTTGTTGGAGTGCCGAGTGAATGCTATGATGGGCAAGGGCAGGTGTTCATTTGGTAGAGGGTCTTTCAGATGCGCAGAATATGTAATGGTGTAAATACTGGTTAAAAGTACCTGTGTTTTACTACCTGTCTATTGTGTGTGTGTATATGACTTGCTTTTAGTTATTGCACCCAGCATTTTCGTTCCAAATGGCTACACTAAAATGGATACACCACAGATCCCAATAGGCAATGAGCAATAGGAGGAGTGCAGAGATGATTTTTCAAGGGAGTTAGAGAGAGTGCACCTCTGTCTGAATATTTGCCTGCCAGCTGGAGAATATACAAGCCGAGATCTGAGCCTGAGATTGGGTGTGATGACACCCAGGTGCAGTGCAGCACTGCCCACATCACAGCACCTGTACCACTGCCACAGGGAGATGGAGCATCCACTCATCTTGTGTTTCCCTCCCCTGATCACCAGAGGATTGTGGGGAGAGACTTAGGGGGCCTCCCCTTCTATAGCAAGCAGTAAGAATCCTGGAGACTGGTGAGAGGGCTATTAGCCCACTGCTGATACTGATAGCAGGGACTGAGCCACTCACAGCAGAACACCAAGTGTACCCAATCCATACCACACCCATACTGCACCCTATACCATATACCATACTTATTCCAAACCTAGACTGCACCGCATTATACCAAACCTTTATTGCATCTGACCCACATCTACCTTGCACCTGTGCTAAGACTATGCCATACCTATACTATACCTATACTACATGAGAGTAACCTGGGATTGTCTTTGGTGCACCAACACTCTTAAAAGGGCCCTTACAATAGCCAGCAGAAGAACATCTCAAAGGAAGGCCCATAATAATTATTCTTCAAGTCCCCTGTCCCCATCTGTTTTTCTTTTGGACAGTGCATACCCAGTTGGTTACCCAGGCATTTTATGCTTGCCTAATTACCAACCATACTAAGTGACAATATATTAAGTTTGCCTTTACTACCTGGTCTGATGCATGTTTTCTAAGTATTAAAACTAATATAGTAAGTATTACCTTCAGTGATTTCCTGTAATATTGTATGTTTGTACACTCAACCTGGTGAGTTAGAGGGGCTAAGGCTTTTTGGAAAAGGTTGAGGCAAAGAAAGAGCACCCGTCCTATTTTGCAGTTTCTACGGGGGTAGTGCTGTAGAGTTCTGAGGGCCCATCCAAATAACAATTGTGTTATCTATTTACCACTGAAAATAGATCAAATGTTGGGAGAATGAGTTATTAGACCAAATTTAAATGTTTCTCCCAGACACCCATCAACAGGTTTGCTTAACATGGCAAAAAATTAGCACCCATAGTTGTGCTGTTTTTTTGTAAACACCCAAAAACTAAAAATACTTATGTTGTAAAGCAAAGCAGGGACAATTAGAAATAAGCAATGCCTGTGCAGAATGAATATCATCCCAGATGATCTGCTAATGGTCCATTTGTGAGTGGAAGTGGACTGTATATGTTATGGCGGGGGTCCTAGCTTCTGTCACTGCAGGGCTGCAGTGTGAATCTGTAACAGGCTTGGGCATAAATTATCACAGCCCGGCCCTACTGATACCCTGTGGTGTATGAGTGGGGCAGGCTTTCATAGTTCCATACCCTGACTGCACTGCTTTGGTGATAAGGATCTCTTCTTGTCGTTTCAACTGCCCCCACCGCAACACAACTATGCTAGAAGTGCCCATACCTGATAGATGACATGTAAGGCAAATTACTATAAATGTTTTTATTCTGCTTAACTAAGTGTTTTATTGCAGCAGAGAGATGTGTTTCTTTTCTTCTTCGGTCTCCAAAACATTCCTGAATTGTAAGGAGCTAATTCATTTAAATTAGAACAAAATCATTTGTTTAATTTTTTTAAAGCCTAACTCCAGGAAGAAATAAACCTCACAAAGCCCCTTTACCTCTCCCTCTCTGCTCGCCATCCTGATCCTACTTTTTTTAGAATTTTTAGCATATTTACCTTGGGTATAAATTGAGATCGGCATGTGACACAAGTTGTTTCCTTCTACCTTCAGTAGGTAAGCACAATTCAAAATGTTGTGACTTACGAGTGTCAATCTATGCACGCATAAGCGGCTCACAAGAAGGGGTTTGATGAAAAATGTACGTGGGCGAGCAAAAAGCAACGCTGGAGCATTTAACTATACTATACTACACTATAAAGGGACAAAAAAAAGGCAATTTCTAAAAAATTAGTCTGGAATTGAATTTTAAAATGAAAGGTAATACTTTATTAGCTGTTACTGGCAACAGCTTAACCGCTTGCCGGCCGCCCTATAGTAAAGGTACTGCTACAAGGCGGCAGGGCTGCTCAAAATCACGTATATATACATTATTTGCATTGCTGGGTAGGGGCATGAGCACGCGCCGTCCTACCTTTGCCGCCGGCAACTGTGGATGTCAGGCACCGGGTCCCGGGTGGAGATTCCCCGCCAACATCTGGCGATCACCAAGTAAAACTGACAGGGGAAAGACCTGTGTGTAAATAACACAGGCCTCTCTCCTGCCAGCAAGCACATGTTGCTGTGTATTTCTCTTCACCACAGAGAAATACACAGCAGCATAGCAGCATCATTCCCTAGTAAAACACACACAGCACATTATGTAAAACAGCACACAGTTAACCCTTTGATCGCCCCAGATGTTATCCCCTTCCTGCCCAATGCCATTAGTACAGTGTCAACTTTTTATTAGCACTGATCACTGTGTTAGTGTCATTGGGATGTCAGTGGCAGTTAGTCAGTTCCCCCCCAGTGTCAGAATGCCCGCTGCAGTCCTGCTATAAGTCGCTGATCGACTCCATTACTGGTATAAAAAAATTAAATTCAAAATTCCAGTATAGACACTATAACGTTCACATAAACCAATTAATTTACATGTATTGGGATTTTTTTTTTAGCAAAGACATTTAGCAGAATACATTTTAGCCTAAATTTATGAAGAAATTTAATTTTTTAATTTCTTTTACTGGATATGTTTATAGCAAAAAGGCAAAAATATAGGATTTTTTTCAAAATTATTGGTCTTTTTTTGTTTATAGCACAAAAAATAAAAAAAGACACAGGTGGTCAAATACCACTGAAATAAATTAAAATACAGTGAGGAACAGAAGTATTTGAACACCCTGCGATTTTGCAAGTTCTCCCACTTAGAAATCATGGAGGGGTCTGAAATTTACATTGTAGGTGCATTCTCACCCTGAGAGACAGAATTTAAAAAAAAATCAGGAAATCACATTGTATGATTTTTAAAGAATTTATTTGTCTTGCACTGCTGAACATAAGTATTTGAACACCTAAGAAACAGCAAGAATTCTGGCTCTCAAAGACCTGTTACTATGCCTTTAAAAAGTCCACCTCTACTCCACTCATTAATCTAACTTAGTAGCACCTGTCTGAGCTCTTTAAAGACACCTGTCCACCCCACAGTCAGTCAGATGCCAAATACTACCATGGGCAAGACCAAAGAGCTGTCAAAAGACACCAGAGACAAAATTGTGGACCTCCACAAGGCTGGAAAGGGCTACGGGGCAATTGCCAAGCAGCTTGGTGAAAATAGATCAACTGTTGGAGCAATTGTTAGAAAATGGAAGAGGCTAAAAACGACTGTCAGTCTCCCTCGGACTGGGGCTCCATGCAAGATCTCACCTCGTGGGGTATCACTGATGATAAGAAAGGTGAGGAATCAGCCCAGAACTACAAGGAAGGAGCTGGTCAATGACATGGAGAGAGCTAAGAACCACAGTTTCAAAGGTCACTGTCGGTAGAACACTACACCGTCATGGTTTCAAATCATGCATTGCACGGAAGGTTCCCCTGCTCAAGTCATCACATGTCCAGGCCCGTCTGAAGTTTGCCAATGACCATCTGGATGATCCAGAGGAGGCATGGGAGAAAGTCATGTGGTGAGATGATACCAAAGTAGAACTTTTGGTCTAAACTTCACTCGTCGTGTTTGGAGGAAAAAGAAGGATGAGCTGCATCCCAAGAACACCATCACTACTGTGAAGCATGGGGGTAATAACATCATGCTTTTGGGGTGCTTTTCTGTGAAGGGGACAGGACAACTGCACTGTATTAAGGAGAGGATGAATGGGGCCATTTATTGTGATATTTTGTGCAACAACCTCCTTCCCTCAGTCAGAGCATTGAAGATGGGTCATGGCTGGGTCTTCCAACATGACAACGACCCAAAGCACACAGCCAGGATAACCAAGGAATGGCTCCGTAAGAAGCATATCAAGGTTCTGGAGTGGCCTAGCCTGTCTCTAGACCTAAATCCAAAAGAACATCTTTGGAGGGAGGTGAAACTCCGTGTTACTCAGCGACAGCCCCGAAACCTGACTGATCTAGAGGAGATCTGTGTGGAGGAGTGGGCAAAAATCCCTGCTGCAGTGTGTGCAAACCTGGTCAAGAACTACAGGAAACGTTTGACCTCTGTAATTGCAAACAAAGGCTTCTGTACCAAATATTAACACTGATTTTCTCAGGTGTTCAAATACTTATGTTCAGCAGTGCAAGACAAATAAATTCTTTAAAAATCATACAATGTGATTTCCTGAATTTTTTTTTTTTTAAATTCTGTCTCTCAGAGTAGGAATGCACCTACAATCTGAATTTCAGAGCCCTCTATGATTTCTAAGTGGGAGAACTTGCAAAATCGCAGGGTGTTCAAATACTTCTGTTCCTCACTGTAAATGGGTAGTACCATGGCTAAATGGTTAGCACTTCTGCCTGGCAGTACTAGGGTCGTTGCTTGGAATCCCAACCACAGCACCACCTGCCTGGAGTTAAATGTTCTCCCTGTGCCTGCGTGTGTTTCCTCCCACACTCCAAAGACATGCTGGTAGGTTGATTGGATCCTGTCTACATTGGCCCTAGTATGTGTATGTATGAATGTGAGTTAGGGACCTTAGATTGTACACCCCTTGAGGGTTAGGGACTGATGTGAATGTACAATATATATATGTAAAGCGCTGCGTAAATTGACAGCACTATATATGTACCTGTAATAAATAAAAGAAAGCTCTATTTGTTGGGAGAAAAAAGACATAAATTTTATTTATCTACAGCATTGCATGTTGTCTGTTAAAATAACCTAGCGCCGTATAGCAAAAAATGACCTGGTCAGGAAGGGGGGTAAATGCTCTGGAGAGCAAGTAATTAAAGTTTGTTGCAGTTTTGTTATTGACTTAACCTCTAAATTTTAGAAGATATATGATGTTTTTTTTAAAATGTACTTTAAATATATCCGAATTTATGAACTTTTAAAGAATCTTTTGGCAACTATCTTAGTTTGTAGAGGTCATCTGCTTCATATGATTAAAAACGATGTTGCATAATTTGAAGCTTGTATTGAAGGACAAAAGATCACGATGACCCTTTCACATAAAATAAAAGAGATGACTTCTGATAACGAGAAACAGTGCTAAGCGTATCCATTACCAGTAATGTAACAGGTTTCTATGGAGGAGGAGACAGGAATGCCTTTACAGCCGACTGATGGGTTTATTCTCAATGACACCCGTGTTAATCACCATTATCAGAGAGTTTTATAATTGGATTCTCCTGGCACAGGCAGCTGTCACTTGTACACTGAACTTGTCACCATGGCTTGACACATTTCCTTTAACAGAGGGCTTGAAGTGAGGAAAATATGCCAATCATATCCTGTTTATGCCTTAGGTGCATAAAATGGATTTTAAGGTCAGGAGGGCACAGAATAATTTTAGGTGTAAGACATGTTCTCACCATGATAGCAACAACAAAGCAAAATATAGCTAACATAGATTTCATCATCTGCTCTTAAGCTTTATGACTTTTATTCAGAACCTATTGGTTTTTCTCAGCTTAATTATATAAAGTATATGAATGCTAAGAGTGCAAATATATTTGTACATCCTATTATTTCAATACTATTTCAATATTAAGTTGTTTTTCATCATGCTAATTACTGTTGTTAATGTTAATACTGTGTAATTATATTTGGGGTTAATATTTAATGTATCTGTCACAGACCATGGCCTAAGGGTACAAGGACAAGAGAGGGTGGCCGATGTACAAGGTATTGCTGTCTGTCTCACATCTTTTGAAATTGACCAACGTGCTGGCCAATTATCACAAGAACCCCCAAATTTCCCCTGTCTGGACACAGGGTAGCACACACAGGCAGATACAAATTTTGAATGGAATCTGATGCACTCTAAGGGTTATATAGCAGTTAGGTTATTCCCCGCACTTCTAAAATTCCTCCAGCTAAAATCCTCATGTCAGTAGCATATCCTCATATGATGCACTATGTGCTGGGCAAATTGGCCCGGGTGGATGTGGGTGCCAGTGCTGCCTCTTATATGAGCATGTGGACACTAATGTAAACTGGGAGACTTTGATGTGAATTTGGGACTCTGATGTGAATGTGATGATTCTGATGTGCACCTGGGAACTTCAATGTGATCTGGGGGACACCAAGGTGAATGTGGGGTCTCTGATATGAATGTAGGAGCTATGATGTGATAGTGGGGACTCTAATTTGAACTGGGGGACTCTTATGTGTTAGTGGTGGCTCTTATGTGAATGTGGGAGCTCTGATATAAACTGGGGCCTCTGGTGTGCACATGGGGATTTCAATATGAACTGGGGCACTCTAATGTGATCTGAAGACTCTAATGTTATTGTAGGGGATGTGATGTGGACTTGATGTGAATGTAGGGCCTCTGGTGCGAACTGGGGACTCTAGTGTGAATGAGAGACTCTGATTTGAATATGTGGGCTCTGATGTGAAAGTGAGAACTCTGATATTAACAGGGGGAAGCCGATTTGAACAGTGGAGTCTGATGCGAATGTGGGGACTCAGACGTGAATTTGGGGCTCTGTGGGCAATCTTACGTGAATGGTCAAATATGATGTGAAAGTAATTGTTGAGATGTGTATGTAGGGGCTCTAATGTATTTTATTATTCATTACCGGTAATAATTGACCTGTACAATTTACGAGTGCTTTACATATATATATTGTATATTCACATCAGTCTCTAACCCTCATGGAGCAACCTAACCTACATTCATACATACACATACTAGGGCAAGTTTGGACAGGAGCGAATAAACCTACCAGCATGTCTTTGAAGTGTGGGAGGAAACTGGAGTACACGGAGGAAACCCACACAAGCACAAATAGAAAAAGCAAACTCCAGGCAGGTGGTGCCGTGGTTGGGATTTGAACCAACAACCCTAGTGCTGCCCAGAAGAAGTGCTAACCATTTAGCTGTGCTTCCCCCCATCATCAATCACGACACCTGTTGCCACCACCGACCCGAAAGAAGAATGAAAAACGCATGCCCCGGTCGATGACGTCAAACGGGGTGGGGTCGCTCAGTGACATCACAGGGTGGCCCTGCCCCTTGGTTATTTAAGAGCTGTTAGATGGCTGGGGAATTTTGGGCCAGAGGTTTTTTTCCTTTTTTTCTTTTATCATGTTGGCGGTGCTGGTGGGCGTCATGATTGACGATGGATCTATACTATAGTGATGGCCCATTCTAGAGAAAGATTGATGCTACTACCAGAAATCAACAAATTGTTGACTGAATGTCCCCATCTCATTCTGAGGAATGGTATGCTGTACTACATAATAATGTTTTGCCATGACGTGCCAGTGAAACTGCAGGTTGTACTGTCAAGAGGCTAAGATTTTCTCTGTGACAGAGAAAATCCATATGGAAGGGGGACACTGGGGTGTCCACAAAACCTGGTTCAAGAGACAAGACCTGTGTGTAGGTTCATTCTAGTTGGTAGAAAAAATTGCCCAAACTGTGTAGCCTGTTTGATGTCAAAGGCTGCTGAGGCCTGAATCCCACCTTTGACTTGGCACACCTCTGTCTTAATAGAAGTACTAACCATCGGCTTTCCTACACTGGACTGGATAGATGACAGAGGCTAAAACATTCTATACATGGTTAACCATTGCAAAGGCAGTACCAACCTGGGACCATATCACCAAAACTGACACTCAGATGGTGTGGAAGTACTTCTGCCTTTCTTATGGCTGTCCACAGAAGATACATTGAGTCCAAGGACCCTGTTTCAAAAGTGAGTTCTTCCAATTATTGTGCTACTCACTAGGCATTAAGAAGTTGCACACTACTTCATACCACCCACAAGGCAATGAAGCATGTGAAAGGTTCAGTCATATCCTGATACAACTGCAGAGAGGCTTAGCTCATGAGAAACAAAAGGTAGTATAAGCTCGAATGAACCGTGCCCTCTGAATCCTTCTGTATTAATGTGTATTGTAATTGCACTGTCTGTCCTTATGTTGTAAACAGCTGCATAAGCTGTTGGCTCTATATAAATCCTGTATAATAATAATAATAGTAGACTTAAAAAGAAGACCCAATACTTAGCCAAATAGGATTGGAAATACAATAGATTTCTTGACAAGCTGCTCACCCTTTTCTATTTTTGGCCATACTTTCTGGGGTTCCACAGACCTAGGGGCCACAGTGCCCACAGAAGAACACACTCCAACTTCCTGGATTTGGGAGTGGCAATATCTCTCTAAAGTCCAACAGTTTGTTAAAGATCCGTCATGAGTGAAGCAAGAATGTTCATTTTATTGCACATAATTTCACAGAAACAAAACAAGACAATGGTACAAATAAAAAACTACAATTACAGTCCCACCTCTTAGATAATCCCTCATCATGTGTCTCAGATTAACTTTATCACAATAAGGGACATTATTTTCACATTATCACATTTCAGGCATCACATGATAGAGTCAGAATGAGCCAGAACTCAACATGTTACTTTGCTATTTCTGTCAAATTTCTGTCAACCAGGCCAATTTTTTCCTATTTGGCACTGCGCTATTTCAACTGGTAATTGGGCTGTAATTGGGCTGTACCCAAACAAAATTGATGTCATGTTTTTCACACAAATAGAGCTTTCTTTTAGTAGAGTTTGATCGCCACAGGGTTTTTTTATTTTTTTGTGATATAAATTTAAAAAGACTGAAAATTTTGAAAAAAACCACAATATTTACTACTTTCTGTTATAAAAAATATCCAATAAACTCAAATTTAGTTAGCCAAAATGCATTCTGCTATATGTCTTTGGTAAAAAAAAAACCCAATATGTGTATATTAATTGGTTTGTGTGAAAGTTATAGTGTCTACAAAACTATAGTATATATATTGGAGTTTACACAACTTTTACTTTCTGACTGCCTATCACATTTCTTGAAATGCTAAAATGTCAAGCAATACAAAAACCGCACAAATTACCACTTTTTATAAAACAGACATTTGCTGAGAGACATGAGTCCATGGAAGATTTTATTTTTTGCCAAAAATGTTTGTCACTTAAATGATATGTTGCTTACACATGCCAACCGAATATGTGGAATAACACCCCAAAACACATTCTTCTACTTGCCACATACGGGCCCCCAAAATCCAATGGCCACCTCCAGGCTTTCAAAGGGCATATTTCCTCATGTTACTTCCTCACTACCTATCACAGTTTCGGAGGCCCTGAAATACCAGGATAGTACAAACACCCCCCAAGAGACACCTTTTTGGAAAGTTGACACCCCAAGGAATTTGATAAAAGGCATGGTGAGTATTTTGCAGATATTAATTTTGTCACAGGGTTCTGAAAATGAACAAAAAAAAGAAAAAGTATATTTTCGTTTTCTTTCTTCATTTTCCATTGGCAACAAATGAGATCTGCAAAATACTCATCTTTCCCCTTAGCAAAATACATTGGAGTGTCTACTTTCCAAAAGGGGGTCATTTGGGGGGGTGCTTACTGTCCTGGTATTTCAGGATCAATATTAAAAGCTTATACCACACATCACCCACTCTTCTAACCACTATTAAAAATCTTTTTTTTGCTAGAAAATTACTTTGAACCCTCAAGCATTATATTTGTTTTTTAAAGCCAAGGCACTAGAGAATAAAATGGTGGGTAATTAACCACTAGAATTGCTTTTACATGAAAGCTGACCGCCAGCTGAGAAAAATGATACCAAGATAATACCTGTAGCTGCAGGCATCATCCTGGTTTAACCACTCAAAGTCCAGCAATACACCAGTACATTGCTGGTCCTTGTTGGGCATATATGTAACAGCAGAGAACATGGGCATATGATGAATCGGGTCTGTGGACCAGTATGACCGCAATTCATTCTTTTTTGTAATGTCCATGTTGAGGGTTTTAAAGTCAGAAACCGTGATAGGTTTCCATGCGAATTGTCTGGCAAGAGATGAATTTGAGTGGGCAGCAATGTATTGTTGTGTGTATAAATTGCCTTGGCCCACAATCAATTAATACGATAAATAAATACTGACAGTGAACAGGGTTGATCCTGATTGTTACCTGAGCACCAAAGATCCTGTGAGCTGGCAATACATCCTTGGGCTTTGGATGTTTCCAGCTGTACATGTGTGCCACCAGAGCACCCTGGACTGTGAGGGATGATGTCTATGATGATATTGTTAGCTGTGTTCTGTACTCTTTTACTGAATTGGCGATTCTCAGCTATATTCTCTGGTGTTATAGAGCAGTGTTTCTCAAGCTTTGTTTCAGTCAAGGCACTATTTAAAATTCTGTGCAATCTCAAGGCATCCCATTTTAAACTGTAAAAAAAAACAAAAGTACCAGTTTTACATAATCTACACATGCAAGACACCCAACATTAGAGGTGATTTATTTTTACAAAGCAAATACACCTTTGAACACTGGTACTAGTATTTCAGCACTTCACCCTAATGCAGGCCATAGACAGGGAGAAAAACGGACATTTTTTTTTTAGAAAAACGAAAAAATCGGTCATTCAATCGGCGGATGTTACCACCATTGGTAAAAAAGCCGGCAGATTTTCGGCCCATCTACGGCCAGCAAATATAATAGCGGTCTCCCTGCAGAGAGCTCCGCTATTATATTTGACAGAAGAAATAGAATATGAATAAGAAAAAGAAGAAATAGAACATGAATAAGGAGAAGAAATAGAATATGAATAATAATAGGAAAAAGTTGCAACATTGTATCTATTTGTATCCATTTTGGATACAGATGTTTCTATTCGGATACAAATAGATACAATGTTGCTATACTTTTAAATGTCAAATATAATATCGGACTGAAATTTTTTTTTTCTTCTTCTTATTCATATTCTATTTCTTTTTTCTTATTCATATTCTATTTCTTCTTTTTGTTCTTCTTATTCATATTCTATTTCTTCTTTTTTTTTCTTCTTATTTACATTCTATTTCTTCTTTTTCTTTTCTTCTTATTCATATTCTATTTCTTCTTTTCCTTCTTCTTGCAGGTCATGGCTCATTCTCAAAGATCGGCTGATTTGTCCATCATTGCCGCGAAAATCGGCTGAACGACAAAATTGGCCGATTTTTTTTCCAACATGACCGACAAAAAAAGTGTCAAAAATCACAAAAAATGACCGATCGATTACCCCACTAACGATCCGAAAATCGGCCGATTTTTTTTTCGGCTGAAAAATCGACCGGTTTTCTCCTCGTCTATGGCCTGCATTACTTTCTCTCCCTCTCTCAGATAATGTGACCCGAGTGCTGACACCACAGATCCTGTGAGCTGGCAATACATCCTTGGGTAGAGGAGGGACAAACAAGAATGCTCTCAGGCGCCCCACATCCTCCTTATCAACTTATGAGATCACTGGTTGCTAGGATGCCAGCAGCCTGCCCACACAGTGCCCAAGGTTGTAATACTGCACAATAAAAACTTGTGGCTTTGTGTAACAAAAACAAATAGGCTTGATTCACTCACCAACTTGTTGACAATTTTGGGGCAATTTTTAGGCATTTTGCCAAGGCACTCCTGAAAAACCCAGAAGGCACTCCAGGATGTCACAGTACCCTGGTTGAAAAAGGTTGGTATAGAATATTATAAAGACAATGCTGTGCAACCACATGTTACCTCAACTGAGTCACAGAGGCATTGCGGTGAAAAGTTCCTATTCAATTTACCTATAATTGTGCAGCCTTAAGCCAGCCATAAATAGATTGAAATTTGGCTGGCTCAAATTTAGTTACATGTATGGGCAGGCTGGTTGTACAGAAGTCAGTCTCTCAATAGACTTCAGTACAATCAGCCTGTTGGAAAATTTACACTCAATCAGTGCTAAGACGGGTGCGGCGTCAGACCCCAGCCCTTCTCACCAACTTGTGACCGAAGGACCTGCCAATCTAACACCACGCTGCCACTTGCGTAACAATGCCACTCTCAGCTGTACCCTGCACAAAGATTTTCCAGCTCAATGGACCACAATCTATGTGCCAGCAGCCTGAGAGCGATTGTTACTGGGTCAGGTTAATTACGCAATTAACCCTTCACACTGCCACCACCACCTTTTTACAGAGAAGGAGGTAAATCACAAATCTTAGCAGTAACACTATGATGTTTGAATAAGCGTCTGTATACACACTGCCACCGCAGACAGATGTATGCAGAGAGTTAAAACACACGGTAGCACTCTTCAGAGACAGGGATTCTTAGTTTGCATTAAAGAGCTTTAGAAACAGTTCAACACTTTTCAGAAAATAGGATTTATTACTAAAAAGGTCAAAATGGTGCAATAAAAATATTTACAGAAAAAGATGTAACAAATATATATATACAGTTGTGTTCAAAATAATAGCAGTGTGTTGAAAAAAGTGAATAAAGCTCAAAATCCGTCTAATAGCTTTTATTTCCATACACACAAATGCATTGGGAACACTACACATTCTATTCCAAATCAAAACATGAAGAAAAATATATCAAATTTGTGTTGTTCCTCTAAAAAAATTGAAGAAAAGTGAATATTAGACTGTTCAAAAAAATAGCAGTGTTTGTATTCTTCTTTACAAACTCAAACATTCACTATATAAACTGAAAAATGTTGAAAGATTTTGCTTTCCTTTGAATCACTTAATTAATATTTTGTTGTATAAGCACTGTTTCTGAGAACTGCTGTACATCTGTGTTGCATGGAGTCAACCAACTTCTGGCACCTGTGAACAGGTATTCCAGCCCAGAATGATTGGACTACATTCCACAGTTCTGCTCTATTTCTTGGTTTTAAGAAAAGCAAAAGATAAGTGAGCGCTTATGTGAATATATAATAAGCAGCGGCTGTACACCAAAAAAGGCACCGTATCAAACCTTCAATGACATAAATGTAAAAAGGGGGGGGGTGCAGCGCTATATAATTTACTTCCCTTACTCCATAGCCACCATTCAGTGGCGTTATTAACACACAGTCACTATTATTGTGTATTATCGGTGTTTATTCATTACTATTTTTGCTAAGTTATATAGCGCTTCACCCCCCCCTTTTTTACATCTATTTCTTGGTTTTGCCTCAGAAACTGCAATTTTGATGTCACCCCACAAGTTTTCTATTGGATTAAGATCCTGTGATTGGGCTGGCCACTCCATAACATCAATCTTGTTGGTCTGGAATCAAGCTGTTGCACGTTTACTGGTGTGTTTGGGGTCATTGTCTTGTTGGAACACCCATTTCAAGGGCATTTCCTCTTCAGCATAAGGCAGCATGACCTCTTCAAGTATCCTGATGTATTCAAACTGATCCATGATCCCTGGTATGCGATAAATAGGCCCAACACCGTAGTATGAGAAACATCCCCATATCATGATGCTTGCGCAACCATGCTTCACTGTCTTCACAGTGTACTGTGGCTTGAATTCAGTGTTTGGGGGTCGTCTGACAAACTGTCTCCAGCCCCTAGACCCAAAAAGAACAATCTTACTTTCATCAGTCCACAAAATGTTGCGCCATTTCTCTTTAGGCCAGTCAATGTGCTCTTTGGCAAATTGTAACCTCTTCAGCACATGTCTTTTCAACAGTGGGACTTTGCGGGGGCTTCTTGCAGATAGCTTGGCTTCACATAGGCGTCTTCTAATTGTAACAGTACTCACAGGTAACTTTAGACCTTTTTTGATCTTCCTGGAGCTGATTGTTGGCTGAGTCCTTGCCATTTTGGCTATTCTACCATTTGAATGGTAGTTTTTCGCTTTTCTCCACGTCTTTCAGGTTTTAGTTGCCATTTTAAAGCATTTGCGATCATTTTAGCTGAGCAGCCTATCATTTCCTGCACTTCTTTATATGTTTTCCCCTCTCCAATCAACTTTTTAATCAAGGTACGTTGTTCTTCTGAACAATGTCTGGAACGACCCATTTTCCTCAGAATTTCAGAGAGAAATACACTGTAACCAGCATGTACAACATTTGCTGCCTTCCTTCCTTAAATAAGGGCAATAGTTGCCACCTGTTTTTCAAAGAATGAATGACCTCACTAATAGAACTCCATACTGCTATTATTTTGAACATGCCCCTTTCAATTAGTGATTCAATTACACAGAATCAGCAGCATGCATGTTATGACTGTTGGGTCTGTTGGATTTCTATTACTCTACTACACCTGCTAGTAAATTATTTGCCATGTAGAAATATCATTTCTACCAAAAACAGTGATTGATCAGGTTAGTGATGTCTGACTGCTATTATTTTGAACACAACTGTATATAGAGAGAGCAATAACACAACAGAGAGATAAAGAAAGAAGTTTCAGAAGGTAGGATACCTGCAGAAGTCCTGGCTTAAGCAAAGCTCAAGTGTCCTGAACAAAAGGGTACCTTTTCTCCCAAAGTTGGTTCCTGATGTTAAAAGGGAGAATCTCTTCATCCCTCTCTCCAGGCATGACAGCCTTTTCTAGTGTCCCAGCAGGGGGTGTCTACTGAAGCCAAGGGCCAATCGCCTCATTTGGGGAGGGGTGTTAGGAGGAGATCCAGGCTGTGACCCAAATCCCTCCCAAGTTTATACCATGGTCAATAACCTAGCCACTGGTAGATTATTATGCAGAATCATATTCTGAACGTCCAGACACCAAATATGACATGTCCGGGTGTGACGGATAAAAAGATATTGCTTTCTGCTCTCTGGAAGACATTACCTAGGGGTGTAAGATATCAGGTGATTTGTATTAAAATGACATATCTGAATATATGCTTTGTTTTAATGTACCTTGTTCCTGTTGGGATTTTCTGAATTTGTATGAAAAGTTATTCAAGTGGGATGTACGTTTTACTGCCACTCTGGCACGCTTTTCATGTCCAGTGACTGACTGATTTATAGCTTTACGACCAGGCCAAGGCAAGAGTCTGACAGACATCCTGGAACCAGCTAATTGGGTTTACAACCATGAAGCGTATCCAGCTGTGCCTAATGCACTTGTGACCCCCCCCCCCAGCATACACACACACCACATGCCATTCAAAAAAGGGAGAGGGAAGACTGAACGGAGTGAGAATGACATTTGCAGAGTATGATACAAGATGGTAGATCTTAACAAAATGGTTGTCTGCATCCAATCGTCACAAGTGCCACCAGCTATAGCCTCCCTGCCATTAGAATACAATAGCTCCACTGAAGGAATTTCTCTATCCACCTTGAATGTGTGGATGGGGGGATTGATTAATTGTCTTTCAACCGGCTGGTTTAATGAAAGAAAATGAATCAAATATTGCCTGTCTTATTCAGCAGTGTATCCATGTGTATGCCATCCTTGATCTGTTTAGCATTATTGCTTCTATCTTTGCGCCTCTTTAGTAAATCGAAAGTTTCAATTACTCTCAGGCAATTTACTCCCTCCTTTATACTGTTTGTTATATTTCAATGTTATAATTGTTGGCACCATTTTCCAAGCCTATCGAAATCATGGGAAGTTATATAAACCCAACCTAAATGAATGTATGTGGGTTAAAGGAAACTTGTCATGAGAGAACCATGAAGGCTGCTGACTTTTTTTTCTGAAAATGCTAGTTGCTTGGCTGTCTTGTATGCTGGTTTTTCTCTGACTATCTTGATCGGCATACCCGTTGCACAAGTACAGAAGCCAGTGGGTCAGAGCAACAGCCAAGCAACTAGAATTTTCAAACGGAGGTAGGCAATAGCATCCCCCATATATCTATAAAGTGGTTGTAAACCTCAGATATGAAATAGCAAAGCAAATCCTTCTATAGAGCGTTCTTGTCTGAATTGGTAGCACAAAGTGTCATTTCCTTCTGCTGCTTCGTTCCTCTGCTATCAGCAGTTACTTCTGACAAGTTTTGCTGACACCAAGAGATAAACGGTGACAGGGGAGGGATCTCCAGCAGAGCGACAGCCTCAGCTCTGTTCCTGTGAATGGGGGGTGTTGCCCTTCCCTCCAATCAGCTCACAGAACTCTCCTCACTGAGCTCTACAGTGTGTAACTTCAGCTGTCCCACACCTTTTTTCTGAACTCTCAGACAAGCTTTAAAAATTTAGCTCTTTGAACGGATGTACAGAAGAGAAAGATAGAAAGGTACAACATATGTAGAAGGATTTGTTTCATGTCTGTGTATCACCTGAGGCCAGTCACTTCACTGGGAATATGTAAGGATTTACAATCACTCTAAGGTTTACTTTAAATAATGTTTGCCCATGCAGAAGGGGCTTTTTTGAAAACTGGTTTAAAGTGCAGGGATCATTTACTTAAGAATAGCATTGACTTTTTTCTTTGAGAAATCTAACTAAATCAGAAAAAACAGAAGTAGCTGTGCCTTTACATTCAGGTGATGCTATCTCTAAATGGAGTCTTTCCAAAGAACTTAATTTTCTTCTGTATCACAGTACATCCATTCTATAGACTCTCCTATCTCTTTCAAGGATTACATTTTCATTGTTGCTATTATTGAAATTCTTTGACTTATGCAGCTGTCTTAAACATATTATGGATAGAGCATTTGTACTGACTGATATATCGCACACATCCTTGACATCTGTCACATGGGAAGTGTTCTCTATACAATGGGACAGACGCACTTGGGGCTGTAAATGAAATGAGTAGCCAAGTGTTTGATATCATTCAGTATGCACTGGAAAGATCTCAAGAGCTGATTACTCTATGATGAGAATTGTAATTCTCTGAGCTGAAAAGTTATTTCTCTATAGGGCTGCTTGCAGTATGAAAACACAAAGAAGTATTAGACACCATTAACCTCACTGTTCCATTAACCTCCACTGCCAGAGTTACTTCTCCCGCTGACAGATCTGTATGCCCAAGGTTCTCAGTCTATAAATCAAACACGAGGAGGAGAGAAGCTGTATAACTCATCAGCCTTTTGGGAAAAGTAAAACACAAGTGGGAAACTGAAATATAAAAGGTCTTGCGAGATTGTTAGAATATTTTGACGGATCAGTGTAGGGAGCTATGTTAATCATGCGGTATTGGTTTGAGGTGTGAATATCAAAGAGCTGCAATCTGTTATCTTAGACTAAGACATATATACTGCTTTATTCTAGGCTGCAATTTTGTTTTGTCTGCAAAAGGTGTGAATTGGGTACTCAGCATCAAAGAGTACAGTTGATAACAGGGCATATTGACCCCAGAGCTTCTTGCTTATAAATATGAGATGCATTTGCAATGAAACAAAACACAATAATTTTTTAAAAGAAACCTTTGGTAGTGTACATATTTCATGGTCCTGGAAATAAAATTTAAGGTATTAACTACAGTATCAGATTCTTCAACACACAACATTCTTTGTGTTAAAACAGTAAATGCAAGATGAATTAATGTGGTATTCAACCTAAAAACCAAACATGTAATATATTACTGTTTACCAGTCATTAGATTTGGTGGCTGCATTCGTTTCTTTTAGGCTTTTTTCTTTGATTTCACTCTGGGCAGTAACACACCTCTTGTATTAGTGAGACACCACTCTGGAGAATTGAGCACAAGCCACAGCAGACAGCAGCATTGCTAATCAGAGGGGAGGTGAGTGTTAGATAGGCTAACAGATTTAGTTACATAGTTAGTCTGGCTAAAAAAAGACAAAAGTCCATCTAGTTTAACCAGAAAAAGACAAGTTATAATCCTATACCTACTGTTGATCCTGAGGAAGGCAAAAAAAAAAAAACCCATCAAAGCATGGTCCAATTTGCTCCTGCAGGGGAAAAAATTTAGACACACTAACCAATTGAAGCCAAACTCCAGCTCACATTGCAGTTACAAAAACAGCAGTATTTTTCTTTTGGGATAAAGGTTTCACATGAATAAAGTAGTTTCTTATAAATTAACTCATCATCTAGTTTGAGAAATCTAGCTTCCTATCTCACCTATACACCTCCAGCTTCCTCAATGGATAGTGAATAAGCATCATCACTTCCATCTAGAGAACATAAACCTATGTGGAAAGATTACAACTGATCCCATTAGTAATAATGCTAAACCAGAAAGTGGCAGGATGATCTTACTGACTATCCAAAGTGTTAATACTAGGAGAGGCTGGGAAAAATACAGCTAAAACAGTAAACATACAGGATATATGTTCCATTGACGTTTTAAACGTTTTGTCTGGCGTTCTACTTTAAAGCGGTATTAAACCCAAAAACAAAAATGCAATATGTTGCAGCCCACCAATCCTTAAACATGCTGGAAGCATTGATTTTCCCTTTTAGGCCCGGTTCACACCTATGCAGTTTGCTTTTAATCCGTTTCTGCAGTGCATTTTGCGGTACGTTTTGCATTTTTGCACAGTGGTTTTCGACACTTTTTAATGCATATGTTGATGCATTTTCATTTTTTATTCTTTCTTTTTTGGACAATTTGTTGTTGGGCAGATTAATAAACGCACCAAAAACGCATAAAAAATGTGCTATGTGCTTTTCTGCAATGTCTTCATTGAAGTCTATTGAACCAAATTGCACCATTTCGCATTCAAAAAAGTCCCTGAACCTTTCCAAAAATACAGTGGCTGAAAAAAGCATAGATGTGAATGTGTCCTATAGGAAACCATGCTTAATGGACTGTAGTGCGTTTCTGCAAAAAGCCAAAACCAATCCTTAGGCTTTTTTCCTTTATTTGACCTGGGGATATCGCCAGTAACACAATTCCTGTCTTAGAGTGGCTCTCTATCTATGGAGGAGCAATGGAGCCAAACTCGGACAGCAGCATTGTCAAACTGGGGAGAGGGTAATGTTATATGCGCTAACAGATTTGGATGGGCTTGAACAGCAAATAAAGCTGAACTTCAGCTAACACATTTTAAGCAGTTACAGCAACATTTTTTTTCTTTTGGGATAAATATTTTAAATAAAAACTGCCCATTGTAAACACCCCT
This sequence comes from Staurois parvus, assembly GCF_062004578.1. Classification (NCBI taxonomy): domain Eukaryota; kingdom Metazoa; phylum Chordata; class Amphibia; order Anura; family Ranidae; genus Staurois; species Staurois parvus. The sequence goes on along the minus strand of NW_028318260.1, from coordinate 2,857,758 downwards.
GTCAATGGCAAATGGATCATCTCAGCCCTCTAATTGCCAGTTTCGCTAGACAGCTTGGTCTATTGAAAAATAACAGATTTGCTGTGAGGGTAGACAGGTGAAAAATAAAGGGAAAAAAAGAAAAAAAATTGGGCATTGGCCACATCTAGGAATTGGTAAGCTAAATTATAATGCATATTTGCTTTTGTGTTTAACCACTTCCCATCCGTCCCATGTATATAAACGGCCGGATGGCAGCAGTGCAGGGGCGGGTGGCCGTTTATAAATGTCCTCCTCGCTTCCCTGCTTGTGCGCGCTCCCTGGGAGCATGCAGCACCGTGATTCAGTGCCCAGAACACCGATCGTTGTTCAGGACATCTGTGTGAGGTCCTGATCATGTGATCACTGATTGGCCAGTCAGTGATCACATGAAGAGTAGTAATCAAGATATCACTTGCTTACTACTTGTGAAATCTGTGAATGATCACAGAGATCACATGGTACAAGGCTATTCACAAAAGCCTTGTATCACACAGCCTTTATGGGTGTAAAAGCAATCAGTGTAAAAAAAAAAAATCTTCATCACCCCCCACAAGTAGTACAGTGTCACTATGGCGACACTGTATTGCTAGGGTGACAGTATGTAAAAAACAAACCAACAAAAAACATAAATAATAATATAAAAAAATGAATAAAAATGTAAAAAAAAAATTTTTTTAATTATAATTTTCTGTTATAAACTAATTTGGGTTTTTTTTACTAAACAGATAACTGAATACATTTTGGCCAAGATTTATGAAGAAAGATTATTTATTTCCAAAATTTTATAAAACACTTTTTTTTTCAAAATTTTTGGACTTTTTAATTTATATAACAAAAAAAATAAAAATCCCAGTGGTGAATAAATACCACCAAAATAAAGTTTTATCTGTCTTAAAAAATGCTAAAAAATTCATATGGGTACAGCTTTGCATGACCGCTCAATTGCCATTCAAAGTGTGATACCACTGAAAGTGTCTGGACTTGAAGTGGTTAATACCACTGTGTACAGAGTAACTGAAGGTCTGAAGTACAACCTTCCTGCAGAAATACCTACTGCTCTAGGCTCCCTCCTTGCTGCTCACATACCTAAAAGCCAGGCAGGTCACATAAAATCCTTTTCATTTCCACAAAGGTCACATGAGTAAATGCAAAGGCTATTGGTCATGTGCTGAAACCTGGAAAAGTCTGTTTCTACAGGAAAGATCAATATTTTAGCCCTACTATAGCGATTTGCATGCTAACATGATTATTAACATATCCACTTATTGAGTTCAGGCTTACTTAATCAGCAATCATTTGGGCCGGTGCAAAAATTATGAATCCTGAATATCTTTTATTTTAGAAGGGCAATGTTGAAATCCCAGTTTTAAAAGACACACTCAATGTACACAAAACAATATAAAATACATAATTGAGAACACTTTAAAAGACAAGATTAGTCAAGTTTTCTTTTGTATAAAATCGAATTTAGCATGCTGTATCTTTTTCCAGCTAAAAGTCATACCTTTACTTTAAAAGCATAATAGCATTATGAAGTAAAAGAGAGAAATTGAAGTCTGAATGTGCTAATATCTTAACCTTAATAGCATTTTTGCCTCTTTCTCCCCTCTTTCTGCTTCATTTCAGAAAATGAGCCTTCTCGAAAGAATGAAGAATATAATTATGACAAATGTGGAATATAAAGTAAATGCATCAGAGACTTGTATGAGGTGACTGTGAGAATAGAAGGAAAGCTGCTATTTGTTATTAGATTTTCTGTAACTGCTTTAAATTCATTTCACAAAGAGATCTCAGGGGCTGAATGTTAGGGACGACTGGTAAGTACATTAGAAAAAAAAAACTGTGGTGACTATCAGGAACTGCTACCTTTACCAGAATAAGAAACAGTTAAAATTTACACCTCCCAGTATTCCTGACCCGAAATTGCTGAACTAAGTGACAATAATGTTTCAGAGGAGAAAGAAATCAATAATGTTCTACAGATTAAATTTTATTAGGGACCATAGTTCAGCACTGTTCTTTCAGTACAGAATGCCTGTATTAATTAGCATAAATATTATAGCAAATGTAAAAATAATGATTATTCTGGTAAAAGGGCAATGCCAAATAATGTCAAGGCAACTGGGTCAGCATGTTTCAGAAAATAAAATTTGTTCTATCATCGGACTTAAAAAATGATGTTTGTCTTTGCCTAACTGTTTGCCATTAATGATACTGTTGTCACAAAAATACAATGCATTATGTAATAATTTATGAGCATATACATGCGTGTAGGAAGAGAAGACTGGTCAGACCTGTGATTAGATGAGGGGGTGAAGTGGTGGAGTGCTGAAGCCCAGTTAAGGTGATTATTCCAATCTGGTGTGGGGTACTTCTTAAAGCTAAATTATTGTCTAAATATAAGAGTCATGTGTATTCTTATATGAATCTTGGTAAGCTTTGTGTATTTCTTCAAGATCTGTACAGTAATCAAGCATAAACGTTTGCTTCTATGTAGGTGTTTCCTGTAATGAAGACCAGTCACTGCTGCCCTCTCCCCTTGAGCTGAGTAACTGGTCGTGTATCCGCCCCCTTTTGTAGTTTTCTACAGGCAGCCTGTAGTGGGTGGAGTTGCTGAGTCCCTCCCACAGCTTGGCTGTCTGTACCACACACTGATGCCACCACTACTTTTATAAGTTACAACTTCCAAAGGCATTTGGTTGACACAGAGTTGATTTACAGTGAAGCAAATAAGTATTTGATCCCCTGCTGATTTTGAATGTTTGCCCACTCACAGAGAGAGATGATCAGTCTAAAAATCGAATGGTAGGTGTATTGTAACACTGAGAGACAGAATAGCAACAAAAAATTCAAAAGAAATGCATGTCTAACAAATTATGCACTGATTTGCATGTTCATGAGGGAAATAAGTATTTGATCCCCTTCACAAAACATGACTTAGTACTTTATGGAAAATCCCTTGTTGGCAATCACAGAGGTCAGACGTTTCCTGTAGTTGGCCACCAGGTTTTCACACATCTCAGGAGGGATTTTGGCACTCCTCTTGGCAGATCCTCTCCAAGTCATTAAGGTTTGGTGGCTGACATTTGGCAACTCAAACTTTAAGCTCCCTCCACAGATTTTCAATCGGATTAAGGTCTGGAGACTGGCTAGGCCACTCCAGGACCTTAATGTGCTTCTTCTTGAGCCACTCATTTGTTGCCTTAGCCGTGTGTTTTGGGTCATTGTCATGCTAGAACACCGAGCCACGACCCATTTTCAATGCCCTGGCTGAGGGAAGAAGGCTCTCACCCAAGATTTGACGGTACATTGCCCTGTCCATTGTCTCTTTTATGCGGTGCAGTTGTCCTGTCCCCTTAGCAGAAATACACCCTCAAAGCAGAATGTTTTCACCACCATGTTTGACAGTTGGGATGGTGTTCTTGGGGTCATAGGCAGCATTCCTCCTCCCCCAAACACGGCGAGTTGAGTTGATGTCAAAGAGCTCGATTTTGGTCTCATTTGACCACAACACTTTCAACCAGTCCTCCTCTGCATCATTCAGATGTTCAGTGGCAAACTTCAGTAGGACCTGGACGGGTGCTTTCTTGAGCAGAGGGACCTTGCGGGCACTGCAGGATTTCAATCCTTGTCAGCGTAGTGTGTAACCAATTGTTTTCTTGATGACTGTGGTCCCAGCTGCCTGGAGATCATTGACAAGATCCTCACGTGTAGTTCTGGGATGATTTCTCACTGTTCTCATGATCATTGACACTCCATGAGATCTTGCATGGTGCACAAGACCTAGGGAGACTGACAGTTGTTTTGTGTTTCTCCCATTTGCGAATGATTGCACCAACTGTTGTCACCTTCTCACCAAGCTGCTTGGCGATAGTTAGTTTGGTAGCCCAGTCCAGCCTTGTGTAGGTCTACAATCTTGTCCCTGACATCATTGGACAGCTCTTTGGTCTTTGCCATGGTGGAGAGTTTGGAATGTGATTGTTTGATTGCTCCTGTGGACAGGTGTCGTTTATGCAGGTAACAAAATGATATTAGCAGCACTCCCTTTAAGAGTAGTAGAAAAAACTTTCTGCGCTGCTATAGGTATAGATAAGACTATTGAAAAAAGCTGCAAACACCTAGACCTAGACACCTCTAGCACAAGGAAACAAAACAAATAAAATGGTGTTGCGCTAATATCAATAGTACTAAGGACACAATAATTCGAAGAGTGGGGAGACAGAAAAAATATTACCAAAACAGAGGTGATAAGTATAAAGGCCTGAATCCAGACCTAATTAGGTGCAATATAAACTGTGACAAAGACATGGGACAGTGACGTAACGCATGGTTCTGTTAGCGGAGCGTGGTGATGGTCGCCACCATTTTGGTACACCCTGGAAGTATAAACCCATATCAATACATGTGTTTGAGGCCTGATTTCAACTGATGTGATGTAATTGTTCATTTGGCGTTGCTCCATTAAAGTTTTTGCTTTAAAATTACTACACTATGGGAGTGCTCTCTCTTTTGGGGTGCGTCTGAGCTGGCTGATGTTCCTGTGAAAAGGATTACCACTACTGAAATCATTCCGGTTATACGGTGAGGAAGGCCATATTCCTGTGATCGGTGTGATTCTATCATCTTGGATATCTATTAAAGGCCCTGGGAGTGTGAGGCCTGAAAGCTATGTGTCCCCTTGGGGCCTTGGCATGGAGTTGAGGAGGCATTTTAGCCGGTGACAGATTTATCATTCATTTCACCCAGTTCATTTGGAGTTGGCGGTATATTTACATGGACTTTATGCCGATTTGATGATCACTTATGTTTATTTTGATGGTCACTCATTATTTGCTATATGTCACGTTGCTTTCATTATTTTTTGTGCTTATTGACGCATGTTTATTTCCACTGTGCGTTTTCACTAGCATCAATCCTGATTATAAGGTGCATTTTTAGTTTCATGCACCTTGTATGATTAGTTTTTCACATATGCTTTGCTTTTTGATTGTCACAGTTTTCTTTGCACGGTGCTTTTTGTGCCATTTTTATTTAGGAAGTGTTAGTCCTATTATGTTGAATACATCATTTATGTTCACTTGTTGATTATTGTGCACGTTGTTTTCATCACAATCCATATTACACTTAGTTTGGTCTTGTTTCAGGCCTTTACATTTTTATGTATTATTTATGATGCATTTATAGTTTCATGCACCTTGTATGATTAGTTTTGCACATATTTTTTGCCATTTGATTTTGGCACAGTTTTCTTTGCATGGTGTTTTTTGTGCACTTTTATTTAGGACGAGTTAGTCCTATTATGTTGAACACATTATTTATGTTCACTTGGTGACTATTGTTCATGTTGTATTTCATCATTATCTGTATTGCACTTAGTTTGGTCTGGGATCAGGGCTTTACATTTTTATGTATTATTTATGTTCACTTGCTGATTATTACTCACGTTGTCTTTGTCACAGTTTATATTGCACCTAATTAGGGTTGGATTCAGGCCTCTATACTTATCACCTCTGTTTTGGGGTTATTTTTTCTGTCTCCCCACTCTTCGAATGATTGTGTCCTTAGTACTATTGATATTAGCACAACACCATTTTATTTGTTTTGTTTACTCCCTTTAAGAGACTGCTTCTAATCTCAGCTTGTTACCTGTATGAAAAACACCTGGTAGCCAGAAATCCTGCTGAATGATATGGGATCAAATACTTATTTCCCTCATGAACATGCAAATCAGTGCATAATTTGTTTCTTTTCTTTTCTTTTGAATTTTTTGTTGCTATTCTGTCTCTTAGTGTTACAATACACCTACCATTCGGTTTGTAGACTGATCATTTCTTTGTGAGTGGGCAAACATTCAAAATCAGCAGGGGATCAAATACTTATTTCCTTCACTGTATATTTTTTGTGGATATCAAGGGATATATTTATTTGAAAGGTTTTATTTATTTTTATTGCAGGTACATATATAGTGCCATCAATTTATGCAGCTCTTTACATATATATATTGTACATTCACATCAGTCCCTAACCCTCAAGGAGTGTACAATCTAAGGTCCCTAATTCACAATTTAGACAGGATTCAATTAACCTACCAGCATGTCTTTGGAGTGTAGGGGTATTCAGAGTACCCAGAGGAAATCCACACAGTCACAGGGAGAACATGCAAACCCTAGGCAGGGGGGTGCCATGGCTGGGATTTGAACCAACGACCCTAGCTCTGCCAGACAGAAGTGCTAGCCATTTAGCCACTGTTTGGCAACTGCTTTAAGACCCTAACTGTGCCCTTGAAGCAACATCTTGAAGTCTGTAGAAAAAGAGATATTGTTGGCAGTTCAAATAAAGTTTATTCATCACAGTAGTCATTAGCAAAAAAACAACTGTGTGTCATTGGTTCCAAGAGGCCCACTTCATCAGGGCTGCAAAGCAATAATGCGGCTAGGTTGACAATGAAGTTCTGACATGTAAGTCTTCTTACTTGTCTCAAGGTATGACTGGTTGGCATATAAACATGATAAGACTTGAATTTGTAAAATAAAATCTTTGGTGAACTATTACACATCTACAGTATATCTACAAATATATCAAATAGATACATACAATCTATACATGAAAATTTCTCAAAAATGTATTTCACTCCATTGCCCAGATGGGATTAGTTGGATCAAACATAGAAGATCACCCACAGGTGAACCCCTTAAACAGTAAAGTGTTATTAAGCCCTCAGTTTTTAAAATGGCTCTAAAGGTAGAAGTTTTTTTTACCTTAATGTATTCTCTGTATTAACATAATGAACTTATGTGTGCAGCCCCCAACCCTCCCCATACTTACCTGAGCCAGATCTTGATCCAGCTCTGTGTCTGAGAGCAGCTGCCTCTCATCACTGGACAGGGAGGCAGCAGTGGGAGCCATTGGCTGTCAATCAGGGAATTTCAGGGAAGCAGCACTAAGAGAGCAGCAGCCAGCAGCACTAGAAAATTGTCTGGTGTAGGCATTTAACAAATAGTTTACTGGGGAATGTTATTTTTTTGTGCTCACAAACTGAAAAAGGCTGAAAGGGTCTAATGTTCTACTCTAATGCTTTTTGGTAGACTAGGTGTAGAGATGCAAATAAATCATTCAATTTAAAAAATTACGTTATTATGAAAAACATGCCATATGGTACTGTCATTATTTTTTAAATCCCTTTTCAAAAAAATATTAAAAGGCAGATTGTACTTTGATTATTTAAAATCTCTTTCCTTAAAGCTTATGGGAAACTCTAGGATTGTGAAAGTATTAAGACGTATGTAAGTAACTGGGGAACTATACTTGGGTGATGCTAGACTGGAAATCAGGTCTGGACAAAAATGTTTGGGAATAATAAGTTATAATCTAATGAAAGAAAAAAATATGTATTATAAGGGGTTAAATATGGCTACAGTGATCCAAGGGGAAGGTGTGTATAAGCAAGGTGGATACATGAAATGCCTAAAGATAGAAATGATACAATGCAATGTCAAGGAGCGTGCAGACAGTATTTATCATAGTAATAAAATGACAAGTGAACAGATGTGATAAGAATGTAGGATTAGTTAACAGTGCCTCTTCGTATTGAATACTTCTAAGGGCAGACAGGTGAAATGTTAACAAACATGTTATGTAGAATAGATAACAAAGTGTTTTTGTTTGTTTTTTTTTAAATATCACAGTGCTGTACAGGATAAAGAACATGTTAGAAATTCTGTATATAGCCCTACAGAACAGTCCACATGTGCTTTTCTGCTAACTACACTGCAACCAGGAAACAGGAACCTTTATTATAGAGAGAAGACAGCATACAGTAGATGCAGCTACAAACTTATAAACACTGCCATCTACTGGTTGAAACATATATCTATACTGAATACTGATGTAGTTGCTGCACAAAATACATGAACACTGTATTCCAACACAAACTGACCAGGTGTAGAGCCTTATGAATGCTAAAAGGCACCACTGAGATCTTTTGTAAGGAGGGGAGGGTTGTGGGAAATAGGAAGCAAGTGAGATGTGTGTAGGAGGAAAGACACTGACAGGAACCTGCTTATCGAAGGAGCGGATCTACTTGTCCAACATCTGAAAGGAGGAGAGTCAGTGTCAAAGGGCTCTGTGTCAGATTGATAGATAGTGCTAGGAGCAAATCAGTAAGGAATGTCAATGTTAATACTGGGTCTGGATAGTTTGTAAATAAATCATCATTAACCGGTTCCCCACTGCCCTATAGCAGAACTATTGCTACAGACCGGCTGGGCTGCGCAAAATCACGTATATATACATGATTTTGCATTTCCGGGTAGGGGGTGCATGCGTGCCGCTATACCTGCACTGCCATTGGCGGCTACAACTGTCGGTCACCGGGTCCCTGCCAGAGATTCCCCGCTAGCACCTGGCGATAACAGAGCAATACAAACCAGCATGCTTGCCTAGTAAAACACACACAGCACAGTTAGTAAAACAGCACATAGTTAACCCTTTGATCACCCCAGATATTAACCCTGTCTTGCCCAGTGTCAATAGTACAGTGTCAGTGCTTTTTATTAGCACTGATCACTGTATTAGTGTCACTGGGATGTCAATGGAAGTTAGTCAGGTCCCCCCCCCCCCCAGTGTCAGAATGCCCGTCGCAGTCCCACTATAAGTCGTTGATCGCCGCCATTACTAGTATAAAAAAAAATTCCATTATATATACCACCATTTTTAGATGCTATAACTTTCATGTAAACCAATTAATTTGCATGTATTGGCATATTTTTTTTAGCAAAGACATGTAGCACAATACATTTTGGCCTAACTTTATGAAGAAATTTGATTTTTTTTACATTTTTTACTGGATATGTTTTATAGCAAAAAGTAAAAAATATTGTTTTCAAAATTGTAGGTCTTTTTTTGTTTACAGTGCAAAAAATACAAAATGCAGAGGCAATCAAATACCATGGAAAGAAAGCTCTATTTGTGGGAAAAAAAAGGATAGAAATGTCATTTGGGTGCAGCGTTGCATGACCGCACAATTGTCAGTTAAAATAACGCAGCACCGTATCGCAAAAAATAGCCTGGTCAGGAAGGGGGGTAAATCCTCTGGAGGGCAAGTGGTTAAATAATTTTGATATGTGTCAGATGGATGGCTTTCAACATGGGGACCTATGTACCTTTGGGGGAAAGTTGGGGGAAAATAAAGTGCGCGGTGATCAGGCATTATGTGTGTACTAAAGAAAAAAATCAATATTATGGTGCTAAAGGTAACTAAATGGAAAGGGAAAGGATATTATGACACAATCCATTTGTAATACCTTGAGAATAGAGTCCTTTTTGTATTAATAAACAAGAAATGGATCCTAAAAAGTCCACTTCGGTACAACTGCAGCTCCCTAGGACAGGGGTGTCCAAACTTTTTTCAAAGAGGGCCAGATTGGATGAAGTGAACATGGTGGAGGGCCGAACATTTTTCCGAACATTCTTTGAACCATTACAATTAAATGCAAATAAATTATTTTATGCCAAGTTAATTGCAAACGACATACTTTTCATTTCATAACATTAAGATCAACTGACAGCTGAGTTTTCACAATGTATTGAAAATAAATTAAAAAAAAACTTACCTGCACTAATGTGAAGGGTGAAAAAGGTAGCTGGAGCTGAAGTCTCTGCTCGGCAGCTGGGAGGGGAAGAGAAACACACTTCACGCTGGAAGCCCGGCCCTGACGTCACCGCCCTCTGTCGCTCCCAGCGCGGCGCAGTCACGCATGCACACTGCTCTCAAGCAGAAGACTGTCTGCCACAGAAGGGAGGGCCGTGCGACAGCCGCATTTTTTCACAGACCAGGGAGAACGCGCCGCAGTCAGGCATGCGCACTGCCCTCTACTCTCAAGCAGAAGACTGTCTGCCATAGAAGGAAGGGCCGTGGGAGGGCCACATTACACAGAGCAGGGAGGGCTGTTGGAGGGCCGTATTAAACCGACCCCCGGGCCGTAAATGGCCCGCGGGCCAGACTTTGGACATGCCTGCCCTAGGAAGAGGATTGGATGAGTGCAATTCTTAATTTACATCCTTTTTTGGAATTTTTTTATACATACTACGCTTAGGTGGTGGCGCTTCCTGTGTTTTTGCCCTGTACTAAAGATGATGCAGGAGCATGGGCGGACTGACCATTTGGAAAACTCGGGCACTGCTGAGGGCCCGGGGTCAGTAGGGGGCCCCATGAGATGCCCCTGGTACCTTTCATAGGCTTTTTTGGGTGTGGTTTGAGTGTGGGCGAGGACACAGGGGCCCCATGATCCCCTATTGCCTGGGGGCCCCATGAGTTGTCAGTCCGCCCCTGTTCAGGAGTTTACTAACTTAGGGAAGAAAAAGGGAGAAGGGTTATAATACGTTAAGATTTACTCTATATCTGCAACATAAAATATGGTTAGAAGCAGTAAACCCTTTGTAGATTTTTGCACATCTATATGCAGAAATTACACCAGTATATGTGAAAAAAAAAACACATGCTCCCTACTGATTTAACAGCTCTAGCTTTGAACTTTCTAGTTTTGGACCTCTGCAGAGAGACCACTGCTTCCCACACAAATAGCAAGATTTCTTAACTGGGATGCCATATTAGGCTGTCAGGGTTATCATGCTGCATACGGTATTTTTTACAGCGCCATGTGATTCCGTGGTGAAGACAGACTGTCTGCCAGCCCCGTGGAAATGCATGATTCTAATCCAGAGATGGCAGCATTCAGGGAAGCCCAAGATTCAAGGGAATGGAAGTCCACCTTCTTTTAGGCCTGTTCCATGTTCTGCCCACTACTATAATGCCACAGCAGCCTCGGGGGTAAAAATCTGAAGGTAGGACTCTCCTGTAAAAATGAAGGGAGAGGGGGGGAACCTGAATTCTCTGATGCAAAATGATGTGGAAGGGGGGAAACTGAAGATATAAAAGGATGTTGGGGAGGAGGACTGAGGACTCTGATGTGTGAAGGAAGGAGGCACTGAGATGAGGAAAGGGGGAGTGAGAACTCTGATGTGAAAGGTAAAGAAGGTGAGAATTCTTATGTGAAGGGGTGAAAATGTATGTTTCCTGATGTACTGTATAAGGGAGGGAACTGAGAACTCCGATGTGATGAGGGGAGGAAGGTCTCTGATGCGAAATGGAGGGGCAATTCTGATGGGGGACCCCCTTTTAGACTATGGTGCCTCAAGGTTTTGCATACCTTCAAATAGTTTTCACACTAGCATGCTGGTAAGGGGCAGGATTTTCTACTCAGGCTGTGGCTGCTTTCTAAGGAAAATAGACTTTGCACACCTAATGTTTTGATACACCTGGAATATATTTAGCTATTTTAAAGCAAAAGTTAAATTGGACTTCAAAAAGCTAAATAAAATACAGTTTACATTATCATGTAACACATATCAAAAAACAATCATATTAAACTTACATTTTTTAGGTCTCTATTGTTTCTCTAAGAACATAGGTAGTTAAAGTGTTCAGAAGAAAAATCGAAAATATTTCTTGTTTTTTTATTCTAATTGCATTGCATGGAAGAAGGCACTTGTTCAATTACCGTGACGGTCAAGAGGTCATAGTCCTAGTGTGAGAAGTGTTGAGATATGCTATGATCTTTGAAACCTTATTTGATGTTTGATCTATGCTTCTTCTGTCTTTGCCTGAATGTTTGAATCGATCTGCCCACATATTGCAAATTTCATGGGCAGGTTAACACATTGAAGATGAAATGAGAAGCACACTTTACAAATAATTTGGCAGGCCAGGACATGTCACTACTTATAGATGTCACCATGTGAAGCCTATTTATTGTTGTCTTTCAGCATAGACATTTCAGGTTCCCACATTTGTAGCGTCCTGATACTAGTGAGGTCTTAAGTGTTTTTTTCTTAGAAAGTTTGGTTTAATTTTTTTTAAAGTTCTCTTTTCAGGAGAGCCACAGTAAGGTTGTTCAAATGATTATTTAGGATCAATGTTATCTTTTCATGGCTTTTATTGTCAGAATATAAAATGAAAAGAAAACAGCAGTAGGGGTTCACCTCTGACATGTTTTACACCAAAAAATGATTTTGAGCACAACATATTTCAAAAGTGACCCCCGATGTTGTTTAAACAGACGAATAAAAAAATATTGTAGCCTAGGATGTGGGGTGATTTTTTTTTTCTGGCTGATTGTCAGATGCGCTGCTCACCTTCAAGGAAATCTATGGTCACAGCATACACTTTCATTTTATAACATCAGCATTGTAATACTGATGAAAACAATAGGTATTATTGCCAATCTAATATAATCTTTCATGTTGTAAGTGCTGCCTGTCTGCTGGTCATCTCTTTATACAACTTCTTGGATTCTCTGCATGCTTTTGCAGCTTTTTCTCTGCTCTTCACTTTCATTTTCTATGGACTACATATCCTATGGTACCTTCAGACTACAAGCAGTGATTCCTGTACTGACTCCGCCTCCTGAAACTTGTCCCCTCTGTAGTTCTGTGGAATGTGTGACACAGCAGTGCCTACTCACAGGGTATGGTGAATTAAATGTGTGGGGATCCGGGTTTTACCAGTACCTGAAACTGATACCTTTGCAGTGCAATTTGAGCTCATATAAAATGAATGGGCTCACATTGCTCTGCAAAGAATTGCATGCGATTTGAAAAGGAATGCAGTGTGATTCCTGTCTGAATCGCATGTGGTTTCCCACACAGCTCCTGTGTGAACCCAGATTTGTCATAGTGACCTCAGTCCCACTTTACCAGATTGTCGCTATCCCCCACTGTCAAACACCGAAAAGCTGCTTCACCGGTCAGGGGATTTGAAGTCCTGGGGGCTTTCTCTCTTCTCCTCGCAGTGCTGACAGTACAGGCTAGAAGGCTTCTGATTGGTTAGCTCCATCCATGTGACAGTGCGGACCAATTAGAATCCCTTTAGTCCATACTGGCCAAGCAATACAGACAGGAGATTAAGCTATGGAGGTTTCAAATCCCTGATCCAGGGAAGTTTCTTTTCGGTGTCTGACAGTGGGGTATCACGTTAATCTGGTACAGCGGAACTGGGGGGATGGGGAGGGGGTCCAGTGTAAGGTCACTTACAAATTTCTGTAAAGGTGAACTTACTTTATGAGCATGGGCTTGTGGATGGCTGGAACCGCTGGAGGCTGAGAGAGAGTGGGTACAGAGCCATGGGAGAAGCAGGAGGAGCCCAAGCCACAGCCGCTGATGACCATAGTCAGATCGGAAGCTGGAGCTTCACTGGTGGAACCCGTCATACAGGGAGGTTTCCCACACTACTGTGTGAATGCAGGCTGAAGTCAATATGACAAGCCTGGGTTCACTCAGGAGCTGTGCAAGAAACCACATGCGATTCGGACAGGAATGGCACTGCATTCTTGTTCAAATCGCATGCAGTTCTTTGCAGTGCGGTTTGAGCCTTTCATTTTGTATAGGTTCAAATCACCTATTGAACTAAGCCCTAATTGTAAATCATCATCTTTGGCAAATATCAAATCTATACTGGATGAGGGTGCGTTTCCCTACGCACCATCTGGCCAATTGATGAATCTAAAATATATAACCTTCATTCAAAGATATAAAAAATGCTCAGCTGCAATTAATGCCTATTGGAGTGGAATGTACTGGCACAATATAACTGGATACCATTGCAATTATTTACCTTACATCCAAATGGTTAATAACACCAGACCAAATCAAATACCATACCGTTTTAGATGAAGTGACGGCATACAAAGAGGCACTGTAGTTTGATCATTAGCCTATCAGCTTGAATATATAATCTCTGTTAAGGAAATGGAGTTACCCCATGGACAAAACTAATTAGATAGTATAATCTATCTTGCTACATATATATAATATGAGTACACTCATCCACGGGCTTAAATGTCAGCCTCTCATGGTTAAGCCCCATACGTCACCATATCAACCAAAAATACCTCACTGTCTTGAGGAATGCAAATGATGCACTGTAAAACGTAGTACAGACCTCTCCAAAGAATCACACTGCAAAGGTATCGGTACTCTGTATCAGCGAGTACTTGACCAAGAGTATTGGTACTTGTACTTCCTGGTAAAAAAACAGTATTGGTTCAAAAAGTAAGTTCATAAACTTCAAGATCGCTCAGAGTAATAGGAGTGGGCTAGAAACAATTGAAATGCAAAGTGGAAACAAATACAGTATATGATGTTTCATTTTGACCATAGATACACTTTAAGCATGTATTCCAATATATACCAGCGCAAAACACAATTAATAAATAATAAATAAATATAAAATAATTTTCAAAGTCCAGTGATGAAAATAAGTGACCACAATACTGTGACACAAAAATCTAAAAAAATATATATATAAAAGTCCAGTGATCTAAAAAAACTTTCTTAAAAAATATAATAAACTTCAGTGCTTCAAATAATTCTTCCACCACCCACCAGTGCCAAAAATCAACATAAACCGCACTCACCAGATATTGGTGAGTAAAACACCTTTCAGGATTATTTAGGGCTCCTGGACCCCCTTTGAGGACTCCTCTATTTTCCACCTCAAACCTATGGGTGATTCTTCAATCGTCTCCTCGCCACACCACCAAGTTGCAAAAGGGAGAAAAAAAACTAATAGTGTAATACTGTTATGCCCCTTTTATAATTAATTCATGCCAAACCACTCACATTTCAAAGGATAAAAACCAGCATTTATTTAAGGACATCATACGAATTTTCGAGTAACAAATATGAATTTCCACAGCTCCTAGGAACTCACAGCCTTGTATACAGCAGGATGACAGCCTCCATAACAAACAAACTTTCTTACGAACTTTCTTTGCTCGTCAAAAAAATGACCGCCTGGAACACATCCCTCGGCGTGCGTTCCACTCACCGGAAATGACGTCGAACGTTCGGGGATCCGACCAGAAATACGTCAATGCGTTTCGCCCCACCCACAGGGCGTTCTCAAGACGCCTACTTCCATTACCAGAGCCCTTTTATAGCTATTACAGACCCCTCCCCCTCATCACCTTGGAGATAATCAACTAATTATAACGCTGTCATCCCTTTGTACACAGATTGCGAGTCCCCTTCACATTGGTACTTATACTAAACAAACAATGATTCACCATATCCTAACAAAAAACCATCTTCATTAACCCTTCTGATCTTTTGTATTCCCACATTATTTAAGTATATACTTTAATAACCCAACATTTTTACTTTTAACAACTTAAATTAAAATAAAATAAAAATAAAATAAGATAAAAATAAAAATAAAATTAAAATAAAAATAAAAATTATAAAATAAAAATAAAAAATAAATAAAAATAAAAATAAAAAATAAATAAAATATAAATAAAATAAATAAAAATGAAAATAAAAATAAAAACAAAAAAAATTTTAAAAACAAAAAAATGTAATCACAAAAAATAAAACTATATATGTATAACTATATATGTATCTATTGCTCTATTACACTTTAAGCATTATCCAGGTATTTATATGACAAATATTGTATCAAGTGATACAACTAGGTTTATATCCATGCTTTTTGTTGTTGTTTTTGTTGTTGTTGTTGTCTATTGAGCAGTTGCAGGAAAATGCTTTGTGTTAAAGTCCAACTTCAGGCAAAATCTATCATTTCCTCCTACTTCCCTCCCACCGCCATCCTACTAGCTCAGCAATGGGCAAAATACGGCCCGCGGGCCGTATACGGCCCGGCGGACCTTTTAATCCGGCCCGCGGAGCTAGGCTCCCGCTAGGCTCCTCTCATAGTCCGCCCTGAAGACCTGTGAAGCATGAAAATCTGTCTCCTATGAGGATCTGTCCCCCTCGACGTATCTGCGCATGTGCCGGAGATCGCCGATCGGCTGCTAATGCCTGAAACTGGCACATGCGCAGATACGTCGAGGGGGACAGATCCTCATAGGAGACAGATTTTCATGCTACACCGGAACGGCGCGGGAACACGGCGAGAGGAACGCGCGGAGCAAAGGTAAGTGAATTGACACAGGGGGGACTTGGGGACTTAATATGGGGGATGAATTAATATGGGGAATGAATTACTATAGGGGGGATGAATTACTATAGGGGGGATGAATTACTATGGGGGATGAATTACTATATGGGGGATGAATTACTATATGGGGGATGAATTACTATGGGGGATGAATTACTATATGGGGGATGAATTACTATGGGGGATGAATTACTATGGGGGATGAATTACTATATGGGGGATGAATTGCTATAGGGGGGATGAATTACTATAGGGGGGGATGAATTACTAGGGGGGATGAATTACTATGGGGGATGAATTACTATATGGGGGATGAATTACTATGGGGGATGAATTACTATATGGGGGATGAATTACTATGGGGGATGAATTACTATATGGGGGATGAATTACTATGGGGGATGAATTACTATGGGGGACGAATTACTATATGGGGGAAGAATTACTATGGGGGATGAATTACTATGGGGGATGAATTACTATATGGGGGATGAATTACTATGGGGGACGAATTACTATATGGGGGAAGAATTACTATATGGGGGATTAATTACTATATGGGGGATGAATTACTATATGGGGGATGAATTACTATGGGGGATGAATTACTATATGGGGGATGAATTACTATGGGGGATGAATTACTATGGGGGATGAATTACTATATGGGGGATGAATTACTATGGGGGATGAATTACTATATGGGGGATGAATTACTATGGGGGATGAATTACTATGGGGGATGAATTACTATAGGGGGGATGAATTACTATGGGGGATGAATTACTATGGGGGATGAATTACTATATGGGGGATGAATTACTATGGGGGATGAATTACTATGGGGGATGAATTACTATGGGGGATGAATTACTATAGGGGGGATTAATTACTATGGGGGAATATACTTATACTTATATATATGACTATACTTACTATGGGTGACACATACAGATCATTCATCTACTCTTGGTCCGGCCCCCGGGTCCAATATATGAACCCATTGCGGCCCTCAAGTCAAAAAGTTTGCCCACCCCTGTACTAGCTGTTCGATTTACCAAACCTGATTATACTTACCTAAATCTCCCTATTCTTGTCCCTCGTTGATGCTGTTTCCACAACTGGGGACTGCTAGCCCAGCACCATACTTTAACCCTAGCATAGTTCCTTTCACTCCTCCCAGCCCATTCCTAAGAGGGCTCCTCTCCTGGCTAATAGGAATTTTCAGGCAGTGATGTGGACACCCAGAAGAAGGACCCCTCTAAAAAAATAAAAAGCAAGAAGAAGGACCCAGCGCTGGATGATTACATAAGGGTGGCTTTAGGTAAGTGAAAACGTGGTTTTATAAAGTTTATTTTTTTAACCCAGCCTATATAATGTGGAGTTCCTAACACAAAGTTTAAAAATGTCCCTTCCTTTCTTTTGTTACTGATGCTGCCTAACCTGTATGTGTATACTTTCTTATGTTCAGCCTGCTTAGTCCAGTCATGTGATCCCTTGTGTCAGCCACTGGCAGCTGCAGGGGAAAGGAAAGAACACGATAACAGCTGGGAATTCCTAGGGCAATGACATCACCCATAGGCTCCCGTGTTCCGGTTGTTGTCAGCGCTCCCTCTACTCCCCTGCAGCTGCTTATGTCTGACACAGGGGAGCTGGAGCTGGGGATCACAGAAATCAACCAGAATGGACTGAAAATAGGTAAGTATATACATTTTTTTACTCAGGTTAGACAGCATAGGTCGGAGGAGGGAGGATGAAAATTTTTAAACATAGTGTTAGGCAGGAATTCTACTTTAAGTATTTAAATATTCTGAACAGGCAATAAAAGCACTATATGACAAGCCCCCATTCGCCTCTGTAGCAATGGACACATACATCTTCAAAGTTCACAGAGGCAGAGGCACTGATATCACAGCATTTATTTCTATGGCAGCAGAATCTTATCACTCTTCAAACATGAGCAAACACAATGTGCTGAAACCCAACTTTAGGCTTGGTTCCCATCTGTGCGGGTGGTGCAACTGTGGAATCCGCACAAATACCTGCAGCCGCACCACCCACACAGAGGAATGTGGACCCACAGGCAGGTGTTAATAATTCTAATGGCACGCCACCCGCACTGGATGTCGCAAATGTACTGGGAACCTTGGGTTCTGTGTGGGCTGCAATTTCCCAAGTAGGGACTTCTTCCCTACGTGTCCCAGGGCACAGGAGTCCATTCAAATGAATGGGCTCTCGTGCCCGCACAAATTGCAACCCACATGTCTGCACATATGTGAACCAAGGGTCAGAGTCTCTGGTGTGATATTTTAGGATTACTACAAGTAGCTAGCTTGATGGCGTATTTTAAAATTCTTTTACTGCTTCTTAAAGTGGTTGTAAATGCTCAAAGTTTTACAATGAGGCAGCCCCCCCCCCACCCTAACACTTACCTGAACCCTATCGTGATCCCGGGGAACCCTCACTCCTGATTGGTTGAGGCCAATGGCTCCCATTGCTGTCAGTTACAGCCAGTGAGCCAATCAGGGGAGGGAGGGGGTGGGGCCAAGCCACAGCTCTGTGTGTGGATGGACATGCTGAGCCATGACTCGGTAGCGCGCCTGCTCAGGTGCCCCCATAACAAGATGCTTGTTGTTAGGGCACCAACAGGAGTGCCACCCACCAGTTCCGCCCACCTGTGCCCAGCAGTGCACCCATCTGTGCCCAGCAGTGTGCCCACCTGTGCCACCCAGCAGTGTCACACACCTGTGCCCAGCAGTGCCACCCACCTGTGTCCACCCACATATGCCCACCAGTGCCACCCACCTGTGCCCACCAGTGCCACCCACCAGTGCCCAGCAGTGCTGCTAGTCAGTGCCACCAGTCAGTGCCCAGCGGTTGTGCCAGTCAGTGCCTAGCAGTGCCGCCAGTCAGTGCCCAGCAGTGATGCCAGTCAGTGCCACCTAGCAGTGCTGTCTATCAGTGCCACCTATCAGTGCTGCCTATCCGTGCCACCTCATTAGTGCTGCCTATCAGTGCTGCCTATCAGTGCCCATCAGTGCCGCCTATCAGTGCCCATCAGTGCTGCCTCATCAATGCACATCAGAGAAGGAAACACATTACCTGTTTGAAAAATTTTATAATAGAAACAAAGAAACTTTTTTTCAAATTTTTTTAAAAAATTTTTTTAATAGCGCAAAAAGTAAAGTGCCCAGCGGCGATTAAATACCACCACAAGAAAGCTCTATTTGTGAGAAAAAAATGATAAAAATTTCATATGGTTACAATCTTGCATGACCGCGCAATTGTCAATCAAAGTGCAACAGCGCTGAAAGCTGAAAATTGGCCTGGTAAAGAAGGGGGTATAAGTGCCCGGCAGGCAAGTGGTTAAGCTGGCCAACTGCATTAAAGTAGGCCAGCTCTCCCCCATTGTGTCTTTTCCCCTATGTTAGCATTGTGCCCACAGTAGCATTTGCATAGGCAGAGCAGAGTAGGACTGGCCATAGATGGATTTTTTTGACGCAGTTGGCCAGCTTAAGAATGTCTCTTGTTTATTCGGTGTGTGAATGGATACGCAGAGCCGTGGCTTAGGAGCGTGCCTGCTTGAGTGCCCCTATAGCAAGTTGCTTGCTGTGGGGGCACCCTACAGGAGGGACGGCTGCTCTGTGCAAAACCATTACACAGAGCAGGTAATGATGGCATGTTTGTTATTTTAAAAAAAAAAAGACCTTAGTATCACTTTAAGAATGTTAAAGCTTTAATGTCTATAGAAATTTGAAATCTGTAACCAGAGAACAGTTCCTTCTTTTCGAATTGTCTGAAGCATATGTTTTTCAGTCAGTCTATGATGGCAACATTTAAATTCTAGAGTAAGTCCTTAATGTTTATGTACCATTGCCATTATGGTGACACGTATGTAGTTGATCATAGAGGGGTGTGGCTTGCTCTTGAATGTTAGACCCTATGGGGGGGATTTACTAAAACTGGAGCACTCAGAATCTGGTGCAGCTGTGCATGGCAGCCACTCAGCTTCTAACTTCAGCTTGTTCAGTTAAGCTTTGACAAATCAACCTGGAATCTGATTGGTTTCTATGCAGAGCTGTGCCAGATTTTGCACTCTCCAGTTTTAGTAAATTTTCACTATGTTATCAATAAGGTATTGCTCAAAATGTGAAATCTTCAATATATCACTAATCTAGATAAAAATTAAGTCATCCATGTAATATATATAGAATTTGACATGTGTATGGAAAAGGTTGTTCAAAAGTATACTGTACGCTCATGCTTAAAAGGCCCACATATATAAAATTGCATAACTGGGAGTGAAACAAGTTCCCATAGCTGTTCGTTGGTTTGTAGATGTAACGGGCTCCAGACACCCATGACTGGGTATCTCCGTCAAGAAGCTGCTTCTCAGGCTCTGGAACATGAGACCAGTGAATCTAGCTATTGTTACCCCAAGATCCAGACGATACCAGATTTGAAGTAAACCAGAGGTAAACTACTTTATTTGAACACAGATACAAGATATATACACTCAGGGGACAATCCCCCCTCCCTGCATAATGACACAGGGCGGGGCAATCTACATTTAGTAACAAGAGACACACAGGTATTCAAACTTCACACCAGCAGACAGCCCCATCAGGAGGGAGGGCTGCTGGAGACACCCCCCCCACTAAGCTAATAGACGTAAACACATACATCCCATAATAGTTTGCTCCCAAGACAGACAAACAATAGAACAATGGGATGCAGCCACATAACATTAAACAATCAACAACCCCCACCCCACCTACAGAGAAGGAAATAAGTATTTGATTCCCTTGCTGATTTTGAATGTTTGCCCACTCACAAAGGAATGATCGGTCTGAGACACAGCCCACACAATATTAGGACAGATCACCCTGTACCCCTAACAGGCACAGGGTGATTTACATATAAGAGGAATATGGAGAGCTGAGACAGGGGTCTCCACACCTCTCCAAAGTAAGCTGGGTTCCATGGGCCCCCCATCCAAAGTAGACAAACAGAGTTTTTAAAAGAGAAGTTGTAGCACTGTTTCAAGATGCAGTGGATAACTTCCTTTATTCATTTGAAAGTTTGATTATAAAGATGACATTTTTGGTTAGCTTGCAATAATCTGTAGCCCAGGTGATGTATTTAAGGTTGGATATCAGACCCGTTTTTTTCATTTCAGGTATTTATACAACGCCAATAATTTACACAGCACTTTACATATTCTACATTCTCCTCTGTCCTCAAGGAGCTTACAGTTTAAGGTCCCTACTAGGCATGTGCATTTTGTTTCATTTCAAAACGAAATTACCGAATTACTATAGTAATAAATTTGAACAAATCCAAATGAACAAAATTAAGTTTCTTCCGAAATTCAAATTGAGTTTTAAATTGAATGCGATAATGAAATTGAATTAAAAACAATAGAATAGAAAATAAAGGAATATAATAGAAAATAAAATAATAGCGTAGAAAAGAATAGAGTAAAACAGAACAGAATAGAATAGAAAAGAACAGAAGAGTAAATAAAAGAATAGAATATAAAATAATAGAATAGAATAGAAAATATGAGAATAAAATATAAAAGAATAGAATAGAAATAAATATAATAGATTAGAATAAAAAATAATAAAATAGAAAAGAAAATAATAAAATAGAGAAAACAATAGAATAAAATAGAATACAACAGAATATAACCTTCTTCTGAAACTTGAATTTCAAATAGAATCAATTTTAATAGAATAGATTCGAATAGAATAGAAAAGAGTACAATAGACTAGAAAACAAAAGAATAAGATAATAAAGAATTTAACTAAACACCATTATTTCAATAAGGAATAGAAACAAAATTAATGTTTCTTTCTGCATGTGTCTAGTCCCTACCTCATGCATACATGCACATACTGAGGATATTTTGGAAAGAAGCCAATTAACCTACCAGCATGTTTTTGGAGTGTGGGCGTGCTGCAGGTTGTGTCTTTAAGATTTAATATCCCTGACTAATTTCTGTAAACATTGGCCAATAAACTGTAACAGTGTATTAAATGATCCCAGATAGGACTAGTCTTTCTGGGGCTTGGATATTGATTTATGTTTTTGGTAGATGGTAAAATAGTGATATTATAGGATTCCTTATACTAAGCAATTCTTTTTTTTTTTGTAAAAAAATTGTTCGCAAAGCCTTTTATTACAGAGTATGTTCAACTCTTCTGAAAAGAATTTTGTAGGATCTGATTGTCTTTTATATAATCTGATTTCTTTTAAATTATGATTCCACCTCCTTTTAAAAATTATTTTAAGGTTTTGTTTTTAGGATCAGAAATTGTAGGCTTCTTAGACTCATGTAGACTATTCAATTTGGGCATTAGTATTTTTTCATAGGTGGTTATGAAGTTGCTTTTATATTGAATAGTGCTGGCCATGGCTGGAAATCTTAACTTAGTCCTGATACAAATATCTCTGTGTGATGAGACAAAAATAAAGAGGACTTTTTAGATACTCATCAATGCAATTTAGATACTGGTTCCCATCTAAAAGCTATTAGTTATTTGTATAGCACTGCATATTCTTATGGAAAAAACTTTGTAGGGGGTTTATGAAACAATTACGGTACATTATGCATCTTATATTATGCTCTACAAGCTGATGTATATGGCATTTTATGCACTCATTTGCTCACATTATTCCATTAACCCAACAGAAGGCTGTAATAGATTAGGGGTTTGGGAGTTTGATTATAGCTGGGTGAATATAGGAGACTTTCTAGAGAAGCTTTCAAATACAGATTCTATGTACATATTTTAACATAAGTATGTGTAATAGTCTTTACAAGGTTTTAATTTACATATGCAGTTTTATCATGTGAACTACATATCAGGTTCTCAGTGTTAATCTAGATGTTAAACTCACAACAGTAAAATCAGTCTGTATAAGTCAGTGGTTCTCAACCTGTGAGTCGCGACCCCTTTGGGAGTCGAACAACCCTTTCACAGGGGTCTCCTAAGACCATCGGAAAACACATATTTCCAATGGTCTTAGGAACCGAGACACTGCTCCTCTATCAGTCTCCAGGCGGGTCTGCCCACATGCAGATACGTCCACATTTCCCTGGACCGCGATGTGTGTGCGGGATGACATGCCGCCCCTGTCATATGGCCACATCCCCGGGATCACTCAACAGCTCCGCCTCCTCGCCAGTGATTGGCCGCCGGAACTGTAGCTCAGGAGAGGCACATAGGCGGCCAACCACCGGCGAGGAGGTGGAGCTTGGAGAGGAGGAGCCGAGCAGCAGATCAAAGATCAAAGAAGATCGAGCGAGGGAGTGGCCGGAGAAGGAAGACAGCTGACAGGTAAGTGTCTGTAGCGTGCAGATGGTGCTGCTGCAGCCAGATATGCTGGCTGTAGATGGGAGAGGGAGGGAGCGAGCCCAGGCTGGAGCAGGAGTCAGCAAGGTAAGTATCATTGGTGTCAGTGGGAGGAATAGTGCCCCATCATTGGTGTTCCTCCCCCCACTGACACCAACGATGGGGCACTATTCCTCCCCCCACTGACACCAACGATGGGACACTATTCCTCCCCCCACTGACACCAACGATGGGGAACTATCCCCCCCCACTGACACCAATGATGGGGCACAATTTCCCCTCACACTAGTATCAATGATGGGGCACTATTCCCCTCCCCCCCACTGACACCAATGATGGGGCACTATTCCTCCCACACTGACACCAATGATGGGGCACTATTCCACCCACTGATACCAACGATGGGACACTATTCCTCCCACTGACATCAGTGATGTGGCACTACTCCTCCCACTGCAAAATTACAGTTATGAAGTAGCAACGAAAATAATTTTATGGTTGGGGGTCACCACAACATGAGGAACTGTATTAAAGGGTCGCGGCATTAGAAAGGTTGAGAACCACTGGTATAAGTAGTAAAGCATGCTTGTTATACTCACTGTGGAACCTAAGGAGGTAATCCTCCACATTGTGTAAAAAGACTTTGATCCTGACTTCTCTGATCCTCCTCTTCTTCTACTGTCCTCAATCCATCTACTGAGTACAGAGCCCTAGCAATACACACTCATTGTAGTGTGTATTGCTAGAGAGTTTTTTTATTCCTTTGGGAGGGTGCATGTGATTGGCACAGGGCCAATCAGCACGGTCCAGACAGAGGTTCAGAGGTTATGCAGCCTCATACAGTCAGAGCAGAATGAAAACTCTTAAAAGCTTTAACCGGTGCTCTGCTGGACACTGATAGAAGTCACAGGACTGCTCTAACTGCTGATGAGAAAAGGTATTTAGCAGTTTATATTTACTAATATAATTGTATTTCCATCTTCTGTGTACTATGAGAGACCAGATATAGTGAATGCAGGGTCCTGGGTTTAGTAACACTTGAAAGTTGTACTAAACCCACAACAGTAAAATCAGTCTGTATATGCAGTAAAGCATGCTTGTTATACTCACTGTGGAACATAAGGGGTTTTTCCTCTGCATTGTGTAAAATTGCTGTTTGATCCTGACTTATCTGATACTCAATATACTCAATACACAATATGTTTTTTCTTGGGAGAGTGCATGTGATCAGCACAGGGCCAATCAGCACAATCCAGACAGAGGTCAGGGGTTCTGCATCCTCCTAGAACAGAAAGAATACCCCTCCTACAAGCTTTAACCAGTTCTCTGCTGAACACTGATAGAAGTCACAAGACTGCTCTAACTGCTGATAAAAAAAGGTATTTAGAAGTGTATATTTAGTAAATTAATTGCATTTCCACCTTCTGTGTACTGTGGGAGACCAGATATAGTGAATGCAAGGTCCTGGGTTTAGTAACACTATAATGCTTTTTAGCCTTGATTAAGGAATCCCCAAAACACATTGGCTGTTTCTTTAAACTACTGTTATAATCCAATGAGATACTCGTTGCTTTATTTTCTGTAAAGACTTGCTATTATAAAAAAAAAAATAATAATTTTCAGATAGTCTCCTTGATTTGGGCAGTATCATCTTTTGTCTGAATTTAAGACCAGCTCTGAACTAAATACACCGCTCAAAAAAATTAAAGTAACACTTTGAAAACACATCAGATCTCAATGGGGAAAAATATCATGCTGGATATCTATACTGATATGGACTGGGTAATGTGTTAGGAACATAAGGTTGCCCCATCGTTTGATGGAAATGAAAATTATCAACCTACAGAGGACTAAATTCAAAGACACCCCGGAAAAAGTGAAAAAATGATGCAGTCAGCTTGTCCATTTTGCTGAAATTTAATTGCAGCAACTCAAAATGGTACTCAGTAGTTTGTATGGCCCCCACGTGCTTGTATGTATGCCTGACAACGTCTGGGCATGCCCCTAATGAGATGCCGGATGGTGTCCTGGGGTATTTCCTCCAAGATCTGGACCGGGGCATCACTAAGCTCCTGGACAGTCTAAAGTGCAACCTGACGGTGTTGGATGGACTGACACATGATATCCCAGAGGTGTTCTATTGGATTTTGGTCAGGCGAAGGTGGGGGCCATTCAATGGCATCAATTCCTTCATCCTGCAGGAACTGTCTGCATACTCTCGCCACATGCGGCGGGCATTTTCATGCACCAGGACGAACCCAGGACCCACTTCACCAGTGTAGGGTCTGACAATTGGTCCAGAGATTTCATCCTGATATCCTGATACCTAATGGCAGTCAGGGTGCCATTGTCTAGCCTGTAGAGGTCTGTGTGTCCCTTCGTGTACTGTATGTGCCTCACCAGACCATCACTGACCCACCACCAAAACAGTCGTGTGGAACGATGTTACAGGCAGCATAACGTTCTCCACCGCTTCTCCACACCTTTTCCCTTTCACGTCTGTCACATGTGTTCAGGGTGAAC
The DNA here is from genome assembly GCF_062004578.1 of Staurois parvus. Classification (NCBI taxonomy): domain Eukaryota; kingdom Metazoa; phylum Chordata; class Amphibia; order Anura; family Ranidae; genus Staurois; species Staurois parvus. The sequence continues at coordinate 2,831,838 of NW_028318260.1, read as the reverse complement.
CTGCTCTCATCTGTGAAAAGCACAGGGCGCCAGTGGCTTACCTACCAATTCCGGTGTTTAATGGCAAGTGCCAATCGAGCTTTATGGTGCCAGGCAGTGAGCACAGGGACCACTAGAGGACGTTGGGCCCTCAAGCCACCCTCATGAAGTCTGATTCTGATGTTTAGTTAGAGACATTCACACCAGTGGCTTGCTGAAGGTCATTTTGTAGGGCTCTGGCAGAGCTCATCCTGTTCCTCCTTGCACAAAGGAGCAGAAACCGGTCCTGCTGATGGGATAAAGACCTTCTACAGCCCTGTCCAGCTCTCCTAGAGTAACTGCCCATCTCCTGGAATATCCTCCATGCTCTTGAGACTGTGCTGGGAGACAAAGCAAACCTTCTGTCAATGTCACGTATTGATGTGCCATCCAGGAGCAGTTGGACTGCCTGTGCAACCTCTATAGGATCCAGATATCGCCTGAAGCTACCAGCAGTGACACTGACCCTAGCCAAATGCAAAACTAGTGAAAAACAGTCAGTAAAGATGAGTAGAGAAAAAAATGTCAGTGGCCTCCACCTGCAAAACCATTCCTGTTTTGGGGTCATTTCATTGTTGCCCATCTAATGCACCTGTTCCTAATTTCATTAACTCCAAAGCAGCTGCAACTGATTAGCAACCCCCTCTGCTACCTAACTGACCAGATCAATATCCCAGGAGTTTAATTGACTTAATGCTATACTGATTAAAAAGTGTTCCTTTAATTTTTTTGAGCAGTGTATATTTTAAAATAGCCTCACTGGTTTTGAACTGACACTAATAGCATGAAAATCACTTTTGCGATTTTACATAAATTTGGTAACATTAGTTGACTGTGTTAGAAGAGACATCCTGGATGACCACACCCCACACATAATCTTCTTTATTAACATATAAAAATCCAAGGCAGTGCACCATACAGTGGGGAAAAAGGCAAGGTTGACGAGCTTTGCACTTTAGCACTTATTCATAACCTCCATTAGTTGACTGTGGCTTTAGTAACATGGCAATATTCTATTTATTTCTGTAGTGCATTAAAACTCCCCCACACCCCTTTACTATTTTTTTTTCAAAAGCCGCTTTTTACCAAAATTAAATTATGAGTCTATGATACTTTCCATCTCAAATAGATAATATGTAAACAGTTTCAATATATTGTATATTGTACATCAGATAAACAAAAGAACTGCTGATAAGAATCAAACCATCAGCCATGTATATGGCAGCATTTGGTGCTAGAGATTGTACCATTGCCTGTTTTTCCTTATATTGGGTAAAACACACACCATGCTGTTTTGACTGTTGTACTTGAATCTACAGACTCGGATGGTTAAAGACCTGTTTTATTTCAATCATTATTATCGCTACATGGCAGGGACAAAGGTCTCTTATTTTTGTTCTGTCCTTGAACAGTCCTCCTCAAAGTGGTACCAGTTAATTAGCCGTTCCAGCCTTTCCAAGGCTTGGCATAAATTGGGCGCCCCGAGGATGTACCTCTCTCATCATGGCCTGATTTATCCTTTTCTCTGCAGCTTTCTGCTGAGCTGCAAGACAAGAGAAGGAAATGTCCATTAGTTTTAGACGTAGACAAATCCCCTGAGCCAGCAACACACACTGGGAATAGCCACAGTGATAATAGTGTAGCGACATCATTACAAGCAATGTGCATGCAAATAACTCATTGCTCTATTGGACTGTCTTACTTCTACCTCTCCTCATATATATACTTTTCAAGGTCAGGATATGGCTTAAGATTCTCTCTGTTTGCTTCATTTTTCCAGATCACCATTTAATGCAGCTCTTGCCATTTGCTGACTGATCCTTTATTGAAGATGTTGTCAAAGGAGACCAGAAAAGCTGGCTGTTTGGAAAGCAACTAAGGCTAATTTAGAATTTGAAACAAAATTATACACATATACTATACACTACAGTTGCAAGAAAAAGTATGTGAACCCCTTGGGATTACGTGGAGTTTTGCATGAATTGGGCATAAAATGTGCTCTGAACGTCATCTACAGTTGCAAGAAAAAGTATGTGAACCCCTTGGGATTACGTGGAGTCTTGCATGAATTGGGCATAAAATGTGCTCTGAACGTCATCTAAGTCACAACAATAGAAGAACACAGTCTGCTGAACATAATACTACACAAACATTAGATGTTGCCATGGTTTAATTGCACATAACATGTAAACATTCACAGTGCAGGGAGGAAAAAAGTATGTAAGGCTCTAGCTTAATGACTTCTCCCAGAGCTAATTGGAGCCAGGAGTGAGCCAACCTTGACTCCAATCAGTGTGATGATATTGGATGTGTTGCTGACAGCTGTCCTGCCCTTAAAAAACACACACCTGTTTTGGGTTTACTGGATTTCAAGAAGCACTGTCTGATGTGAACCATGCCTCGCAGAAAAGAGCTCTCAGAAGACCTACGATCAAGAATTGTTGACTTGCATGAAGCTGGAAAGGGTTACAAAAGTATCTCCAAAAGCCCTGATGTTCATGTGTCCATGGTACGTCAGACTGTCTACAAATGGAGAAAGTTTAGCACTGTTGCTACTCTCCCTAGGCATGGTCGTCCTGTAAAAATGACTGCAAGAGCACAGCGCAGAATGCTGCATGAGGTAAAAAAGAATCCCAGAGTGTCAGCTAAAGACCTACAGAAATCTCTGGCACATGCTAACATTTTTGTTGACACATCTACAATAAGGAAAACATTAAACAAGAATGGAGTACATGGGAGGACACCACGGAGGAATCCATTGCTGTCCAAAAAGAATATTGCAGCACGTTTGAAGTTTGCAAAAGAGCACCTGGATGTTCCACAGCACTACTGGCAAAATATACTGTGGACAGATGAAACCAAGATTGAGTTGTTTGGGAAGAACACACAACACTATGTGTGGAGAAAAAAAGGCACAGCACACCAACATCAAAACCTCATCCCCACTGTAAAACATGGCGGAGGGAGCATCATGGTTTGAGGCTGCTTTGCTGCCTCAGGGCCTGGACGGATTGTTGTCATTGATGGGAAAATGAATTCCAGAGTTTATCAAGACATTTTGCAGGAAAACGTACGACCATCTCTCCGCCAACGAAGCTCCGCAGAGGATGGGTGATGCAACAGGACAATGACCCAAAGCATACAAGTAATTCAACAAAACAATGGCTGCAACAGCACAGAATACGCCTTCTGGAGTGGCCCAGTCAGAATCCTGACCTCAACCCAATTGAAATGCTGTGGCATGACCTTAAGAGAGCGATTCACACCAGACATCCCAAGAATATTGCTACACTGAAACAGTTTTGTGAAGAGGAGTGGTCCAAAATTACTCCAGATCATTGTGCAGGTCTGATCTGCAACTACAGGAAACGTTTGTTTAAGGTTATTGCTGCCAAAGGAGGGTCAACCAGTTATTAAGCCCAAAGGTTCACATACTTTTTCCTCCCTGCACTGTGAATGTTTACATGTTATGTGCAATTAAACCATGGCAACATCTAATGTTTGTGTAGTATTATGTTTAGCAGACTGTGTTCTTCTATTGTTGTGACTTAGATGATGTTCAGAGCACATTTTATGCCCAATTCATGCAAAACTCCACGTAATCCCAAGGGGTTTGCATACTTTTTCTTGCAACTGTAAGTCACAACAATAGAAGAACACCGTCTGCTGAACATAATACTACACAAACATTAGATGTTGCCATGGTTTAATTGCACATAACAATCACAGTGCAGAGAGGAAAAGGTATGTGAGGCCCTAGCTTAATGACTTCTCCCAGAGCTAATAGGACCCAGGAGTGAGCCAACCTTGACTCCAATCAGTGTGATGATATTGGATGTGTTGCTGACAGCTGTCCTGCCCTTAAAAAACACACACCTGTTTTGGGTTACTGGTTTCAAGAAGCACTGTCTGATGTGAACCATGCCTCGCAGAAAAGAGCTCTCAGAAGACCTACGATCAAGAATTGTTGACTTGCATGAAGCTGGAAAGGGTTACAAAATTATCTCCAAAAGCCTTGATGTTCATGCGTCCACGGTAAGACAGACGGTCTACAAATGGAGAAAGTTTAGCACTGTTGCTACTCTCCCTAGCCGTGGTCGTCCTGTAAAAATGACTGCAAGAGCACAGTGCAGAATGCTGCATGAGGTAAAGAAGAATCCCAGAGTGTCAGCTTAAGACCTACAGAAATCTCTGGCACATGCTAACATTTTTGTTGACACATCTACAATAAGGAAAACATTAAACAAGAATGGAGTACATGGGAGGACACCACGGAGGAAGCTATTGCTGTCCAAAAAGACTATTGCTGCATGTTTGAAGTTTGCAAAAGAGCACCTGGATGCTCCACAGCACTACTGGCAAAATATACTGTGGACAGATGAAACCAAGATTGAGTTGTTTGGGAAGAACACACAACACTATGTGTGGAGAAAAAAAGGCACAGCACACTAACATCAAAACCTCATCCCCACTGTAAAACATGGCGGAGGGAGCATCATGGTTTGGGGCTGCTTTGCTGCCTCAGGGCCTGGACGGATTGTTGTCATTGATGGGAAAATGAATTCCAGAGTTTATCAAGACATTTTTCAGGAAAACGTATGACCATCTGTCTGCCAACTGAAGCTCCGCAGAGGATGGGTGATGCAACAGGACAATGACCCAAAGCATACAAGTAATTCAACAAAACAATGGCTGAAACAGCACAGAATACGCCTTCTGGAGTGGCCCAGTCAGAGTCCTGACCTCAACCCAATTGAAATGCTGTGGCATGACCTTAAGAGAGCGATTCACACCAGACATCCCAAGAATATTGCTACACTGAAACAGTTTTGTGAAGAGGAGTGGTCCAAAATTACTCCAGATCGTTGTGTAGGTCTGATCTGCAACTACAGGAAACGTTTGGTTGAGGTTATTGCTGCCAAAGGAGGGTCAACCAGTTATTAAGTCCAAAGGTTCACATACTTTTTCCTCCCTGCACTGTGAATGTTTACATGTTATGTGCAATTAAACCATGGCAACATCTAATGTTTGTGTAGTATTATGTTTAGCAGACTGTGTTCTTCTATTGTTGTGACTTAGATGATGTTCAGAGCACATTTTATGCCCAATTCATGCAAAACTCCACGTAATCCCAAGGGGTTTGCATACTTTTTCTTGCAACTGTAAGTCACAACAATAGAAGAACACCGTCTGCTGAACATAATACTACACAAACATTAGATGTTGCCATGGTTTAATTGCACATAACAATCACAGTGCAGAGAGGAAAAGGTATGTGAGGCCCTAGCTTAATGACTTCTCCCAGAGCTAATAGGACCCAGGAGTGAGCCAACCTTGACTCCAATCAGTGTGATGATATTGGATGTGTTGCTGACAGCTGTCCTGCCCTTAAAAAACACACACCTGTTTTGGGTTACTGGTTTCAAGAAGCACTGTCTGATGTGAACCATGCCTCGCAGAAAAGAGCTCTCAGAAGACCTACGATCAAGAATTGTTGACTTGCATGAAGCTGGAAAGGGTTACAAAATTATCTCCAAAAGCCTTGATGTTCATGCGTCCACGGTAAGACAGACGGTCTACAAATGGAGAAAGCTTAGCACTGTTGCTACTCTCCCTAGCCGTGGTCGTCCTGTAAAAATGACTGCAAGAGCACAGTGCAGAATGCTGCATGAGGTAAAGAAGAATCCCAGAGTGTCAGCTTAAGACCTACAGAAATCTCTGGCACATGCTAACATTTTTGTTGACACATCTACAATAAGGAAAACATTAAACAAGAATGGAGTACATGGGAGGACACCACGGAGGAAGCTATTGCTGTCCAAAAAGACTATTGCTGCATGTTTGAAGTTTGCAAAAGAGCACCTGGATGTTCCACAGCACTACTGGCAAAATATACTGTGGACAGATGAAACCAAGATTGAGTTGTTTGGGAAGAACACACAACACTATGTGTGGAGAAAAAAAGGCACAGCACACTAACATCAAAACCTCATCCCCACTGTAAAACATGGCGGAGGGAGCATCATGGTTTGGGGCTGCTTTGCTGCCTCAGGGCCTGGACGGATTGTTGTCATTGATGGGAAAATGAATTCCAGAGTTTATCAAGACATTTTTCAGGAAAACGTATGACCATCTGTCTGCCAACTGAAGCTCCGCAGAGGATGGGTGGTGCAACAGGACAATGACCCAAAGCATACAAGTAATTCAACAAAACAATGGCTGAAACAGCACAGAATACGCCTTCTGGAGTGGCCCAGTCAGAGTCCTGACCTCAACCCAATTGAAATGCTGTGGCATGACCTTAAGAGAGCGATTCACACCAGACATCCCAAGAATATTGCTACACTGAAACAGTTTTGTGAAGAGGAGTGGTCCAAAATTACTCCAGATCGTTGTGTAGGTCTGATCTGCAACTACAGGAAACGTTTGGTTGAGGTTATTGCTGCCAAAGGAGGGTCAACCAGTTATTAAGTCCAAAGGTTCACATACTTTTTCCTCCATGCACTGTGAATGTTTACATGTTATGTGCAATTAAACCATGGCAGCATCTAATGTTTGTGTAGTATTATGTTCAGCAGACTGTGTTCTTCTATTGTTGCAATTTAGATGACGTTCAGAGCACATTTTTTGCCCAATTCATGCAAAACTCCACGTAATCCCAAGGGGTTCACATACTTTTTCTTGCAACTGTATATACAGTATAAAATCATTAAATACTGTACTGTATCATCATTAATGTGGATGCCCTGCTGTACAATAATAGTCAAAAAAATGTAGCTGTAAGGCAAAAGTTTTCCTTATTACTTACCTTAATTCCATCTTCCCCTTATGATGTTATGCTACTCTGGGCTAGATTCTTGAGGCAATGAGGATCTCAACTCTTGTGTTGTTCCTGCAATGGACTTTAGTGTCTTCTAGCAAGATTTAGAATACTCATAGTTCCAGGAATCTTGCTGGAAGTATAGCGACATCACACCCTGCGTAAGGTGAGTATATTATCTAACTTTTCTCTTTACAGATACATTTTTTAAACTACTATCATGCAAAGATATTTACAGGAATGGGGGGAATCTTTACTTCATTTTACTGCAAGGTCTACTTTTCCCATTCTGCTTTACAGAGGGCAGCCTCAAAAGCATTAAAGAAGTCTCATGAGTAGTGATGAGAACACTTGCTTTGATTTGAGTTGAAGGGCTGTTCAGCTAATTCATCTGAAATCCGGAAATCAAAAACTTTAATGCAAACCTCATTGAAGTCAATCGGAGACAAATCTTAAACCCTCAAGAATGGGATACATCTGAATTTTTACCACCCCTCCCTCCCATCCACATCTGACCTATTATGATAGTCTTTTTTGCCCTCTTATCTTGTGAAGCCAGCAATATTCATGTCCTCTATCCAGGTCCCTTGCTGCTGCTGGTTCCATTGTAGGAGACTGCTAATCCAGCACTGCGATGGAACATAGGACCAAAGGTCCCCTACCATCCCCTGTGATAACATTGGTCCTCTTCTTTCCCCTGAGAGGACCCTGCCAGCGGCCATCCAATAGGAAGTGTCCATGTCACACAGACAGTGAAATTAACGCATAAAGCATTACCATAAGAAAGAAGTGAACAGAAGAAGAAAATGGGGCTTTAAAATCCATTTCACCCTTTTCAAGGCGTAAAAGTCAAGCAATTTTCAAACAAAGGTCTTGGAGAGCTGGGCATTGTCAGGGAGGGACCCCATTAGAAAACACCCAAAAAATAGCCACTTGGCACAAAGACCTCTTCTCCACAACCCTGGCCTGGTGGTTGTGGGGGTCTATGGGGGGCGGGGGGATTTTCAGATATTGTATTCCCCTTTTAAAATAAGCATCTCTGGTTACTCATTCACAAAAAAAAATTTAAAACGGGACATAAACACACTGACAACTGAACAAGTCCTTAATTTAAAAGAAAAACCCTCCATGGTGTAAATCCATTGTCATCGCCATAAATTACATTTCCCCAGCTGACAGCTGGATGCAAACACAGAGGCAGATTATCCTGGGTGACGCATTGACCAAATATTTGTACTGTCTCATGTATTGTCCCCTATTGTAATGTTCAGCGCTGAGCAAACTGTTGGCGCTATATTATTATTATTATACAGTATTTATAAAGCGCCAATAGTTCGCTCAGCGCTGTACATTACAAAGGGGGACAGAATATGTGACAGAACAATACCAATACAATGCAAAACATGAGGGGATTGAGGGCCCTGATTTGTGGGGGAGATCCTACTCCATTTTTTTTGTTTGTTTTTTTATTTGTTCTCTTTTAAAGCCATACCAGACCTCCACCATGTATAAGGCCCTGGTAATGATTTTTTTTTTTTGTTTACAAACGATTTTATTTTTTCAAGGAGTAGACTGAAGAATAACAGTACAGCTTCAAACAATGTGTACAGTATTAACAAGGTACAGTTGAATTGTACAATTCAGAAAGGCACAATCATGTAGAAAGGGTAAAGAAGAAGAGAAGGAAAAAGAGAATTGATTTTAAGTACATGAGAAATATAAATGAAAAAGTAGGTTGAATGATAAATCTGTCAACAGTACACGTCAATCAACCTTCAAATGTAATGCCACTATTCATGTAGTAAATGTTTATGAACCTTCCATGATTCCCATTTTCTATCGAACAAGTGAATCTTGTCCAATAAGGTATAATGAATTCGCTCCATGAGCATCACAGCATCTACTCTATGTAAAACTGAGGCCAATGGTACAGTGATAGATTTCCAATGTAGGGCGATAGCACACAAAGTAGAAATACAAATAGTATGTATCAACCTTATAACATTATCAGGAACCCCCGGGATACAAGCTACCAACAGCCAAGACTGTATCGTCAGACGTACCGGAGCACCCACCAGTGAAGTTACCAACTCAGATATCCTGTGCCCCACCAAAGATAAAGTTGGGCAAGCCCAAAACGTATGTACCAAAGTACCGGTAAGGCCGCAGCCCCGAAAACATAAGGGGGATGTTTGTGGGTACAAAACATGTAGCCTTGACGGGATATAATACCATCTGGTTAATACCTTGAGTGCAGTCTCACGGACAGAAAGGGATCTAGAGCACTTACATATATTATCCACCATGGAATCCCAATTCTCATCCGAAAAAGTAATACCACTATCCGCTTCCCATTTTTGTCTATATAAAGGAGGTGCAAGAGAGAAACTAACCTGGAATTGGTGATATAAATCAGAGATAAGACCCTTGCCCCTGGGAGAGTCACAGCTTATACGTTCAAAGAACAAAATTGGAGATGAAGGTATAAGGCCAAAATTTGAGTTAAAAAAATGTCTAATCTGTCGATAACGATGATATTCACAAAGCAGAACATCAAAAAGTACGCGTAGCATATCAAAGGTGATATAAGATCCTCTTTGAAAATCCGACAATCTAATAAAGGATCTATCGTACCACCAACGAAATGTTTGAGGAGAAGAAAATGCTGTACTAAAGTTAGGGTCTCCAAAAAACAATACACCTGGGGAAACAAAAGAGACCAGATTTAATTTAAGTTTATATCGAGACCAAAGTGTCAATGAATGGGCCACAATAGAGTTAGAAAAAGTTAACGATCGAGGAGGGATTTTGGACCATAAAATACCCGGTAAATAAAATGGGCGTATAGATTGAGATTCAAATCTAATCCACGGGATCTGGGAGTTAACAGTCGCCCACTGTGATAATTGTGCGAAATGCGCTGAAAGGTAATAGAGCCAAAAATTGGGAAGACCCAGGCCCCCTGTCCGTTGTGACCGGTACAAAACCAATGAGGTAAAACGTGGACGCCAAATAAAATTGTTAATCATCCGCTGAAAGCGATCCAGAAATGTTTTCGAGACAGGGACTGGGAGTGCTCTAAATAGATAAAGTAGTTTAGGCAGAATATTCATTTTGACTGCCGTGACTCTGCCTAAGAAGGAGATAAGGTAGCCATGCCAAATTTTCAGTAGAGTGGAGAGGCGCGACACACATGGTTGGTAGTTAGCAGCAAACATATCTGAGTATCTGGGAGTAAGGTTGATACCTAAATAGGAAATCCGATTCGTGGCCCAACGAAATGGAAAAGAACTATGGAGATATGCACTTAGGGAATCAGGAACATTGACAGGCATAACCACTGATTTAGTAAAATTTACAGTAAGACCCGACACTATAGCAAAGTCATTCAATACAGTGCATAAATTAGGCAGTGAAACTAACGGGTTGGTAAGGAAAAGCATAACATCCCTGGTAATGATTTTGAAGGTGGACTCTGCATTCAAAACACACTGTACTTGCAATCTGCAGTGGGTGTCAGTGTTAACTTAAACACCCCAAATGCAGGTCACAAACGCATCGTGTTTGGTACAGTACAGTAGTACCATGAAAGCAGGCTGCTGTGCAGCTCATAAAGTAGTGCATGCACTACTTTATGTGCTATCCAGTGTGATTTCTGGGATGAAATCGCACTGCACCCCAAACGCAGGTGAATCACACAGCAAATCATAGTGTGAACTAATCCTCAATGAGAAAAAGTAAAGTCACTTCGGATGCTTGCCACCTTATTTACAGTGAGGAACAGAAGTATTTGAACACCCTGCGATTTTGCAAGTTCTCCCACTTAGAAATCATGGAGGGGTCTGAAATTCACATTGTAGGTGCATTCTCACTCTGAGAGACAGAATTTAAAAAAAAATTCAGGAAATCACATTGTATGATTGTTAAAGAATTTATTTGTCTTGCACTGCTGAACAGAAGTATTTGAACACCTGAGAAAATCAGTGTTAATATTTGGTACAGAAGCCTTTGTTTGCAATTACAGAGGTCAAACGTTTCCTGTAGTTCTTGACCAGGTTTGCACACACTGCAACATGGAATTTGGCCCACTCCTCCACACAGATCTCCTCTGGATCTGTCAGGTTTCGGGGCTGTCGCTGAGCAACACGGAGTTTCACCTCCCTCCAAAGATGTTCTATTGGATTTAGGTCTGGAGACTAGCTAGGCCACTCCAGAACCTTGATATGCTTCCTACGGAACCACTCCTTGGTTATCCTGGCTGTGTGCTTCGGGTCGTTGTCATGTTGGAAGACCCACCCATGACCCATCTTCAATGCTCTGACTGAGGGAAGGAGGTTGTTGCTCAAAATCTCACAATAAATGGCCCCATTCATCCTCTCCTTAATACAGTGCAGTCATCCTGTCCCCTTCGCAGAAAAGCACCCCCAAATCATGATGTTACCACCCCCATGCTTCACAGTAGGGATGGTGTTCTTGTGATGCAACTCATCCTTCTTTTTCCTCCAAACACGACGAGTGAAGTTTAGACCAAAAAGTTCTACTTTGGTCTCATCTGACCACATGACTTTCTCCCATGCCTCCTCTAGATCATCCAGATGGTCATTGGCAAACTTCAGACGGCCTGGACATGTGATGACTTGAGGAGGGGAACCTTCCGTGCAATGCATGATTTGAAACCATGACGCCGTAGTTTTCTACCGACAGTGACCTTTGAAACTGTTGTCCCAGCTCTCTTCAGGTCATTGACCAGCTCCTCCCTTGTAGTTCTGGGCTGATTCCTCACCTTTCTTATCATCAGTGATACCCCACGAGGTGAGATCTTGCATGGAGCCCCAGTCCAAGGGAGATTGACAGTCGTCTTTAGCCTCTTCCATTTTCTAACAATTGCTCCAACAGTTGATCTATTTTCACCAAGCTGCTTGGCAATTGCCCCATAGCCCTTTCCAGCCCTGTGGAGGTCCACAATTTTGTCTCTGGTGTCTTTTGACAGCTCTTTGGTCTTGCCCATGGTAGTAGTTGGCATCTGACTGACTGTGGGGTGGACAGGTGTCTTTAAAGAGCTCAGACAGGTGCTACTAAGTTAGATTAATGAGTGGAGTAGAGGTGGCCTTTTTGAAGGCACAGTAACAGGTCTTTGAGCGCCAGAATTCTTGCTGTTTCTTAGGTGTTCAAATAGTTATGTGCAGCAGTGCAAGACAAATAAATTCTTTAAAAATCATACAATGTGATTTCCTGAATTTTTTTTTTAATTCTGTCTCTCAGAGTAGGAATGCACCTACAATGTGAATTTCAGACCGCTCCATGATTTCTAAGTGGGAGAACTTGCAAAATCGCAGGGTGTTCAAATACTTCTGTTCCTCACTGTACATACTGGCAGGAAGTAGGATAGTAGTTGCTAGGACACTGATTACTGACTGCATCATAGCAACCAATGATGCTGTGCAACTACTAGTGTCTTAGTAACCAATGATGCTCATGGCCTGCATAGTGGGAAGTTGTAATTTATTGGCAGTAGTAATACGCGCTTTAACCTCCCTAGCGGTATTCCCGAGTGTAGCTCGGGGTAAAATGTCTGTACCAAAAGTGGTAACCCCGAGCTACACTTGGGCTTACCATGCGTCGCTGCATAGGGAGTCCCTGCAGTGCTTACCTTGTCCTTCGCTCCCGCGATGTGTCCCCTGCAGCGTCCCCGGCCATCTCCGACCGGCCGATGCCGGCATCCAGCTTCTGTGTTCCGGTCCCTGTGACGTCAGGACGTACGGGCGCCACCGGCGGCGGAGGGAAATTTGAAAATTTTACATAGCAAAACATTGCTGTTTCAACCCATTTCACATACATTTTGCCCCTAGTGTTTTGTCCTGTGCCCTGCCTGCATTTTGTCTGTTCTTTCTGCCTGGAAATTGAGAAAAGTCCATGGTGTCCAAAAAGTGTCAAATTTCAGTGTTTTTGGTTTGATTATATTATTGAATTAAATGTATTATTATATTATTATTTTTTATGATTATTTATTAAATTATAATTTATGATTTCGTGTTTCAAATTTTATCATACCTGGGATGTTTAATAGACTCTTGTTCGGACAGATTTCAGTGATTTATTCCTAAAAATTACAGCCTACAATAAAAAAACTACATATTTCCATGAAAAATAATGGTACCGCTTTCAGCACCAAAAATCGGAAATAATCAGACCGCTAGGGAGGTTAAATTAAAGATTTCTTTTCCTGCTTCCAGTAGGAGATTCAGGTGGTTGAATGGACCAAATAGTTTGTCCAGTACACAAACTGTGAAGAGGCAGGGTTTGATGCAAACCCTGCACTGCCATGAAGCTGAACCTCACCTGTTACATTCATTTCATTCCGAATTGCAATTTGGACAAAATTTTTGTTATTATTCCAAATCACAAGAGTAACAAATTTAAATTAATCTGAAATAAATTCAGAGGATTTTGTAAGGCCTCATGTACACTGTTACTCCTAAACGTCAGTTTAGGAGCTTTTGGCTTTGGCTTTTGGCTTTTTTTTGCCAAAGCCCTGAACTCAACTCAATAAAAGCCACATGTACACATAGGCTTTTACTAGAGTTTAGGAGCAGCAGAGTTTATGGGCAGTTAAACATTCCTCTTCTGAACGCAGAATAATCGCGTTCAGGAGAAAAACGGTTTGGCCCAAAACCGCTAAATGCAGCAAAACTGCGTGTAAATGTGGCTAAACGCTAGCCATGTTTAGCACTTGAGCATTTATCCATGTCAATGGAAAATACTCTGGCCTATCAAATGAATAAACGTCCAAGCGCTAAACACTGTACCGCGTTTACACGCATTTTTGCCACGTTTAGCATTTTTCTGCTGCCAGGAGAGTTTAATGACTAGGTGAGTTCATGTGTACATGAGGCCTAATATGTGTCACACTCTGTATTGCTATGATTGGGCAAAGCTAAGCTGCAAAACATCAAAGTTGCATGAAAGTTGCATGGAAGTCTCAAGCAAGTTGCATCAAGTCACAAGCAAGTTGCAATGTAAAGTCACGCTGGAAGCCACACAACTTTGGGATCAAAGCAGTGTGAACTGAGCCTTAATGTTTGAAGCATCCAGAATAGCATAGTGACATATGAATGAATATGAATTTTCTGAAATAACTTGTGAAAATCCGAATCAATTTGGAACAGCGAATGTATAAAACAATAACAAATATATACAAAACAAATTCCGAAAACAAATAATTCTAACATAATGAAAATGAGAAAATGAAATGATTGACTTAACAAATTAATCTGAAAAAGAAACAAATGTTTTCATTGTGCACATCACCTGTACTCATTGAATCTTTCCTGCTGCTATTGTGATATTTGTGTAAATAAATGCTGTGTGATTCTAAAGGAAATCTCTCTCTCCTGTTTCTGATTGTCAGCTGCTCCCTTGTCAGTATCCTGATTTGTGGGTGTTCATGTTAGCTCATGCATGGGGTCTGTTACGCTTGTCCCCTCTGCTGTATACATCCAGCTCAGATCCAGTGTGGCAATAGGAGTCAATAGGAAGTCACATATGAGCATGTTAAAATATCTGTTTGACATGCCCCCACTCCTTCCCTGCATACATAATCACTGTCAATCCAAACTCATTAATTATTCATCTTCTTGAAAGCAGTGTGGTTGAACAGCAGTTGGGGGAGAGGGGGCACCCCACAGGCTCTTTGTACTTTGGGGGAGTTTAAAGGGACTTACCTTTGCTGAACTCCCCTACTGCTATGATGTGCTGCCAGTTAGCCCTGAAATCCTGAATAATTTTAGACATTTGGAGGAAGTTATATCTCACACAGTTTTTGCAGGCTACCTTTGCTCTCATGTGACAGTGCTCAGTCCTGGCTCCCTTGTACCCAAGATGAACCAGTATTTTTCCAAGCTTTCGTGACAGATCAGAAGGCTGGGGAAGCACAAGGAATGTAGGTAAAAGCTGCTAATAATGCCTCACGTAAAACAACCTATTACTTTGCCCAGTGTAGGCAAATACAGTGTCACGTTTCACATGACTATCATATGCCTTTAAGTGTTCTATGTATTTTGTCTCTGCTCCTCCTTTTCCTCTGGTTTAGTTAATGCTGTACAGATAGCCCACCCCTTTTCCCAGAAATGCATTGCAGCTTCTAGCCTCATGTCATGAAGCAGGTCGCATTATGATCTTTTGACCTATCAGATGTTCATTGTTGTAAGATTCTCTCAGTTTATGGAATAAACTTCACAAGATCTACATGTCATCCGATTGAGTCACTGACTGTGGTATTCAACTGAGATTGGAGTTATCTATCTCATCACAACTGTAAGTTACAGAGATCACACTTTCAATGCTTAGATTGGAGAGACAGAACATACAGGTTTGCTTTCATTTTAATTTATTTTTAAGGGGAATGTACAGTGGTTTTCTACATATTTTCTTGATTTAGTTATGACTAAAGGATTCGAAAACAGTGAAAAAGGTAAAAATGTAAAGAAAAAAACAACAAGCAATGAACTTACCCAAAAATGATCTTAAAAAACTTGGTCATGTTGTCAAGTTTTCTAAACTCATTTTGTCTATTTTTAAGGGCCAATTCACATGGGTGCAGAAACCAGTACATCTATTTTTTAATGCCTCTGAAGCAGTATGGGGCTGAGAAGAGGCAACCAAAATTAGTCAATGGAAATACAGCAGCTGTACAGACGCATGACCCATGATTTTGACACATGTGCAGGGATGGCTGCATGGCATCGAGCACTGACGACACAGCGTTTATGGCTGTGCACCTGTCAAACCTGAATGTGCAGACGAGTCTGTACAATTGCTGCATCTCAATTAACTAGCTTGGTCTGCGTGCATGCAGTTCCATGCTGCTCTGGATGCATAAACAGGCTCTGCAAACTGTATGGGCTTCAATATTTTCATAGTTTTACAGTATATCATCAGTAGAAATGGCAACATTACCTGCAATTGCCTTAGCCAGATCACTAATAAGGGGATCAACCAGTCCACTTCTGATCATTTGGATATTTATTTCAGGTACTTATATAGCGCCGTCAATTTATGCAGTGCTTTACTTATATATTGTACATTCACATCAGTCCCTAACCCTCAAGGGGTGTACAATCTAAGGTTCCTAACTCACATTTGTACATACACATATTAGGGCCAATTTAGACAGGAGCCAATTAACCTACCAGCATGTCTTTGGAGTGTGGGAGGAAACCAGAGTACCCAGAGAGAACCCACGCAGGCACAGGGAGAACATGCAAACTCCAGGCAGGTGGTGCCGTGGTTGGGATTTGAACCAGGGACCCTAGTACTGACAGGCTGAAGTGCTAACCATTTAGCCACTGTGCTGCCCGATATCACCGCTAACAACTTTGCATGTGTTTCTTTTAACCAGTTCTTTACCAGTGTACATACATTCTACCCAAATTTGCTTACCTTCAGCTTATATTTATTATTATTATTATTATTATTGTTTGCCATCAACTCAATTCTGAGTCCTAGTGACTTGATGAATAAGAGCTCTAAAAATAAGTCGTCTTTGTGCTAGTCATATGAGATCCAGTTTCATCCCCACAGCTGTCAATGTGTCCACCACCTAGTAATCGGTACCAGGCTATTAGGAACAATAATATCAATGTACATTATTTCACATAATCTAGATATGTTACATTCACAGCCTTAAAGTGATTCTAAAAGCTTGTATTTTTTTTTCTAAAAATAACAAACATGTCTATACTTACCTGTTGTGTGCAGTGGTTTTGGACAGCTCAGCCCGGATCCTCCTTTTCTCGGCTCTCCCACAGACTCTCCTGGCCCCTCCCTCCTGTCAGGTGCCCCCATAGCAAGCAGCTTGCTATGGGGGAACCCACTGCTCTGTGTGTCCATTCACACACGGAGCCAAAGCTCGGCCCGCCCCCTCTCTCTTCTCATTAGCTCACTGGCTGTGATTGACAGCAGCTGGAGCTAATGGCTCCGACTGCTGTCTCAGCCAATTAGGAGAGGGAGTCCCAGGACAGCTGAGACTCCAGTGTGAATTGCTGGATCAAGAAGGGGCTTAGTTTAGTAATAGGGGGGCTGGGGGGGGGCTGCTGCACAGAGAAGGTTTTTTTTTATAATTTACTTTTTTTATTGATTTTCAAAATGATTTACAAGGAACAGAAATGCACAAATCAATAAAAGAAAGGAAACCAAGAAATAGGCTCATCGATGAGAGACATATACTGTAGGTACATATAATGTCAATACATAGCAAAAAATTAGCCATCAATATCAGACAGTGGAGTAGGAAAATCAGAAATACAAAGATGGGGATAGAATTAGCATGCAAAGCAGTGATGTATTCCATCTTTCATCTTTCCAACTTTCATCAGTTTCAACCATGTAGGAGATGTTGTAGAAAGCCAATGCATGGGAATGGCTCTCCTGGCCGCTGTTAAAACATGGGAGGATAGTTTCCTGGCAAATTTAGAGAGGCCTGAAAAAGGTAGACCCAGCAAAAAATAAATGGGCTTAAATGAAATAGGAGCCTGTAAAAGATGCTTGAAAGGATTAAAGACCTCTCTCCAAAAAGGTACAATGCGCTGGCAAGTCCAAAAAAATGTGAAAGTGAGTGCCAGTGTCCTCATCACATCGACAGCAGGCAGAAGTAACACCCCGATTGTGAGCATGGAGAACCTCATGGGTCCTATACCAAACCATCACTATTTTGTAAGTATTTTCCTTATACACTACACACATAGAAGATCTGGAGGCAGCCTCCCAAATCCTACTCCATTGATCCAAAGCAATATCACATTGGAGGATCCTTGACCATTTGCGCATATAAAGGTGTATATCAATAGAAAGGGGGTAGGCATCTAGAAGGAGCTTATAAGTAGAGGAAATTATGCCCCGCTGATGCGGACCTTGAATACAGATGCATTCAATGAGGGTAGGTTTCTGAAGAGTTAATGATGGAGCTTTGGTGGAGAAAAAATGGCGTATCTGTAGATAAACATAATATTGGTGAGAAGGTAAATGGGCAGCTTTTAGCTTACGAGTCACTGGATAGACCAGGTGATGCAACTGAAATAAATTGGCCTCAGCCCATAAATTCACACGAGCCAAAGCCAAACCATGTGGGAGACTGGGATTGAATATGACATTGGTCAGGGAGAACACTGAGAAAACAGAGCGAATTTAACCCTACACCTCCACCATATAGAGATCGTGAAATGCAGGGGACCAAGTAGGAGGTGTCTGTGAGAGGTGCTTTCAACATTGGACTGAGACCAGAGTAGGGAACAAGGATGCACTGGACATAATTGTAGCCATTCGATCTCGGCCCATTTATTAGGGGGGCGCTGAGAGGACCACAATACAAGGGCACTAAGGTGGGTAGAAAAGTAATACAACACAATGCCTGGGGCCCCCAAGCCTCTCCTAGATCAAGGAGAGAGAGAAGGACAATTTGGGCAATTTAGTGAGCTCTGCCTTGCCAGATGAAGGATTTTTGAAGGGAACGCAACCTGGACATGGGGATAGGAACAGGAAGCGTAAAGAAGGTTTTTTATCTTCATGCATAGAATGCATGAATGTAAAAAGTGTTGAGCCTTTACAACCACTTTAATGCTGAATATAAGGTCACTTTTTGCATAGTTACAATGGTGCAGCTTGGACCAAAATACTGTAAGTATACTGGGCAATCACTGTGTAAGTGGATAATCACTGTAGTAGCCGCTGCTACTATACTAATCCTCTCTGTCTTCTGGGTCCTAGTGAATACAGGGGGTTGTGAAGTCACTGACACACCTCTCTACATTATTGTATTAGAAGAAAAATCTGAAAAAATTCAAAGCATTCTCTGAATGACATTCATAACAATCGAGCATAACCTGTGTTCACTATGCTGCAGGGAAGCCACACAGCACGAGACCTGGAAGACAGTGAGGATCAATGTAGTAGCTATCACAGAGGATATTTACATTCCCTGTGATCACAATAAAAGTGATTAAAAAAATGAAAGAGACCCTCCCCCCGTGTTCATGAGCAAAGGCAAACACAAGCGTTGATCCGTGTCAGTATGTAAACAGAGATTGCACTATGCATGTGAGGTATCACCCAAACCATCAGGTCGAGGGCAGAAATTCTAGAGCAGTATAACTCTAAAGTTGGGGTGTTTACTTTCCAAAAAGGGGTCATTTGGGGGGGAGGGGGGTGTTTGTACTATCCTGGCATTTCGGTGCCTCCGAAATTGCGATAGGTAGTGAGGAAGTGACATAAGGAAGTATGTCCTTTGAAAGCCTAAAGGTAGTCATTGGATTTTGGGAGCCTATATGTGCCTAGGCTGCCAAAAAGACTCTCACATGTGGTATCTCCATACTCAGAAATAGTAGAAGAATGTGTTTTTGGGTGTTATTCCACATATTTATGGCATGTGTGAGCAAAATTCCTGGTCAGGAAGGGGGGAAAACCTTCTGGGGCTTAAGTGGTTAAGGTTTACCAGCATATATTGATATCAATGTCTTGTCATTTTCTATGTCCTGCCTAGGTACATACTTGAAAATGGGCTCCATTCACAAAGTGCTTTCTTACCGCATCCAAGTATGCAGTAATATACCAGACATTGTTTTTCAAATATTTTTTACATTTAAAAAATGCTACCAAAATGCCCACATGCACTATTTTATGAAGTGATGTGGTATTTTAGTAGTGAAACCTTGTGTTAATTTAGCGTCGGGTTTGGACTGTTAAGAAAAAGAATTGCAGATATTAAAAAATTGCTAAAATAAATGGCCGTGACAAGGGAACCCTGCCCCCTTGTGATGAAATCAACCAAGTATGCCCCAGTCGATGATGTCATAAGGGGTGGGGCCATCCAGTGATGTCACTGGGTGGCCCTAGCCCTTAGTTTATTTGAGGGGGCCCAGTCGATGATGTCATAAGGGGTGGGGCCATCCAGTGATGTCACTGGGTGGCCCTAGCCCTTAGTTTATTTGGGGGGCCCAGTGGAAATGTCATTCGTCGGGAGCCTTCGACAGCGGTCACTGTTCATCGTGATTGACTTTGAATCTACGCTGTAGGCAGCACTTGTGGCTCCCCAATGCACCTGGGATTTTACGCTTGGGGATTTTGAGACTAATAATCATTCTTGTGCATAACTCCTAAAAGAAAATTTAAAACAAGTCATCCCCGACCTCTCTAGCTGCTTGCACTGTAAGATAATCAATTCTCAAAGATCACAGCAAAGGCCTGCTTGCAGTGGGTTAGTATTAATTTAGAAATATCAGAATTTTGTAGTAATACAAAGATATGTAAGAACCCCCTATCACATATCAGCTTAAAGCCCCATGCACTCTGAGCCTTGAAGATGTGGCATTTAGCTGCAAGGGACAGGTGCTCCATTGACACTACAGCTAGCAGGTTGTCAAACTTTATGAGAACCTGACAACTGATGTGGCTGGATGGTGCACCAAGTAGTATGTGTCATGTGTCTGAGATTGAGCTTGGGTCCTTCTGCCTTTGGTCTGCGACTTTGTTAGCTCTGCCACTGGGGAGCCTGAGTCTTGTACCATAAACTTTGCATAGTACCTCTGCTCCTAGTGCTCTCCACAATCCAATCAGCTTAAAGGATAAGTTCACGTTTTAGAAAAAAATAATGAATGCACATTATTTTTTGCAGGTAAAAAAATATGCATTTATTATTTTTGTCTACAGGAGCCTGGAAAGCATAGAACCAGCAATGAGTAGATAGCTGATGCCATGCAGGTCTTTTGCAGACCTGTTGGAATATCTGTTTCCCGTACAGGATGTACGAGCAACAGATACTCTGACAGGAAGCTTTAATGAACTCTGCTCCACGGCGCTGTGGTAGTTCATCAAAAACTAAGGCTGCTAAGGCTGTCGGGACTTGAAGTTCATTCATTCACGGAAGGCCAAAGCTGCACTTTGGACTATACCTTATAATAGGTACTTTACAGTATGAGCTTTTAGGGCAGTGTGACCCAGGGATGAATGCATGGAATGCAGACCTCTTGCATACTAGACCTGAAGGGCATTCCTGGCCATGTAAGTGAATAAGGCCAGTGATATCACTTGTTGTTAAAGACTCAGCAGCCCCGACCAGTGTCCTTAACAACCATTCACATTGAGATTCTGCTATTTATAATGGCGGTAGTAATATGGTAATTCCACTATAATGCAAGATGTCTGGCTCCCACTGAACGCGTGAATGTTCCATCATTTGTTTAAACCAGGGGTGGGCAAACTGTGGCTCTCAAGGCAGTTGCAGAACTACAAGTTCCATCATGCCTTTGCAAGTCATAGCTGTAACTGTTAGTTTTGCAAACCTTAAGCTCATACCTAAAAATCACCTGCTACTAAATCCGAGAATGCACTCTATTCAACAGGCCTGATTGAAGCCTAGAAGGGCAATTTTCCATCTCTGACATATCAATCTGCTAACATGCAGTGCACCTGGAATGGTCTGAATTAACTAGAAGCTACCAAATAATCGATATCCCTGTTACATTTCAATGCTCTATCAGTGTAAGGACTTTAGCAGACAGAGTCATATTTAGAGTAATATTTGGCATATATCGAAAGACTAGTAGGACCATGAATTCTATTCTATGCGTGATTTATCTGTTGTTGCATTGTTTAAAGGCTAAGTTCACCTTTGGAACATGTTACATGTTCCACCTGTTTTTAGGGTGGAACATGTAACATGTTCCCATAGCCACAGCCGTGCCTGCCCCCCCCCCCCCTTCTCTCTGACGGATAGTACTGGGAAAAGTTTTGAAAACAGTGCGGCCGTGTCACTCATTCACAGAGTTCTGTGAATGAGTGCCTGCAAGTCCTGCCAGCCTTAGCGGCTGTGGGCTTGTAGTTTTCAATGTGCTACCACAGTGCTATTGGAGCACCATGGATAATTCATTGAAGCTTTCTGTTATAATATCTGCTTGCTCATACATCCCGCATGGCAAGCAAATATTCTGACAGGTCTGCAAAAGACCTGCATGGCATCACCAATCTACTGATCACTGGTGCAATTCTTTACAGGCTCCATTGGACAAAAATAATAAATGCATATTTTTTTACCTGCAAAAAATGTGCATTTATTATTTTTGTCCTAAAGGTGAACTTATCCTTTAAAGAGTGTTCTTTTCACCAACCATTCATTGGGCACAACCATGCACTAGCAGTTCATAGCGATTGTCAAACATGGTCCTTTCTTTGGCATTGTATATGTGCTGAAACATGCTAATGACAAATTTGTGTTTTATAACAGAGAGTTTGTTTGTTTCAGCTGGGGATAAGAGATGCATTGAATTAGAAAAAAAAAACTACTGAAAGAGTAACCACTATATTTATGGAATTCATTTCACACAAGCTGCAAGAGTCAGTGCTATAGCCTGCGTAATTTGCTAACAGTTAAGGTCTGTTCCCAGAGATTACAAATTTGATGTCAAACTTTGGAAACTCCAGAAACCAGAAGTAGCTATTTACAAACGGATGCAAGTTCCTCAGTAACATTACTATAACTCTTTTACATAATGTGTCCCTTATATTTTTTTTTTAGTATGTTAAAAAATGCTTTTATAGGGGTTGCCTTGAATAGTTTTGCCAAGATGTTTTTCTTGAAGGCTTCACAAAAATATATCAGATGAAGGTAAAAGGGAAAATATTTTGCAAGGAGCCTGAATGGGACACAAGCTTCGGGAGGCAGGAAACCAAAGATTAGAACTTCCTGTTATAGATCTAAGAGCAAGAAATAGGACAATTCTATATATTCACTCGAGAGCAGGCAGAGGGAGGAACTAGTTTAGAGGCCGCACATTTATAGATCTGAGATTTTAACTATGTGTTCATCGGGTTGGCAGAACGTTATCAGCTCTAAAACTTAGATTGTACAACGTACAAAAAAGTCTGCCAATAAGTTCACAGATTTCACATCCATTTCAATGAAGAAGAGAACTCTGAAGAAGAAGAGAAACAATGATGCTGTGGATTTGACTTTTTTTTCGATTTTTTTTTTTTTCACATGGTGCTTTTTTTTCTTTTGACACATATGCAGTGTTAGGATTGTTCTATTTTTACTCTCTGAAAGTTGAACAATTCTTTTAGTGTACCTATATATAGGTACACTAAAAGATACCTTACCTTATACAGCTAACTAGGTTAGAAAAAGACACGTTTCCATTGAATTCAACCTCTTACATACCTCGGCAATTTAGTCCCAGAGGACGCCAGAACAAAACCTCCCCTGGGCAATTATGACCACTTTTACCTCTTAAGGGGATAATACATTTCTTTCTGACCTGACAAATCAGTCATATTCAAACCTACATATGCGATTTAGTGAGAAATGCAGCATAGAGTAAACACACCACCATTTTTAGCAATATACGGTAATTTCCCTACTTATTTCCTAAATTTAATCTGTGATTTTCTACTTGTTTCCTCTTGCCTGTAAACTCTTCAGCTTCAGTTGTGAGTCTCTTTATTTGTTTAAATTTTATCTAAAGCCAACATTTTGTTTAGCTCTCAGTAGAGTAAGGAATGGTTAAATCCTCTGACAGAATTGTATGGCTAGAAGGTACAGGGAGAACAAGAGCACCACACCACATTTATAGTGGATATAGAAAGTTTACACACCCCTGTTAAAATGTCAGGTTTCTGTGATGTAACAAAATGAGACAAAGATAAATCATTTTAGAATTTTTACATCTTTGAAGTAACCTATAAACTGTACAACTCAGTTGAAGAACAAATTGAAATCTTTTAGGTGGAGGGAAGTAAAAATAAAAAACTACAATAATATGGTTGCATAAGTGTGCACACCCTTAAACTAATCTTTTGTTGAAGCACCTTTTGATTCTATTATAGCACTCAGTTTTTTTGGGTATGAGTCTATCAGCATGGCACATCTTGACTTGGCAATATGTGTCCACTTTTCCTTGCAAAAACACTCCAAATCTGTTAGATTACGAGGGCATCTCCTGTGCACAGCCTTCTTCAGATCACCCCACAGATTTTCGATTGGATTCAGGTGTGAGCTCTGGCTAGGCCTTTCCAAAACTTTAATCTTCTTCTGGTGAAGCCATTCCTTTGTTGATTTGGATGTAGGCTTTGGGTTGTTGTCATGCTGAAAGATGAAGTTCCTCTTCATGTTCAACTTTCTAGCAGAAGCCTGAAGGTTTTGTGCCAATATTAACTGGTATTTGGAACTTGTTCATAATCCGATCTACCTTGACCAAGGACCCAGTCACAGCTGAAGAAAAACAGCCGCAAAGCATGATGCTGCCACCACCATGCTTCACTATGGGTATGGTATTCTTTTGGTGATGTGCAGTGTTGTTTTTGCTGCAAACATGTTTTGGAATTATGGCCAAAAAGTTCAACCTTGGTTTCAACAGACCATAACACATTTTCCCATCTGGGAGACTTCAGACGTGTTTTTGCAAAATTTAGCCAGGCTTGGATGTTTTTCATCGTAAGAAAAGGCTTTGGTCTTGCCACTCTACTCCATATCCCAGACACATGAAGAATATGGGAGATGGTTGTCACATGTACCACAGCCAGTACTTGCCACATATTCTTGCAGTACCTTTAATGTTGCTGTAGGCCTCTTGGCAGCCTCCCAGACCAGTTTTCTTCTTGTCTTTTCATCCATTTTGGAAGGATGTCCAGTTCTTGGTAATGTCACTGTTGCGCCATATTTTCTCCACTTGATGATGACTGTCTTCACTGTGTGACTGATACCTTTTAACAATGAGATCCCTCTGATGCTTTGCAAGCTCTCTGCAGACCATGGATTTTGCTGTAGGATGCAACTTGGAAAATGTCAGGAAAGACCTTCTAGAACAGCTGAACTTTATTTGGGGTTAATCAGAGGCACTTTAAATGATGGCAGGTGTGTACGGACTCCTATTTAACATGATTTTGAATGTGATTGCTTAATTCTGAACATAGCTACACCCCCAGTTATAAGAGGGTGTGCACACTTATGCAACCACATTATTTTAGTTTATTATGTTTACTTCCTCCCTAAAAGATTTCAGTTTGTTTTTCAATTGAGTTGTACAGTTTATAGGTCACATTAAAGGTGGAAAAAGTTTTGAAATGTTTTATCTTTGTTTAATTTTTTTACATCACAGAAATCTGACATTTTAACAGGGGTGTGTAGACATTTTATATCCACTGTAAGTAGAACGGTCTGCACAGTTAAATGTAACACACAATAAGCATATAAAGTGCAACAGTCATGTGTCAGTGCCCCCTGTATTGTGTTGTTCAGAGGAGGACAAAAAGCCTTGGGTCTGTAGTCAACAGAAGGAAAAAATGTGTGGTGTGTAGACTGTTTATATCCACTACAGGAGTCTAAAGTTGGACATAGATGGGCAATTCCCCCCCCCCCCCATCTACAAGGAATCCTCCCCTCTGTGCTACTGTATTCTGCTAGCAGGGACTCCTCTACTGTCAGAATACATTGATTAGCACTGCATGCGCTGATGAAATGAAACATCCAACATTCCTGTTCGGGGGAAGCCAATCATTAGATCAGTGGGAATGGCCACGGATTGATCAAAATTTGGCTGAACTGGCTGTTTTTTTTTAACTATCTATGGCAAGTTTAAGATATGTATTTTATATCAGGGGTCCCCAAACCCCAGAGCGAGCTAGAACAACATGCACCACCACCCTCCTACCACCAGAGGGTGCCCTCTCCTTTTCTTCGAGCACCACTACTCCCTTCCCTCTCTCTGGCCACCTTACCTACAGTGAAGAAGGGGGAGAAGAAGAGGAGGGAAGAGAGCAAGGACAGGATCATAGAACACTGGTTTACAGGCTGCACACACCCCAACCCAACACCCTCTACCCAGAGGTGACAGGTCGTGCGCACACTTTTCAATGGTGATTGCTGGCAGATGTAACAGTGACCTGGATCATTAACCCCTAATGCATATTTGACCATTTATAATCTGAGGGTCACACCATTCTGGTAAGAGCCTCTTGTGTGAAGTCCATTTATGGGCGCTTAATTCACTTGTGGTAGCCTATATAACGCGGAACATTGATACTTACCTTTGCAGAGACATTATTTTCACTAGGAGTGGAAGACTATTTTGTTCTTAGTGCATATGGACACTTTAATAGACACTTTATATTTTTATTTATTTATATTCGTTTTTATTTTTATCTTGTTTGTTTTCATTATTTGACAATTGATGGTGGTGTTAATTATGGATTGCACATATTAATGTGCGCTGCACATCTGAGTTACAAGTAAGGGGACAGGCTGCACCAAACCCCCGTCCCCCAGAAAGCAATGAGTCCAGAGGGAGAATGTGCAGGAAAACCATGAAAGAAACGATTCAAGGGACCCAATGCCAGCAGACTATACATTTGACTCTCCACTGGCCAATGGTTAGATGGGGCCTAAGAACAGAAGATAGCCCATACTGTTTATTGCCTCCCCTGGTTTTTTCTTTTAGAATTATCCTCTCCAGTGTTTATTTAATTTCTGTTAGCAAGCCCATTCTACTGTCATCTGACTAGTCTTTTTGGCAATGCTTTTCTCAGGCTATAAGAGGGAATGACAGCCACAGATCCTATCTGAATGTTGTTTGTTCCAGTGTTTTATATTGGGTTAACCTTGTTATTGCTGCAACTGTTTAAATAGAACTTCATTCACAGGGCTTAGTCCTGCTTCAATAAAGCCCACCTTATCATTGCTGGAGTGTTGGTGAGTCAAAGGGTCTAGTTAAGTGTCAGTCACCACTAAGAGCAGCAGGAGGACCCAACTATTCAATAGCTCCCTAGGGAGTCTTCGCAACACTGGTATGTGACTGCAGTACAACAGTACCTACTTATTGTTAGCAATGTTCAGATAAGCTGCAGATAAATTGCATCCATGGCTCCATGGCTGGGCTGAGTGGTAGGCAGAAAAGACAACTTCCTTGGACCCTTCAGCAGGACAGGAGGGGGGGGGGGAGGCAAGACCTGCAACTTATGCTACAGAATTATTCACAACATATGAGGTGGGGGTGCACTTTGCCATTTTCACTGTAGAAAAAATAAGCTCTAAGTTGTTCATCAGTGGGGATGGGATAGGGGCAAGTTACGTTATTTTGCTGGAGTTAGGCTTTAAAGATTTTCATTAAAAAGTTATTAAAGCAGAAATGCAAACCTAAGCATGTTTCCTATTTTATACTGTGCCCAGTAGTTAGGCCCCCCACTTCCTCCAACTCTAAAAAAGACTACACATCCTTTTCTTTGCTAGAAAAGGGGTAAAGCATGTGCTCATTTAAAGCTAATATCTTGGCTAAACAAATATTGAATCTTAGTAGTCTTAAGTGAATCTTAGTGTCATTTGTGTATTTCTTCAAGATCTGTGCAGTAATCCAGCATGAAACAACTTCTGCATTTGCCTCTGTACACGGGTTTCCTGTAATAAAGACCAGTCACTGCTTCTATCTCTCTTAGTGCAGGGAGACTGGTCTGGTATCTGACCCCCCTTTAAATTTCTGAAGGCAACCTATAGTGGGGTGGTCCTTCTGGGTACAGTAAAAGGCACACACAGGAGGGTGTAAATGCCTAGTGCATTAATATATCCTTTATTGACCAGAAAATGCACAAAAACATACTGGCAATCGTGCTGAGGAATAAGCATCAAATCTAATTAAGTCCACTGCAGCATTGGGACAGTCAACATGCTGCCCAAATAGTCCCTTGATTTAAAAGGCGTATGTGTTTTGGGGGGCACACCCTCTTGCTCAGAGCCAGATAAGGAAGGATGCATGTCCCCCAAAACGTGTAAGCCTATTACATCAAGGGACTATTTGGGCAGCATGATGACCATCCCAATGCTGGAGTAGACTTAATTAAATCTGATGCTTATTCTTTAGTACGAAGTGCTATTAGAAGTGTAAAGTTTGAAGCAAAGATGGAAAACAGGTTTAGGATACCAAAAACATGCATACATTGCAAAAAATGTAAAACAGCAAACATGCACTACTTCAGTATAAAAAACGTTCCTCACTGTGAAATCCAGGGTAGCTCTGGTAGCACAGGTAAAAACCTGGAGGAATCCAAGGCCCAATAACAAAAGGACCACCCTAATTGCATCTGGAGTACTCTGGTAGCAAAAGGGGGGTAGGTTGGGGACTCCTAAAAGTAACAGGGTCTTCTGCATAAAGTTCCTGCTCTTAGGCTGTTCACACGCTGGTTTTGAGAATGAAGAGTTGTCACCTGGTGAAGATCACTTGCTCAGCTACCTCTACTTCATCAGACTTTGCCTTTCTGAGCTGCAGAGGAAGGGAAGCTGAGGAATGTATCCCGCCAGGCATGTCCAGGACCCAACAAGTTGTGGAAAATGGAGTTAAAGGAGCCTGTGTCTCAATCTGATCATGGTAAGTAAATGAGCACTGTGCTAAAGAGACAAAAAAAACAGCCAGTGGGTTTAACCCTTCCATACACTTTCCAAAAAAAAACCAACTAATTCTGGCTTTAGATATGCTTTAAAAAGTTTGTTTTGTGTCCAGAGTTTAGCTTTAAAATGCATCATTCAGTTTTTTTGCTTGTAATACTTCTTGAGAGGTATTGCATTGTAAGATGAGGGGGTGTGCTGCAAGTAGTTTACACTTAACAAGTTCAGGGGGTTCCCTAGATGGGACAAGAATATATACTAGCACACTTGTTTCATATTTCCCTGTAATATAATTTATGTAACACGCTGAAGCAACAACTTCCTTTTTAACAAACGTCAATCTTTGTATTCACTGTGAATTTGTCAGGTGTGAATCTGGCTTTAGACAGCGCACACAGAAATGAACTGGCACAGAAAACCAAGTTCTGACCAAATGCCAAGCAAATAGTAGCTATTAAGGCAACCTTACAGATATCCTATTGTGCCAGTTCCTTCACAAGTAAACTGGTCTGGAAATCATAGAAGCTAAAAGCTCTGAGTTCTGCCAAGCTTTCGGAATATAAAATAACCTGTGCTGGTACAGAAGTAGTACACAGAGTCCAGAATGTCTTGTATTAAGTAGTGTACTTTAAACATGGCTTTACATTTTTTTTCCAAACTCAAGACCAGAAATAAAATATATTGCAGCTTTCCATTTCTTAGATGTTGTGGCTGCGTTAGTTTTCTTTTTTTTCTTCCTTTATTTTAACCTGGTGATGTGGCCATTAACACAATTTCTGCCTTAGGGTTTCTCAACTCTGAATGGAGGGGCATGAAAGCACCCTCTAATGATTTGAGGTCATTGTGTCTTGCTAGGGGGGACTGCTACCACCTATTATGGTTATGTTGTCTGAGCTAGGCTGCTGAGCAGAGATTTGGCTCCTCTCTATTTTGCAATTCATGGAGGGGAAGCGTGTAACTCATTCCCTCCTACTAGCTCTACGAGTACAGGTCCATGGCACACTTTGCCTTAGGTTAAAGTGGAACTGCACTGCATCTGAGCACCACAAACCAAAAATGCTGATTCATTCATTTTTAATAATCAAAGCAAACTCACTCATCTATCCATGTCTTCATGCTTTATTTTGCTGAGAAATCATTTAGAAAAACACCCCCTGGCATTCCTGGCAGTAGGTATCTTGAGTAAGGCCAGATGATTCATGTATCATTTATTTCCTAGAATCCATCTGTCCTTAGCTTAGGCATAGGCTGAGCTTAGAACTACCTCCCCCTTCCCCTCCTGAAGACTCCTGGAACGTGTGACATCATTTGCCTAGGCATAGAAACTAGGAAGTAACTAATGAAATGTAAAAAGCTGTTTAAAACAAGTAAATAGGATATACTTTCCTATCTATTTACTAAAGCTAGCAGCATAAGGATTAAACATAATCGATGCTGATTAAGAGTGAAGTTTGCTTTAAAGATGACAGAAGCTAATTGTTGTACATAAGTATTTGCAAAGCACTTGCTAAACTTGTGGTTCCATATTTTTGCAGCTTGGATCTTCCTCTTCACGGGTCCCCCCAGGCACCTGCGAAGTGTGGGCTTGCTCCCAAGCAGGGGCGGACTGACCATTTGGAAACTGGGGCACTGCCCAAGGGCCCGGGGTTAGTAAGGGGCCCCATGAGATGCCCCTGGTACCTTTTTCATAGGCTTTTTTGAGTTTGGGCAAGGACACAGGGGCCCCATGATCCCCTATTGCCCGGGGGCCCCATGAGTTGTCAGTCCGCCCCTGCTCTCAAGCCAAACTCTGTGTGTCCATTGACACACAGAGTATGGCTCAGCCCCACCCCCTGCTCCTTCCTCACTGGCTGTGGTTGACAACAGCAGGAGCCAATGGGTCTTAATGCTGTCTATGATCCTTTGAGGAGTGAAAGGGCCGAGAGAGACTCTGCTCTCAGGCAAAGTGCTGGATCGAGATTGGGCTCAGGTAAGTATAAAGGAGGCTGCAGAGAAAGCTGAATACAGAAGGTTTTGTTTACCTTAATACAGGCAATGCTTTAAGGTAAAAAAACGTCTGTCTTTAGAACTACTTTAAATATTATATATTGCATACATTTTCACCTATTTGTCTGGTCTTAGGTTCAGCGTTCTTTCTATATATGCACAGGACGTTAGTCTTGCTCCTGGCTCTATGTTACATTCCATCATTTGGGATTTAGTATATGAATGTTTTTAAGATGAGAATCCTGACCCATTTCTGCCTTTTTATATTTCTGGTGTTTTGCACTGTTCGGTTTATTGCAGTCTAGTGGTATTATTTTGAGGATACTTAGTTCTTTTTTAGGTGTGGGTGTTCCTTTGGCTCCATTGATATCTGGGCGTTTTTGGGCATTTTTTCATGCATTTTGTTGCACGTTTTCATGTGTATTTGTGAGCGTTTTGTTCAGGCGTTTTCTGGCTTTTTCAACTTTTGACGTTTTTTTATTAGCCAAGAGAGAAAATTGTCATTTGTGACATTATTTATTGCCATGTATACCTTTTTTTTCTCTTCCTAGGTCAATCTCATTTCTTTCCTGTTTTACGTTAGCATTCCATCCTTGTATTGTCCTCTGCAAGCATGGATGACAAAATGATGTGCTTCATGGCAACAGCTGCTGCAACTTCATATTTTTTTCATGAAGAAGAGAAAAAGAGGAGGAGACGCAGATACTGGGACCATCCTGTCATTTCTGAGCGAGAACAGAGGGGTCAGTTTTGGGTCCTGTACAATGACCTATGTTCACACAAGGAAAAATGTTTTGAGTATATGGGGATGTCAGCTAAAAGGTAAGTATTGTAATCATTTCTTTTGTACTTTTTCTCTTTTTGTTGCTGTTTTCTTAGAATGTTTTATATTTTTTTTATTCCATAGTTCTGATGAGTTGCTGGGTTTACTCAGTAGTCCTTTGCAGTGAATGAACATGTACTTCATGGTGAATGTGTGTAGGCATATGGACCAGATGGTGGTGGCCCTTCAGAATGCATGAATAAAGTGTCTAGGGCACATGGGGGTATGAGTATGCTTATGTATCTAATGACATCTGCACACATTGCAGCTTTGAATTCAAGGGGAACTTGTCCCATGATCCCCTCTAGACACCAGGAAAAAATACTGCTCTTTTGTCCAATTTCCCGCCATCCAGTCAACCATATTGGCCAAAATATCCAACATCCGGTTAAAATCCAGCACAGTTGTCCTCCCCCTGGTTGCACGTGTGCTTGCATGTGAATTTGCATGTGGTCTTGGAGTTGGGGTCAGAATGTTTTGACTCATCAGGAATAGGTGTCACTGATCATGATGTGGATGGTTCAATGGGTTCTGCTGGTGTGCTGTCATCGTTCTCTGCTCTTACCGTTTCCTGTGAAGCAGAATCCTCTCAGCTTGTTTCTGTGCTGTAAATAGAGATTTTGTGTTAGGTCATCCCAAACAAATATTTGGGTAAGGATGCATGATTGCAGATGCTAGTTTTCTTTGCCATAGCCAAAATTGGCTTGAGGAATTCCAACTCCTTGGCATGCAGGTAGTCAGCAGGTTGGCATGCAGCAGAGCCACTTCTAAATCCGCGTTGCAATCTTAGTTGGCGAGCATAGGAATCCCTTAAACTTTTCCACTTTGTCTTTAGTACTTAACTGTAAAGGGAAAAAAATGTTTTTGTTTTTTTTTAAGGTACCTAGCAACAGGTCAATCATTGGTTAGTCTTCACTACTCATTTTTGATTGGCAAGCTACATAGTACATGACACATGCTTAGTCATATGGGATGTATTGAAAGATGTTGTTATAAAAAAACCAACAACAGAAGAATGGTCACAGATATCTGATGTTTTCTGGACACACATTTTTCAAATTGTATGGGAGCTATTGATTGCAAACATATCCAGACCATCATGCCAGTTGGCAGTGGAAGTAAATACTTTAATTATAAAAAATATTTTTGATTTGTTCTACTTCTGGTGGCTGATGCAAATTACTGTTTTCGCTACATTGATATCGGGTCATATGACAGCAGCTCTGACTCCAGTATTTTTAGCCACTCTTTATTTGGACAGATGCTATGTAGAGACAAGCTTGACCTTCCTAAAAAAATTCCACTGCCAAGAACAAATGGCCCGGATCTTCCAAGTGTTTTTGTGGGAGATGAGGCATTTGCCTTGGGAGAACATCTGCTAAATCCCTATTCAGGCAACATCCTAACTGTACAGAAGAGGGTGTTTAATTATCACCTCACTAGAGCATGCAGGGTTGTAGAGTGTGCTTTTAGCATACTTTCAAATAAGTGGCATTTTTTGCACACTCCCATTGTGTTAAACATGGAAAATGCTATCACTGCTGTTAAAGCCGCATGTGCCCTGCAGAACTTTATTCATCAGCGTGATGATTTCCTTTTTGAGGAATCTATTATGCATGACATGGAAAGAGCCCAGTGGTCTGGGAGTCGGGGAATCAGGCAAGGAGTACATATCAGGGATAATTTTGCATCCTACTTTATGACTCCAGCAGGACAGGTTCCATGGCAGCTAGAGGTAATCGATTACATTTTCACTGTAAAATTAGTTTCAGTTGTAACCCTGAATTATTGTTAAGACATTTATCTGCTGTGTATATGGAGTTGAATAATAAACTGGCAATATTATTTATTTGTGAGTGTTCTTTTTTTGATAATCAAATTTTCCTTTTTAATAAAAAATGTATTGTATATCTAGCTAACTTTGCATTTGTACAAGCAACTCAGCCACAAAGTGGTAGGCCACATAAAATGACAGAGCAGGATCAGCGCATGCTGAAGCGCACAGTGCGCAGAAGTTGGCAACTGTCTGCAGAGTCAATAGCTAAAGACCTCCAAACTTCATGTGGCCTTCAGATTAACACAGCAACGGTGCATAGAGAGCTTGATGGAATGGGTTTCCATGGCTGAGCAGCTGCATCCAAGCCTTACATCACCAAGTGCAATGCAAAGCGTCAGATGCAGTGGTCTAAAGCACGCTGCCACTGGAATCTAGAGCAGTGGGGATGTGTTCTCTGGAGTGATGAATCACGCTCCTCTGCCTGGCAATCTGATGGGCATGTCTGGGTTTGGCGGTTGCCAGGAGAACGGTACTTACCTGACTGCATTGTGCCAAGTGTAAAGTTTGGGGGAGGGGGGATTATGTTGTGGGGTTGTTTTTCAGGGGTTGGGCTTGGTCCTTTAGTTCCAGTGAAGGGAATTCTTAGGGCGTCAGCATACCAAGACATTTTGGATAATTTCATGCTCCCAACTTTTTGGTAACAGTTTGCGGATGGCCCCTTCCTGGTCAAACATGACTGGGCACCAGTGCACAAAGCAAGGTCCACAAGGACATGGATGAGCAAGTTTGAGGTGGAGGAACTTGACTGGCCTGCACACTTTTATCAGTTTGAGTCCTGACCTCAAACTGATAGAACACCTTTGGAATGAATAAGAGCATGAAATTGGGGTAAAAACGTTCCTACAAGATGTCCGATGTACTACGCTGAATAACAGGCTGAAATAGGTGGATACATAGCATGTATGGTGTACACCAAACACTCCTACAAGCAGCCCTGTATGCTAATGAATAAACAAAGTTAACACAACAGATACATAGCATGCAGCCTGCTAAACAAATGCAGATAGTCAAACTTACTTTTCTCATCTTTAACATCTCTTGCATAAACGTCCCAGTCAGGAAAATGTGGTGGTTGATATCTTCCCAGGCCCTCCTCTTCGTTGCACGGCTCTTATATTGTGTGTCCTGGGAGTCATATAGGCAGGGGTATCCTCTGACTAAGCAGATAAAGCCCTCAGGATAAAATAAACTCACTGTGTCTTCCATATTGGTTAAAATGACTGCTTTGTGATTTCCTGTTAAAATTTTTTAAATTAGTTTTGAGAGGTAACTTTTCATTTGCACAGAAAAACGTTCCTAGTCACATGACAAAAAGCACATAAGCTCATAAAAATGTGTAATTTGCGCGTTCTTATGTATTTCAATGGGAATAAAAACGCACCAGAAACGCTTCAATCTGCGCAAATGAAGCTACAAAAGTAGCTCCAAAACTTTTTTGAGCTTCAGGCGTTCTGCTTCAGGCGACTTGGAGTGGAAATGTGAACCATCTCCATAGAGTAATATTGACTTTTTTTTCCCCCCGGGCGTTTTGGAGCTTCGAGCTTCATGCTACAAAACGTTCAGGTGTGAATGGGGGCTTACAGCCTCCCCACGGACCAGAAGGCGTGTGGTTTTTCCCTGGCTGGGCTGCATTCATTCACATTCTTTCACACAGGAATTGGGGACAAGTAGTTTATTTTGTGTGTAATGTTCATGGGCAGCAATGTTTATGCATTTACGTGATGGTATTCTTGTTGTTGTTTTTTTTTTTCCCTGATATATCGCATTGTTGTACAATTAGGTAATGCTTTGTTTATATCTTATATATGTATATACACTATATTGCCAAAAGTATTGGGACACCTGCCTTTACACGCACATTAACTTTAATGGCATCCCAGTCTTAGTCTGTAGGGTTCAATACTGAGTTGGCCAACCCTTTGCAGCTATAACAGCTTCAACTCTTCTGGGAAGGCTGTCCACAAGGTTTAAGAGTTTGTCTATGGGAATGTTTGACCGTTTTTCCAAAAGCGCATTTGTGAGGTCAGGCATTGATGGTGGACGAGAAGGCCTAGCTCACAGTCTCTGCTCTAATTCATCCCAAAGGTGTTCTGTCGGGTTGAGGTCAAGACTCATTCATGTCTTTATGGATCTTGCTCTGTGCACTGGCGCGCTGTCATGTTGGAACAGGAAGGGGCAAGCAACAAACTGTTCCCACAAAGTTGGGAGCATAAAATTGTCCAAAATGTCTTGGTATGCTGACACCTTAAGAGTTCCTTTCACTGGAACTAAGGGACCAAGCCCAACCCTTGAAAAATAACCCCTCCACAGACAGAGAAGCGTGATTCGCCACTTCAGAGAACACATCTCCACTGCTCTAGAGTCCAGTGGCGGCATGCTTTACACCACTGCAACTGCCACTTTGCATTGCACTTGGTGATGTAAGGCTTGGATGCAGCTGCTTGGCCATGGAAACCCATTCCATGAAGCTCTCTAAGCACTGTTGATGTGCTAATCTGAAGGCCACATGAAGTTTGGAGGTCTTTAGCTATTGACTCTTCACACATTTGGCGACTTCTGCGCACTGTGCACTTCAGCATACACTGACCCTGCTCTGTCGTTATACATGGCTTACCACTTTGTGGCTGAGTTGCTGTTGTTCCCAGTTGCTTCCACTTTGTTATAATACCATTAACAGTTGACGGTGGAATATTTATTTGAAAGGAAATTTCATGGATTTCACAGGTGGCAACCTATCATGGTACCACGCTTGAATTCACTAAGCTCCTGAGAGCGACCCATTCTTTCACAAATGTTTGTAGAAGGAGTCTGCATGCCTAGGTGCTTGATTTTATATACCTGTGGCCATGCGGGTTATTGGAACACCTGAATCTAATGACTTGGAGGGATGTTTTACTTGTTATAGAGTAAAACTTATTTGATGTTGGAGTTACATACAGGGTGTCCAAGATCCTGAAGAAGTGGCTGTGTCCACAAAATGTGCATTATCACACCTCCAATGATTAACCTGATAGCTTTAACTGTCTGTTGGAAGTATTTTCCTTTTGCAACTTTAAATTAGGACACTTTATTTGTAAAAAAAAAAAGTTGTTCTATGAATTTTTTTTGGTTCCTAGTAGGCATCATTAAAAGAAACCCCACATGCTCTTGTTTTTTTTCTGTTGGTTATACAGTATATATTGGGATAATGCCTCTGGTGCATCATTATTCTCTGATCCTGTGATGGTTCTATATCACAGTGTAGAATAACTACGCAAAATCTGTCCTGGCTTCTACAGCCTGCTTTCTACATGAACACGAAGGGGTTTGCTGTGTCACGCTAACAATCTCAGTTACCCAGGAGTGAGATACCCCAGTACAAGGAGCTCCATTTTCAAAGGCAGTCCAAGTTCACTTACATGGTAATTCCAGAACACTCCTGCTTCCCAAGCTGCTTAACTAACTCTTCCTCTTGTTAATATAGAGTCAGCACAAAGGGGCAGAGAGGACTACACCAACAAGGAGGAGGGAGAAAAATACCACCGCTCAGCATAAGGAATACTTCTATTTAAAGCCTCTTACAAGCAATGGAGATACCTTTTGGACAACAGCATTGTTAATCTGGGGAGATGTTGGTTTTGGAAGTATTAACAGATTTAGATGGACTTAAAGTGATACTAAAAACACATTGTTTAATTTACGATATCCCCTATCTTTCTGTATGTGGATGATGGCACTGTAATTATTGCAATAAAATAAACATCTAAGCACCTTTTTTTCCTAATCGATATACAGCTGTCACATGACCCAGCCCTTTCCCAGCCTGTCTTTAGGGAAAAATAAGCAGGAGAAGCTTCTAGTCCTTCAAAAAAAAAAAAAACAGCCTTTGGAATACAAAGTAAACATAAATATCAATAAAGTGTTTTAAACTGTCATACAAATATATATTTGAAGTCAAATCTTTATAATTTTTTGGGTGGGTGGATTTCTGCCAGTCACAGGCTGTATCCCGCCCTTTCAGTCTGTGTCTTAGAATAACATGGAGGTAAAGCCTCCATCAATCAAAATGTAATATTCCACCCCCATTGTGTTTAACTGGTTAGTGAGCATGAAGGAGGCTTGAAGGAGTGTGCTGTCATTTACCACTTTGTATACGCACACATGTGTGTCTCTATAGTCTCATGAACTATTCATATGTGATGGAGAGGAAATGTTTAGCATAGAAACTCACTGAAAGGAACTCACTGAAAACTGAGCATGTGCAGTAGCTGCCAACACTGCTCTACAAAATGCCTAGCTGCACTGGGGACATGGACAGAATGAGAGGATAGAGAACAGCAGGATCAGCCAATTTCTTTGCAGAATACATAAAATAATTCCTATAGTGATTGAGTATGAACAGCATGTAATACAGCCTTTATTGATAGTTTTTTTATGATTTTTTTAGTGACATGAAATTAAAAAAATTAACCAGTTAGTCTACAGAGCAATTTTTTTTTTATTTTTCGCATGCATCTAAAAATCTTAATTTATGGCAATAAAATTACTTAACCCCTCATAAAATGATACATTTTTTGAAAGCAGAGACCCTGTAGAATGAAAAGGTGATAGTTGCAAATTTTTATGTCATATGATGTTTGCACAACTGTATATTAAATGCAAATTTTCAGGAAAAAATATACTAAAATGAATTTAGTGCAAAAACACACAATACAATACCCATTTTTGGTAAAATATAAAAGATGAGGTTGCATCGAGTAAATAGATATGAAACATTCCATGTCCTAAAATTGCTTGCACCTGCGATATCACCAAAAACAACTGTGCCAAAAATCACCTTAGGTGACGTTTTATCAGCCTTTACAGTGCATCAGTTTAAAGTGAATTGGGAGCTCTTGTGCTAGATTATTGTTCTCACTCTGAAATCTGTGTCGATATGTCACACGTGTGGTGCGAACATGGTTTACACATGCTTGCACGCCCTGGGCTTGCGTTTGTGCAGATGTGCGGGGCAACAGGGGCTACTGCAATTTTTTAATTTTTTTTTGTTATTTTTAGCACTGGGTAGGTGACAGGTACTCTTTATGGAGACATTAGGGGTCTCTAATAGACCCAGAGTCGGACTGATCATTGAGGGAGTCGGGCACTGCCCGAGGGCCTGGGGACAGTAGGGTGCCCCACAGGGGAGGACTGACAACTCATGGTACCCCCGGGCTATAGGGGATCATGTGGCCCCTGTGTCCTTGTCCAAACTCAAAAAAGCCTATGAAAAAGGTACCAGGGGCATCTCATGGGCCCCCTACTGACCCGGGCCCTCGGGCAGTGCCCGAGTTTCCAAATGGTCAGTCTACCCCATGAAATGCCCCTGGTACTTTTTTATAGGCTTTTTTGGGTGTGCTTTGAGTGTGGGCAATGACACAGGGGCCCCATGATCCCCTATTGCCCGGGGGCCCCATAAGTTGTCAGTCCGCCCCTGAATAGACCCCAACGTCTGCCCTGCCCTTCCCACCATTTAACCAAGCACAGATCGGCTTGGTTAGATGTGTCCTCTGTCTGTACTTGCGAGGAAATGGTGTATCTGAGGTTTCATTGTTTACATGGATTTGCTTTGGTCTCACAGCGCTCTCCCTCTCTTAGCTGGCAGTTGTGTTTTTGGGCTCTGGTTAGAGAGGGAGAGCCAGGGAACCACTGGAGGAGGAAGCCATCAGCAGGAGAGGGCACCACGCTGGCGGCTATGTGAAGGTGATCGGCAGGTGCCTCATCACTGACTTCCAACCCGGGAGACAGCTAAAGACCTGCAGCCATTAGCTTGTGATTTAAGGATCACTCTTGGGACATGCGTAGTACATCCAAAGAGCTGAACTGGTTAAAGCTGAACTCCAGCTAACACTTTTTAAGCAGTTGCAGCAAACAACTTGTTTTCCTTGTTGGATAAGAATGAACAAAAGTTGACAATTGGAAGCATCTGTATCAGTGTTAAATGATTTGTCTCAACCCTCTAACTTCCACTTTTTTCTGGACAGCTTGGTCTGGTAGCCTCCCTGGCGGTATTCCCGAGTGTAGCTCGGGGTAAAGTTTCATTACCACAAGTGGTAACCCCGAGCTACACTCGGGCTTACCATGCGGCGCTGCTCCGGCATCTGTTCTTCTCTTACCTTGTCCTGCGCTCCCACGATGTCCCTCCTGCAGTGTCCCCTGTATTGTCCTCCG
This sequence comes from Staurois parvus, assembly GCF_062004578.1. NCBI lineage: Eukaryota > Metazoa > Chordata > Amphibia > Anura > Ranidae > Staurois > Staurois parvus. The sequence goes on along the minus strand of NW_028318260.1, from coordinate 2,792,753 downwards.
GCGGATGCCGGCATCTGTCTCCTGGGTTCCGTCCCCTGTGACGTCGGGACATTCGAGGACAGAACGGCGGGAAATTTGAAAATGACAAAAAGTGACATTCACTAAATACACTAAAATCACATAGTAAAACATTACTGTATCAAACCATTTCACATACATTTTGTCCCTAGTGCTTTGTCCTGTACCCTGCCTACATTTTTACTGTTCTTTTTGTGCCTGGAAACTGAGAAACGTCCATGGCGTCCAAAAAGCGTCCCTTTAGGTCAAAATCAGTTTTAGACCAGCTAGAGATCAGCGATAGTAAATTAGAACTACTTGCAGAATTGAGTGATAATGATTCGTGGGGAAATTCGTCATCAGACACTGAAAACGATTTTGCGACTTTGCTCAGTGATGTGCGAACTTGGCGCTCTATTTCAAACTTCAGTGTTTTTGGTTTGATTATATTATTGAATTAAATTTATTATTATATTATTGTTTTTTATGATTATTTATTAAATTATAATTTATGATTTCGTGTTTCAAATTTTAACATACCTGGGATGTTTACTAGACTCTTGTTCGGATAGATTTCAGTGAGTTATTCCTAAGAATTACAGGCCTACAATAAAAAAAATACATATTTCCATGCAAAAAAATGTACCGCTTTGAGCACAGAAATATGGACATAATCAGACTGCTAGGGAGGTTAAGGGAAGTGGAAACATTACAGACTTACTGGCCAGACCACCAGGTGAAAAATAAAGGAAAAACGCTGAAACCAAGAAAACTAACGTAACCACCACATCCTAAAATTTGTAAGCTGTCATATAATAAATTTTTTTGGTGTTTAATACAGTTTTAAAGTGTGAATAAAGTATTAAAAAAATATTTTTTTTAAATATATTTTGCATAGTGTGTTGATGAGTTAGAACCAATGACAGAATATTATTGCTGGGTGTGTCCCATGAGGGTAGTTCACTCTCTTTAGTTTTACAAATCACCAGTGTCATCAGAATAATAGTGATGATAAATCTACAGTTTTGCGGTTCCACCAGAACAGGCATAGTGGGAAATCTTCTAAGGGTGACACATAACTCTGTGACACCTGTCTAAGAGTAGGATATCCACCACATTGGATAAAGATCATTTCAGTTCCTGTTGAGTCTATAGGACAGGAAGTGAACAGAAATCTCCTTAATGAGATGGCACAAAAATAAAAAAATGGCAGCGGTTTTAACCCACCCCTGCACTCAAAAATGAATACAAAAAGTAAACATTTTGGCTTTGGATATACATTAAAATAATATATCACTGTTTTAGGATCCATGTAGATGCAACAGGAAAATAACTATCAACATAATGCAGCATACATTTACCTGAATATGAAAGGCATCCTTCTTTGAAATGCTTTAGTTTGTGGAGTTGAAAGTAAAATGGGCTTTATTTTAAGTATGATTTGTTATTTTATTTTCTGTAAATGTTCAAAGAAGCAATCTTGACTTGGCTGAAAGAGGAAACCAAGCCCATCTGCATATTTTTCTTCTTTACTTTTCTTGTTCTCAATGAATACACATTTGAAAATAGTGGAAGAGTGCCACTTATAGGTAAGAGTGCTGTGGTTAGAGATGTATGAACCAGTCACAATTAGATCTTCCTGCAAATCGAAAAAACATTTTTTTTTGGGGGGGGGGGGGGGAGAGATATTCCTTTTCAACATTTTGCAACCTTTCTGGACATTAAACTGGTAGTTAAAAAAAAACCCCTGCAAAATAATGTCATAATGTGTCATAATTAGCACATTATGAAAAACTTACCTTAGAACAGGGGCGGACTGACCATTCAAGCACTCGGGCACTGCTCGAGGGCCAGGGGTCAGTAGGGGGCCCCATGAGATGCCCCTGGTACCTTTTATAGGCTTTTTTGGGTGTGGTTTGAGTTTGGGAGAGGACACAGGGGCCCCATGATCCCCTATTGCCCGGGGGCCCCATGAGTTGTCAGTCCACCCCTGCCTTAGAACGAAACCCTCCAGTGGCGAGCTGTCACTGCTGACAGGGCTTCCATCTTCATCCGCTCTTCCTTCTGGGTTTGCAGGCTCTGGCCACTTGATTGGCCGAGCTGCAATTTTACTCCTGTGCATGTGAGTGAGAGTCTCTGCAGCAGCACAGAGCTCTGAAGGAATGGCATGGGTATGCCATTCCTTTAGACACACGTGTCATCGGCTGCAGGGACACTGAAATGTGCATGTTTAGGAGATATTCCTTGTACCTACAGGTAAGCTTTATGATGAGTACAAGTACAAGTGTATAGTGGGAGTTTAATTCCACTTTCAAATGTCCTGAAAAAGGTAAAAAAATAAAAATGCTGAAACTATTGTTCATGGGAGATCCCTAATATATCTTTTCTGTTTCTTGCTTTTCATGGGGAACTTTTTCATGAAGCCCTTTAATTTAAGGAAACAAATAACATTTATCCTATTCAGAAATGTAGTTAAGGTTTACTTAATATAAAATAAATAAATAAATAATAAATTATATATATATATATATATATATATATACACACACACTGTATATTAATATTACACTACATTGCCAAAAGTATTGGGACACCTGTCTTTACATGCATATGAACTTTAATGGCATCCCAGTCTTAGTCCGTAGGGTTCAATATTGAGTTGGCCCACCCTTTACAGCTATAACAGCTTCAACTCTTCTGGGAAGGCTGCCCACAAGGTTTAGGAGGGTGTCTATGGGAATGTTTGACCATTCTTATGGCAGCTCATTTGTGAGGTCAGGCACTGATGTTGGACGAGAAGGTTTGGCTCGCAGTCTCCGCTCTAATTCATCCCAAAGGTGTTCTGTCTGGTTTAGGTCAGGATTTGTGCAGGCCAGTCTAGTTCCTTCATCCAAAAGTCACTCATCCATGTCTTTATGGACCTTGCTCTGTGCACTGGTGTGCAGTCATGTTGGATCATGAAGGGAGCATCCAAAAACTGTTCCCACAAAGTTGGGAGCATGAAATTGTCCAAAATGTCTTGGTATGCTGAGGCCTTAAGAGTTCCCTTCACTGGAACTAGGGGACCAAGCCCAGCTCCTGAAAAACAACCCCACACCATAATCCCCCCTCCACCAAACTTTACACTTGGCACAATGCAGTCAGGCAAGTACTGTTCTCTTGTCAACCACCAAACACATCCATCAGATTGCCGGACAGAGAATCATTATTTGTCACTTCAGAGAACATGGCTCCAATGCTCTGGAGTCCAGTGGCAGCGTGCTTTACACCACTGCATCTGATACTTTGCATTGCACTTGGTGATGTAAGGCTTGGATGCAGCTGCTGGGCCATGGAAACCCATTCCAAGAAGCCCTCTACACACTGTTGTTGTACTAATCTGAAGACCACATGACCACATGCTGGTAGGTTAATTGGCTCCTGTCTAAATTGGCCCCTAGTATGTGTATGTATGAATGTAAGTTGGGGACCTTAGATTGTACACCCCTTGAGGGTTAGCGACTGATATGAATGTACAATATATATGTAAAGTGCTGCATAAATTGACAGCGCTATATAAGTACCTGTAATCAAATAAATAAATAATTGCAGAGGTTTTTGTAGAAGCAGTCTGCATGCCTAGGTGCTTGATTTTATACACCTGTGGCTATGGAGGTGATTGGAACACCTGAATCCAATGATTTGGAGGGATGTCCCAATATGTTTGGCAATATAGTGTATATATGGTATAGGTCTGTGATGCATAATTCCTCATATTTTATCACTTTACAAATACAGCAAGCACAGAAAAGCAACTGCTGAGAAATGTAGTAGACTGAAATCATAAACAGTATTGTTAGTCCTGTCTCAATTCTCCTTCCCATAGACTACAGAGCACTTCCTCCTCTGCCTATCTCCATAACAAAAGGTAGGGAGGGTGTTCTGTAGTCTAGCAGGGAAAAACTCAGACAGGGCAGAAAACAATGCATTGGATTTCAGAAAAGCAGGGGCAACTTTGCCAGCTTGAAGTGTTATTAAAAATGGTAAATGGTGCACATATTGCAGAGATGTACTGCATATGTGCTGTGGTGCACAATTTAAAGAATAAGTGCGCTTTCAGACAAAGTGCACTTATTTGTACACTTTGCACAATTTTTCCAAGGCTATTGGATAATTTTCAAATACAGTCATGGCCGAAATTGTTGGCACCCTTGATATTTTTCCTGAAAATCAAGTATTTCACACAAAAAAGGTATTGCATTAACACATGTTTTGCTATACACATGTTTATTCCCTTTGTATGTATTGGAACAAATATAAAACAGAGGCAGAAAAGCAAATATGACATAATGTCACACAAAACCCCAAAAATGGGCTGGACAAAAGTATTGGCACCCTTAACTTAATATTTGGTTGCACACCCTTTGGAAAACATAACTGAAATCAGTCGCTTCCTATAACCATCAATAAGCTTCTGACACCTCTCACCCGGAATTTTGGACCACTCTTCCTTTGCAAACAGCTCCAGGTCTCTCTTATTGGAAGGACACCTTTTCCCAACAGCAATTTTAAGATCTCTCCACAGGTGTTCAATGGGATTTAGATCTGGGCTCATTGCTGGCCACTTCAGAACTCTCCAGCGCTTCTTTGCCATCCATTTCTGAGTGCTTTTTGACGTATGTTTGGGGTCATTGTCCTGCTGGAAGACCCAGGATCTTGGACGCAAACCCAGCTTTCTGACACTGGGCCCTACAGTGCGACCCAAAATCCTTTGGTAATCCTCAGATTTCATGATGCCTTGCACACAGTCAAGGCACCCAGTGCCAGAGGCAGCAAAACAACCCCAAAACATCATTGAACCTCCACCATATTTTACCGTAGGTACTGTGTTTTGTTCTTTGTAGGCCTCATTCCGTTTTCGGTAAACAGTAGAATGATGTGCTTTACCGAAAAGCTCTATCTTGGTCTCATCTGTCCACAAGACGTTTTCCCAGAAGGCTTTTGGCTTACTCAAGTACATTTTGGCAAACTGTAGTCTTGCTTTTTTATGTCTCTGTGTCAGCAGTGGGGTCCTCCTGGGTCTCCTGCCATAGCGTTTCATTTCATTTAAATGTCGACGGATAGTTCGCGCTGACACTGATGCTCCCTGAGCCTGCAGGACAGCTTGAATGTCTTTGGAACATGTTTGGGGCTGCTTATCCACCATCCGGACTATTCTGCGTTGCAATCTTTCATCAATTTTCCTCATCCGTCCACGACCAGGGAGATTAGCTACAGTGCCATGGGTTGCAAACTTCTTGATAATGTTGCGCACTGTGGACAAAGGCAAATCTAGTTCTCTGGAGATGGACTTGTAACCTTGAGATTGTTGATATTTTGCCACAATTTTGGTTCTCAGGTCCTCAGACAGTTCTCGTCTCCTCTTTCTGTTGTCCATGCTTAGTGTGGCACAGACAGACACACAATGCAAAGGTTAAGTGAACGTCTCTCCTTTTTATCTGCTTTCAGGTGTGATTTCTATATTGCCCACACCTGTTACTTGCCCCAGGTGAGTTTACAGGAGCATCACATGCTTGTAACATTCTTATTTATCCGCAGTTGTGAAAGGGTGCCAATACTTTTGTCCAGCCCATTTTTGGAGGTTTGTGTGACATTATGTCGAATTTGCTTTCTTTCCTCCCTTTTTTTGTTTTGTCCCAATACACACAAAGGGAATAAACATGTGTATAGCAAAACATGTGTTAATGCAATACGTTTCGTGAGAAATACATGATTTCCTGGAGAAATATCAAGGGTGCCAACAATTTCGGCCATGACTGTAACTACCTGCCTGTTGCTGTGGCCAAAATGGTTTAATTAGCTGCTGATTCTAGCAGCTATTCTGTTGCTGTGGCCAAAATGGATGAAATAGCTGCTGATTCTAACTTCCCTACAATCCTGGCCTTTTAGGGACCTGGCACTGTGCCCTTGGGTACCCTTCTTTTCACATCTTGAATTTCAGTAATTGCCACTTGTTACACAGAAATAGACATTTTTGTTGCCCTTGTAAAATTACAAACTTAACACTTAGAAGGGACTCCTTGTAACTGGCATACCAGATTTGTAGGGGACCAAAGCATAGCTAATGGGGCATTTGAAAGACCAATAAAAATCATCAGTCGTTTTGTAGGCAGGTGCAGTCAGCTGTCTCCACTACAGGTGGCAATCAACTGCAGCGGCAATGCAGAGGGAGAGGAAATCATGGGAACAGGGTTCCTCTATGGTTTTCTGAGTCATTGGAGCAGTGATCCAGTTGGATGCTGGTAGCCTATGTTGCTCTAGTGGCCGTATTAGGTGTGGCAGAGTCTATTTCAGACCCTGGCCCCTGGGTTTGGCACACTTTTTGCAATTGGGTAGAGTAGGGAAAGGTACCCCATCTGTGAGGGACAGTACTAGTGATAGGGAAAGATTCCTCATGAAGAGGAAAAGTGTACGGCCGCATTTCTCTGGAAACCTCCCTTATTGGACACGAGACAGCCAGGCTGCATTCTTTCCCATCGCAACAGACATTGAAGGTTCAGCTGGGACCTGCTTCTTCACCTTATTGAAAACTGTGAATGTGCCCAACTACGTAGCTGTCCCATTGGACCTATTGTGAACTGTTGCTGCATTGCTTCAATGCAAGTTTTTTATTGCACCTAACTGTGTGAATTATTGCCGTTACACTACACTACACTGCACCCCACCTACACCTGTGGCAGTCGGCAGAATATGTTCCTTGCAGCAGGTGCAGAAGGGGGACTGGGCTCCAGCATTGCTCCGCTAGGATCGGTCTTAGCCCTGAGACCAAAGTTCAGTGGGTCTAACATTCCTATGGCAGAGTGGGAGGAGAGACTGGAGAGTGTTTCGTGCCTGTACCAGGTCCCGACGTGGCTGGTGGCGTACTTGGCTATTAACGCTTAATGGTCAATTCCTGCCATGCAGTGATGGAGCTCCTTGAACATGAGCAGGTCACCCTATAACAGATCATGTCACACTTGGAGTGCTTGTTTAAGAAGATACTGCTGCTGGAACTGAGGCAAAGATTTTTCTTAAGGAAGCAGCAGGAAGCCTACCACACGGGATTGTCAGAAATCTGTCCCCTGTTGCATGGCCACTCCGGAGACAATGGGATCAGCTGGAATTGCAAGACAATGTATTCTAACAACAGGCCTTGTGGACAGCAGGACATCCTGCAGGTTGAGTTCAAACATATGTCCTTCAGCCTCTGCAACTCCTCCAGCACCTTTCAGCACCTAATCAAAAAATGTCTTGGGGATTTCAATTTTGAGACTGTGCTTGTTTACCTCAATGATAATGATATCATCTTCTCCAAGAGTTTGAGGAGCATGTGAAACATCTGTATCGGGTGTTCTCCCGTTTGGTGCAACATGGGCCTAAACTTTAAAAAATCCAGTACTTGGGGAATGTGGTCAAAGCTGGAGGTGTTTCCCAGACCCAGGGAAAGTACAGGCCATGCAGGATTGGCACCCCCCAAAACTGTTACTACGTTCCTTTCTGGGTCTGGTGGGGTAGTCACATGCCCTTTTTCTTAATGTTTGGGCGGTACAGCTGAATACCCAGGACACTCAGCTCTTGTATACAGAAGCTAGAAAGCTAAAAGCCCAAGAGTTGGTGTTGGACAAGCACAAAGAGATGGCTTTTGATTCTGTTCTGCAAGAACTCCCACTGTGACTGGGGAACCAGATGCTGGTAAAGAACACCAATCAAACTGGGGGAAGCAAGCTGAAGCCCAAGTGGGAGCGTACCCTGTGCCCGGTGGTGGGGCAGCCTTTTCCACCTACCCCGATCTCTGACCTGGTCTCAGAAATATCCATCTTAGTAGAAATCCTCTGTTCCACCATGCCCCCACAGCCATTATCTTCTGGTGTTGAGAGAGTAATAAGATCAGCTAGGCATATCATGGGCACTTGTCGAGAGTGCTGACTATGCCCACTCTTACCATTCCCTTCCTCCATTCAAAGAACCATTACTATAGCTTCCATAAATAAAAAGCAATCTATGAATAAAGAAGACTGACCTTTCATCCATCTGCCTATCCTCCATTCATAGAGCACTTTTCATTGATGGTACGTACGATACAGCCTCTATGAATAGAGGAGGGTGGGTGGAAAGGGTGGGCATAGTCAGCACATTTGATGAAGTCCAGCCAATCATTTTACCCCTGCAGCACCGGAAGATTATGGCTGTAGGGGTATGGGGAAGTGGGGGCAGAAGACCAGGGATTTCAACCGAATGAGCAACCAGCTGTACAAGGGACATTCCACACTAAATCTGAGAACTGTCCCTTGTGCTGATTTAAAACAAAAAATTTAAACTTAGACTTTAAGGAAAGTAATAATTGTTTGCTTTAAACAAACAATTATGTGCAAAGAAAGCTACTAATCTTTTAATAGTCCCCTGCAAATGACTGAAGATACACTTACACTTTGCTGTCGAAGTGCGTTTTGAACAGGACCCCAAAGCAATAAGGCAATACAGCGCCACTGCACATGCATTGCAACATTACTTAGCCTTGTGGTGTGCTGCTTTGGAAAATATGCTGTATGTCAATTTTTGTCCTTTCTGGTTAATGAATAAGCTGCCTTAATGCAACACACATTAATGCACAACACATTGTGAGCTAATACAATGCACCAAAAAAACAAAGTGAGATTGAAATAAAAATATCACTAACCACCTTTTGAACATCTTAGTTGCTTGGTTTAATACTTATTGCATCACTAACATGCTTGCATCAAGTGAAGGCAAAATTCCTAATGTAGATACTTGTTTTGTGTTCAAGCTGAATTTATTACAATTTTTCATATAAACATGATCAAGCATAGCAACAAAACACTGAGCAAAGACATAACAAATTCAATCTATAACCACTTGCCCTCTGGAAGATTTACCCCCTACCCGACCAGGCCATTTTTTGATATTCGGCATTGCACTATTTCAACTGGTAATTGTGTGGTCATGAAATACTGTACCCAAACAATATTTATGTACTTTTAGTCACACAAATAGAACTTTCTTTTGGTGGTATTTGATCACCAATGGGTTTTTTATATCTTGTTATATAGATGAAAAAAGAGTGAAAATTTTGAGAAAAAAATATTTTCTATTTTCAGTTTTAAAAAAAAAATCTAATAAACTCAACATTAGTCATACATTTAAGCTAAAATGTATTCTGCTATATGTCTTTGGTAAAAAAAAATCCCAATACATGTATATTAATTGGTCTGTGTGAAAGTTATAGCGCCTAAAAAACAATGGTATATATATTGTAATTTACACAGCTTTTACTTCCTGACTGCCCATCACATTTCTTGAGGTGCTAAAATGACAGGGTAGTAGAACACCCCCCCCCCCCCCAATGACTCCTTTTTGAAAAGTAGACACCCTAAGGTATTTGCTGAGAGGCATGTGGAGTCCATGAAAGACTGTATATTTTACCACAAATTTTTGGAAAATTACAATTTGTTTATTTTTGTTTTTACACAAAGTTGTCACTAAAATGATATATTGCTCACATATGCCATGGCTATATGTGGACTAACACCCCAAAACACATTCAGCTACTTCTCCCGAGTATAGGCATACCACATGTGAGAGACTTTTTGGCAGACTAGCCACATAACATGCCCCCAAAATCTAATGACCACCTTCAGGCTTTCAAAGGGCATGTTTCCTCATGTCACTCCTTCACTACCTGTCACAGTTTCGGAGGCTCTAAAATGCCAGGATAGTACAAACACCCTCCCTCCTCAAATGACTCCTTTTTGGAAAGTAGATAGCCCAAGGAATTTGATAAGAGGCATGGTGAGTATTTTGCAGATTTCATTTTGCTCCCTATCCCTATCCAAATTCATCATTCCCAATGAGAAACCCAAAAAGAAACCTCTAGATTGTACTGTGGAGCCAGTGGAAGAGTGCAGAAAAGGGGAAAAATTAGGACCAAATTCACCAGAGGCTCCTTAGGGGGTGCACTACTCAAGTATGCCTGTTTTAGACTTATATATCCTGATACGTGATTATAGTAAAATCAACTCTCCAGCCAGATAAAAACTGACCTAAACACAATATGGTTGGGATAATCTGCATTTGTCCATTGGCATATGTATGTGATCATTAGACAACAGGTTCCTCACTGATTAGAAGATCCTACCCAGTTGCCAGACATCTGTGTAACGAGTGACTGATTTTCTAACATGTAGATAATATGATAGATAATAGAACCCCCAACTCTCTAAATCCTGTCAGTGTGTACTTTAACAAGGTATACCTAGCACAAGGTAATATCACCTGTCTTGTACTTGACCGTGATAATAATTGCTAATTTTTTTTAAGACTGAATGCAGTAGATGTCAAGATGGTTCCATTATAAATTTAAGCTGAATTGGCTGCAAGCTTTCAGGAATAAAGATTGATTTCTTTCTATGGTGCTCGAGCAACGTATGCATTTGTGCCCAAGTAATCCTATTAGGAAAGAAGTACTAGAAGGGGTCTGGAAATGAGCCAACATTGACTCTAGAGAAATAACAAAAGGCAGAAAAATGAGAAATAAACACTGCACGTAAACACTTTCTTCTACACCATCATGCTTGTGGCTAGACAAACAATTCACTGTTCTGTGCGTAGTTGTATCATAACCATGTACTATCTTCTACAGAATTACTTGGATTAAGCAAAACAAACAGTAGACTTTTTTATATTTTACAAAGGTCTTTATTGTGCATTATCATTCAGTTGCACAAAGTCAGGAGTTAGATAATTATATCATAGATCAAATAGATACGCAATACATAAAAAAAGGAAAAATACACAGGTAACCTGGGTTTAAACAGAGCTAGTAGTCACATCATATAAAAACAGAAGTTTAAACCAGTGTATAATTGTGAGTAGCACGCTGTGCCTGCAATTCAACTAGGCAGATATTCAAATAAACAGGAGAACAGCATGTAAAATATTATAATATGTTATCATGTAAAATAAAGCACTGAGTTTGCAACCTTCTGAGCTTGGCGGATGTCAGGCGACTGATTAATATGACAGGAAAGAGTGAGAGCTGCTACATTTCCATTCCTAGTAAGCCCTTTTTTTCCCGTTTTTGTAATGGTGACATTGGCTTTTCTCATGTTTTTGTGCACCATGATTATTTGGCTGTTTTTTACTGCTTATTCATATATTTCCATAGAAGTCAGCATTTGGGATTGGGCAACCATTATGGCTGCCCCTTTGGGGCCATGAAGGGGTCTCTCTTGGAAGCAAGTGGGTGGCATCTGCTTCTTCTTCCTCCTCTCATATTTTTATCTCTTTATTCTTGGGAGGATCTTGTAGATGGCCACATCTACTTCACTCATGGTTTGAGTCAATTGGCAGTTTCTTCATGTTCTCTGCCCCTATGTGGGACTATGTAAGTGAAAAATAATGTTTTTTGAGATTGCAATTCTTTCTTAGATATATATGAAGATATGACAATACTTACATATTTATTATAGGTGTCATGTCTTTTAAGCACTTCTGAAGAAGAGATTACTGTCTGTCTCGAAATGTGTCAAGTGCATGCATTATTTACTCTCACTTATGTATCCATTGTAACAGTTATGTCCTTATTACCACCATATTTTGTACTTATGTGTCCTTAAAACATTTTGTATAAATTAAGTATGGTTTATTAAGTTTTCATTTTTTTATGAAGTCATCGGTTTTGTCTGTGCCTTTAAAATCCCACAAAAAGAGGGTTTTTCCATATAGATTAATATGACAGGAGTCAAAAAATGGAAATATAAAAAAAAAGCAGATCAGAAAAAGTTAGAATAGAAAAGGGGAGAGAGTGGAGGGGCGGAGGGTCCCAGGGGTCCACAGCGCAGGGCCGCTAGAGCGACAGAAGGGCATTGTCAAACCGAGATGGCTGGGCTTGTGCAATCCAAGGCTGCCAAACCCGGAGGGACTTTTCATGAGTACCCAATAGCATGGCTGTCAATTTTTCATTGATCATAATATAATTCATTCGGTGTTTGTCAGCCTCAAACCTGAGGACTAGGGTCTTCCATGCTTTTGCTGTGGTCAATTTGGTGGCTGTAAACAAATGTGATGACAGTTGTTGTTCAGGGTGGAGAAGAATGGATAGGCCTCCATTGATTTTATGGGCAAATAGGATTTGTTTGTTGATTCTAGGACAAGAAGATCCCCAAATTAATTTTAGAAGTTTGCGTTGGTTTATGCGCAAAATGTGTGGGGGGACAGGAACTGGCAAGACATGAAAAGCGTAATTTTGGAAGGTAAGTCATATGAATTGCATTAATTCTGCCAAACCACGATAGTGGATAATGATTCCAAGAGGACAACATTTCGGTCACTGTTTTTAATAAAGGAAAATAGAGTTTTTAATAGAGGAAAATTAGCTTGGTAAAGTCCATCATAGGATGGGGTGAGTCGAATTCCCAGATATGGTAAGGAGGAGAGCCATTGAAAAGGGAATGTGTTTTTCAGATTAGTTAGAACGAATGGGGAGAGAGTTACTGACATAGCTTTGGATTTGGCAGATTTAACGTGAAGTCCCTAGAGAGAGGCAAAAGAGTCTACGACTGAAATCAAGTTCAGTAAAGTGATTCCAGGAGATGTTAAGGTCAGTAGTATATCGTCAACAAACAGTAATATTTTGTGGGAAGAGCCTGCCACGTCAAGGCCGGTGATATCTGGGTGACATCTGCCAATGGTTCCAGTGCCTAGATAAATAGTAGTGGATAGAGTGGGCAGCCTTGCTGGGTTCCCATGCGGATTGGAAAAAGTAAAGATTCAAAGCCATAGTATTTTAGCTTGGCCTGTGGAAAATCATATAAGGCTGTTATCCAATGTAAAAAAAAATTGGCCCGAAGCCATAGTGGTGGAGGACAGACATAAGGTAGGGCCAAGACAAAGTGTCAAAAGCTTTATTAATAGTCCTTGATAAGAGTAGCATATCTATCGAGCGGCAGAGGGCTAAGTGCTGTAATTGTAATACACGTCTGATGGCATCCCCTGCCTGCCAATGTAGGACGAAGCCCACCTGGTCCTTTTTAATTAGATGGGTCAGAAAGGAATTCAGGTAGTTAATTAGGTTTTGGTGAGGATTTTCATGTCAATGTTGATAACAGCGATAGGCCTATGGTTGGCCCAAGAGGTATGGTCTCAGTCGGGTTTCGGGATCGTTACAATATTGGCAGTCAGTAAATTTGGAATGAGGTCCGAGCTGTTCTTTACCAAATTGTACATGGCCACTAGATGGAGTGCTAGAACATCTGCCAGTTGTTATAGTACAATGCCATATAGCCATATACAGTCATGGCCGAAATTGTTGGCACCCTTGATATTTTTCCTGAAAATCAAGTATTTCACACAAAAAAGGTATTGCATTAACACATGTTTTGCTATACACATGTTTATTCCCTTTGTATGTATTGGAACAAATATAAAACAGAGGCAGAAAAGCAAATATGACATAATGTCACACAAAACCCCAAAAATGGGCTGGACAAAAGTATTGGCACCCTTAACTTAATATTTGGTTGCACACCCTTTGGAAAACATAACTGAAATCAGTCGCTTCCTATAACCATCAATAAGCTTCTGACACCTCTCACCCGGAATTTTGGACCACTCTTCCTTTGCAAACAGCTCCAGGTCTCTCTTATTGGAAGGACACCTTTTCCCAACAGCAATTTTAAGATCTCTCCACAGGTGTTCAATGGGATTTAGATCTGGGCTCATTGCTGGCCACTTCAGAACTCTCCAGCGCTTCTTTGCCATCCATTTCTGAGTGCTTTTTGACGTATGTTTGGGGTCATTGTCCTGCTGGAAGACCCAGGATCTTGGACGCAAACCCAGCTTTCTGACACTGGGCCCTACAGTGCGACCCAAAATCCTTTGGTAATCCTCAGATTTCATGATGCCTTGCACACAGTCAAGGCACCCAGTGCCAGAGGCAGCAAAACAACCCCAAAACATCATTGAACCTCCACCATATTTTACCGTAGGTACTGTGTTTTGTTCTTTGTAGGCCTCATTCCGTTTTCGGTAAACAGTAGAATGATGTGCTTTACCGAAAAGCTCTATCTTGGTCTCATCTGTCCACAAGACGTTTTCCCAGAAGGCTTTTGGCTTACTCAAGTACATTTTGGCAAACTGTAGTCTTGCTTTTTTATGTCTCTGTGTCAGCAGTGGGGTCCTCCTGGGTCTCCTGCCATAGCGTTTCATTTCATTTAAATGTCGACGGATAGTTCGCGCTGACACTGATGCTCCCTGAGCCTGCAGGACAGCTTGAATGTCTTTGGAACATGTTTGGGGCTGCTTATCCACCATCCGGACTATTCTGCGTTGCAATCTTTCATCAATTTTCCTCATCCGTCCACGACCAGGGAGATTAGCTACAGTGCCATGGGTTGCAAACTTCTTGATAATGTTGCGCACTGTGGACAAAGGCAAATCTAGTTCTCTGGAGATGGACTTGTAACCTTGAGATTGTTGATATTTTGCCACAATTTTGGTTCTCAGGTCCTCAGACAGTTCTCGTCTCCTCTTTCTGTTGTCCATGCTTAGTGTGGCACAGACAGACACACAATGCAAAGGTTAAGTGAACGTCTCTCCTTTTTATCTGCTTTCAGGTGTGATTTCTATATTGCCCACACCTGTTACTTGCCCCAGGTGAGTTTACAGGAGCATCACATGCTTGTAACATTCTTATTTATCCGCAGTTGTGAAAGGGTGCCAATACTTTTGTCCAGCCCATTTTTGGAGGTTTGTGTGACATTATGTCGAATTTGCTTTCTTTCCTCCCTTTTTTTGTTTTGTCCCAATACACACAAAGGGAATAAACATGTGTATAGCAAAACATGTGTTAATGCAATACGTTTCGTGAGAAATACATGATTTCCTGGAGAAATATCAAGGGTGCCAACAATTTCGGCCATGACTGTAGGCCAGGACATTTGCTCACCTTTAAATCTTTAATACATTGTAGGACTTCCGATATCGGGATATCTCGGTCCATACGATTTTTATGAGAAACTGAACATAAATATGACTAGCTATGGACTCAAGCAGAATGAGGGATTTGTATGTACAGTATCTCACGGAAGTGAGTACACCCCTCACATTTTTGTAAATATTTTATTCTATCTTTTCATGTGAGAACATTGAAGAAATAAACAAACAAACAAACAAGAGTTTGTTCAGAATTCAGAATTTCTAACATTGAAGAAATTACACTTTGCTACAATGTAAAGTAATGAGTGTACAGCTTGTATAACAGTGTAAATTTGCTGTCCCTCAAAATAACTCAACACATAGCCATTAATTTCTAAACCACTGGCAACAAAAGTGAGTACACCCCTAAGTGAAAATGTCCAAATTGGGCCCAATTAACGATTTTCTCTCCCCAGTGTCATGTGACTCATTAGTTTTACAAGGTCTCAGGTGTGAATGGGGAGCTGGTGTGTTAAATTTGGTGTTATCGCTCTCACTCTCTCATACTGGTCACTGGAAGTTCAACATGGCATCACATGGCAAAGAACTCTCTGAGAATCTGAAAAAAAGAATTATTGCTTTACATACAGATGGCCTAGGCTAGAGGAAGATTGCCAAGACCCTGAAACTGAGCTGCAGCATGGTGGCTAAGACCATATGGCAGTTTAGCAGGACAGGTTCCACTCAGAACAGGCCTCGCCATGGTCGACCAAAGAGGTTGAGTGCACATGCCCAACGTCATATCCAGAGGTTGTCTTTGGGAAATAGACGTATGAGTGCTGCCAGCATTACTGCAGAGGTTGAAATGGTGGGGGTCAGCCTGTCAGTGCTCAGACCATACGCCACACACTGCATCAAATTGGTCTGCATGGCTGTCGTCCCAGAAGGAAGTCTCTTCTAAAGATGGTGCACAAGAAAGCCCGCAAACAGTTTGTGGAAGACAGGCATAATAAGGACATGGATTACTGGAACCATGTCCTGTGGTCTGATGAGACCAAGATAAACTGATTTGGTTCAGATGGTGTCAAATATGTGTGGCGGCAACCAGGTGAGGAGTACAAAGACAAGTGTGTCTTGCCTACAGTCAAGCATGGTGGTGGGAGTGTCATGGTCTGGGACTGCATGAGTGCTGCCGGCATTGGGGAGCTACAGTTCATTGAGGGAACCATGAATGCCAACATGTACTGTGACATACTGAAGCAGAGCATGATCCCCTCCCTGGGCCGCAGGGCAGTATTCCAATATGATAACGACCCCAGACACACCTCCAAGATGACCACTGTCTTGCTAAAGAAGCTGAGGGTACAGGTGATGGACTGGCCAAGCATGTCTCCAGACCTAAATCCTATTTAGCATCTGTGGGGCATCCTCAAATGGAAGATGGAGGAGCGCAAGGTCTCTACTAGCCACCAGCTCCGTGATGTCATCATGGAGGAGCGGAAGAGGACTCCAGTGGCAACCTGTGAAGCTCTGGTGAACTCCATGCCGAAGAGAATTAAGGCAGTGCTGGAAAATAATGGTGGCCTCACAAAATATTGACACTTTGGGCCCAATTTGGACATTTTCACTTAGGGGTGTACTCACTTTTGTTGCCAGCGATTTAGACATTAATGGCTGTGTGTTGAGTTATTTTGAGGGGACAGCAATATTACACTGTTATACAAGCTGTACATTCACTACTTTACATTGTAGCAAAGTGTCATTTCTTCAGTGCTGTCACATGAAAAGATAGAATCAAATATTTACAAAAATGTGAGAGGTGTACTCACTTCTGTGAGATACTCTATATGTGTATATATATATATATATATATATATATATATATATATATATATACAGTCAGGTCCATAAATATTGGGACATTGACACAATTCTAACATTTTTGGCTCTATACACCACCACAGTGGATTTGAAATTAAACGAACAAGATGTGCTTTAACTGCAGACTGTCAGCTTTAATTTGAGGGTATTTACATCCAAATCAGGTAAACGATGTAGAAATTACTACAGTTTGCATAAGTGCCTCCCACTTGTTAAGGGACCAAAAGTAATGGGACAATTGGCTTCTCAGCTGTTCCATGGCCAGGTGTGTGTTATTCCCTCATTATCCCAATTACAATGAGCAGATAAAAGGTCCAGAGTTCATTTCAAGTGGCCTATTTGCATTTGGAATCTGTTGCTGTCAACTCTCAAGATGAGATCCAAAGAGCTGTCACTATCAGTGAAGCAAGCCATCATTAGGCTGAAAAAACAAAACAAACCCATCAGAGAGATACCAAAAACATTAGGCGTGGCCAAAACAACTGTTTGGAACATTCTTAAAAAGAAGGAAAGCACCGGTGGGCTCAGCAACACCAAAAGACCCGGAAGACCACGGAAAACAACTGTGGTGGATGAGCGAAGAATTCTTTCCCTGGTGAAGAAAACACCCTTCACAACAGTTGACCAGATCAAGAACACTCTCCAGGAGGTAGGTGTATGTGTGTCAAAGTCACCAATCAAGAGAAGACTTCACCAGAGTGAATACAGAGGGTGCACCACAAGATGGAAACCATTGGTGAGCCTCAAAAACAGGAAGGCCAGATTAGAGTTTGCCAAACGACATGTAAAAAAGCCTTCACAGTTCTGGAACAACATCCTATGGACAGAAGAGACCAAGATCAACTTGTACCAGAGTGATGGGAAGAGAAGAGTATAGAGAAGGAAAGGAACTGCTCATGATCCTAAGCATACCACCTCATCAGTGAAGCATGGTGGTGGTAGTGTCATGGCGTGGGCATGTATGGCTGCCAATGGAACTGCTTCTCTTGTATTTATTGATGATGTGACTGCTGACAAAAGCATCAGGATGAATTGTGCAGTGTTTCGGGAATATTATCTGCTCATATTCAGCCAAATGCTTCAGGACTCATTGGACGCCGCTTCACAGTGCAGATGGACAATGACCCAAAGCAGACTGCAAAAGCAACCAAAGAGTTTTTTAAGGGAAAGAAATGGAATGTTATGCAATGGCCAAGTCAATCACCTGACCTGAATCCGATTAAGCATGCTGAAGACAAAACTGAAGGGAAAATGCCCCAAGAACAAGCAGGAACTGAAGACAGTTGCAGTAGAGGCCTGGCAGAGCATCACCAGGGATGAAACCCAGCGTCTGGTGATGTCTATGCGTTCCACACTTCAGGCTGTAATTGACTGCAAAGGATTTGCAACCAAGTATTAAAAAGTGAAAGTTTGATTTATAGTTATTATTCTGTCCCATTACTTTTGGTCCCTTAACAAGTGGGAGGCACATATGCAAACTGTTGTCATTCCTACACCGTTCACCTGATTTGGATGTAAATACCCTCAAATTAAAGCTGACAGTCTGCAGTTAAAGCACATCTTGTTCGTTTCATTTCAAATCCATTGTGGTGGTGTATAGAGCCAAAAATGTTAGAATTGTGTCCATGTCCCAATATTTATGGACCTGACTGTATATATATATACACGTAAATAACAACGAAGTGGACAATCATTCAAAAAAGAAAAGGTGGTCAATGGCGCACAAACACTTCTTTATTGACAAAGACAAAATTAAAAACAAAAACACAGGAAATCATACCACACTCTACAGGTCACAGGTAAAGATCCCCAGAGGGAAATACCCACTAGTAATAGATTGGTTAATAATATGACTCTCCTCATAAACTGTGACATTTGTTCCATACACGTATCGCCACTCCCACCATAGTGAGCACCAGACCTCCTCTGTAATGCTAAACTGATGACCTATAGGGGGTTTTGAAGCATCTTCCATAGAAAATATAGGGCACTGAGGTTTGTCCCCATTTCATAGTTGCACACAAATGTGAGGTTTGGCATGTTGGGTATCTATTTACTTGGCACAACCTCATCTTTTATATTTTGTCAAAAATGTGGGTAATGTATTGTACTGACTTGCCCTAAAATTCACTTTAGTGTGATTTTTACTGAAATGTTGCATTTCCTAGATCATTGCAATAATATCGTGTGACATAAAAAATTGGAACTACCACTATTTTATTCAAAAATGCCTCTGGCAGCAAAAGGGTTAAATGTTTTTTGGCCCAAATAGACTTTAATAACAGTGCCTGAAAAAAATGCACAAAAATGCATATATTGGGTATTTTGTTCTCATTTTCCATTGGCTAAGGTTAATTAAAATACATTTATTTGTTTTTAACAGAAGGCTTTTTTTAACATGTGGAAATCCCAGGAATTACATCTTAGAAGCTGAAGAGTTTAGAAATCCTCTAGATTTTTAAACGACTACTTTTTATTCAATTGTAATTTCCTAAAAAAACCTTAATCCAGTTTTACAATGAAAACCACAAATATGGTGCCTTAGAATGTGCATGCAATGGGGTAGATTTATTAAAGGCAAATAGAATGTGCGCTCGATTTTTGCGCTTAGTAAATGAAGGAAAGCTCTGCAGATTTCCTTCATCCAATCACGTACAAGCAAAAATGCTTTTTTTTTAAATTTTCCTTGCACCTGATTGGATATTCTTTACAAAGTGAATCTTTACCTCACTACATTTACTAAGGAAACTGTGCACTCTGCAACCGCAGAGTGCACAGTCTATTTGCCTTTAGCAAATCAACTCCAATGAATAATTAAGTGAACGTGCTCTATATTTACTGTGCAGTGCAATGCTGACAATTGACTACATCTGTCTATATTGTGAAATGAGTCCTATTGGTTTTAATAAGCCTTGCATGATATGCACCCATTAACCTCCCTAGCGGACTGATTATGTCCATATTTCTGTGCTCAAAGCGGTACATTTTTTTGCATGGAAATATGTATTTTTTTTATTGTAGGTTTGTAATTTTTAGGAATAACTCACT
This sequence comes from Staurois parvus, assembly GCF_062004578.1. NCBI lineage: Eukaryota > Metazoa > Chordata > Amphibia > Anura > Ranidae > Staurois > Staurois parvus. The sequence goes on along the minus strand of NW_028318260.1, from coordinate 2,772,878 downwards.
GAAATCTGTCCGAACAAGAGTCTAGTAAACATCCCAGGTAGGATAAAACTTGAAACACGAAATCATAAATTAAAATTTAATAAATAATCATAAAAAATTATAATATAATAAATAAATTTAATTCAATAATATAATCAAACCAAAAACACTGAAATTTGAAATATAGCGCCAAGTTCGCACATCACTGAGCAAAGTCGCAAAATCGTTTTCAGTATCTGACGAATTTCCCCACGAATCATTATCACTCAATTCTGCAAGTAGTTCTAATTTACTATCGCTGTTCTCTAGCTGGTCTAAAACCGCTTTTGACCTAAAGGGATGCTTTTTGGACGCCATGGACATTTCTCAGTTTCCAGGCAGAAAGAACAGTAAAAATGCAGGCAGGGCACAGGACAAAGCACTCGGGACAAAATGTATGTGAAATGGTTTGATACAGTAATGTTATACTGTGTGATTTTAGTGATTTTAGTAAATGTCACTTTTTGTCATTTTTGAATTTCCCGCCGTTCCGTCCCCCTGTACGTCCTGACGCTCACAGGGGATAGAACCCAGATGACAGATGCCGGCATCCGCCGGATTACATTGCCGGGGACACTGCAGGAGGGACATCGCGGGAGCGCAGGACAAGGTAAGTGATCGAGGGATCGTGGAGCAGAGCCACATGGTAAGTCCCAGTGTAGCTCAGGGTTATCGCTTGTGGTATTGAAACTTTACCCCGAGCTACACTTGGGAATACCGCCAGGGAGGTTAAAGTGTAAATAAAGTTAAGGCTCTGATCACACCTATGCAGTTTGCTTTTTGCCCCTTTTGCAGTGCTTTTCAAAGTTTGTTTCGTGTTTTTCTACATGTGTTTTTGCTGCATTTTGCAAACACTCACTACCATGCATTTCAGCAGATTCTCCAATGAACTCTATTGCAGCAAAAATGCTGCTTTTTCCTTTAAAAAAGTCCCTGATCCTTTCCAAAAATGTAGCAGCTCAAAAAAGCATAGATATGAACATGTTCCATAGGAAACACATGTTAAATGGACTGTAGTGCATTTCTGAAAAAAGCACTAAAAAATCATTGGTATGAACGGAGCCTAAAGCAATATAAACAAATTACATATGGTTCATGCTGACATTAGCATTAACACAGCAGTGTTTGTTGTTTGTCTCCCATGTGATATAGTTTTATCGGTAGATTGTGCAATGCTATTCTCCCAAAGAGACCCTTACATTTACAGGTGTATCTGTCCCAGCTGCTAAATAGTGATTAGTCCCAAATAAAAAAAAATAGACCAAAATAATAGTCCTGAATTTTTCACAAAATAATACTCCCATGCTACCTCTACTTATTTATAGCTGTGCCAAGCTGCTTTCTGGCACTATAATGTGTTCCCACACTCAGTGTATTAAAATTATTATCTTTTATACATAATACAAGGAACAAAAAGTGTAAAAAAAAAACAAAACAAAGAGATATATATCATTAATAGCATATACTCTTTATGTGCATAATCAACCAGAGAACATAAAACCCAGTGTGCTAAAATCACCATGTGTAATAGCCAGTGTAATCAAACCATCACTTGAAAAAAAATGAAAGTCCATATAGTAAATAAGCTTTCAAAATGTCCTAATTAATAGGATTTCACAATTGCTAAATATCCACAAGTGATCAAAACTCTTCTTTGTTTCATTGCACATTCCACAAGTGTCACTTGTGTGCTCCACCATTGTGCATACAATGCTCTCACCTAATAAACTGATCCCCTTAAGAAGTCTTGTGATACCATGACACAATGCGTTGGGCAGAGCTGAGAAGCGACTGCTGACAGCACTGGAGTAATGCAGATTACAACAGTCTAACAAAGATTTTGCATAAGTGATACTCTGCAGTGCACAGCTAAGTACATAATGACATGTGAGCGGTTTCAATCTTTAATAAATTGGTTGGTTGTTGTTACTACAACAAAAAATAAGAAAAGATAGCGGGTGATTGAGGGTGACTCACTGGTAATGAAAGGAACTACAAATGTATAAAACAAAAATATTTATGTACAAAAAACTAGTAAAACATCCATCTATGTGGGTTTACAGTCCATATAAATGAAAGAACAGCTTCTTTAGGACCTCATATTCCCCTATAACAAAGTATACAGTTAGGTCCATATATATTTGGACACAGGCACAATTTTATATTGTTTCAGGTATTTACCAAAACATATTCAAGCTATGGTTATATAATAGATATGGGCTGAAAGTGAACACTCTCAGGTTTAATTTGAGGGTATGTTCATCCAAATTGGAGGAAGGGTTTAGGAATTACAGCTCTTAAGAGTAGCCATCCCCTCTTTTTCAAGAGACCAAAAGTAATTGGACAATTGAATCAAAAGCTGTTTCATTGCCAGGTGTGGGCTATTCCTTCATTATTTCTTCATCAATTAAGCAGGTAAAAGGTCTGGAGTTGATTCTAAGTGTGGTATTTGCATTTGCAATCTATTGCTGTGAACCTACATCATGTGTTCAAAGGAGCTGTCCATGCAACTGAAACAGGCCGTTGTAAGCCTTCAGAAACAAAACTAATCCAGATAGTAGCAACATTAGGAGTGGCCAAATCAACAGTGTGCTACTTTCTGAGGAAAGAAAAATGTACTGGTGAGCTCAGCAACATAAAAAGGCATGGACATCCATGGAAGACAACAGTGGTGGATGATCGCAGGATCCTGTCTATGGTAAAGAAAAACCCATTCACAACATCCAGACAAGTGAAAGCCACTCTCCAGGAGGTGGGCGTATCATTGTCAAAGTCTACAATCAAGAGAAGACTTCACGAGAGCAAATACAGAGGGTTCACCACAACGTGCAAACCATTCAAAAGCTTGAAGAGTAGAAAAGCCAGGTTAGACTTTGCCAAAAAACATCTAAAAAAGCCAGACCAGTTCTGGAAAAGCATTCTATGGACGAATGAAGCTAAGATTAATCTGTACCAGAATGACGGGAAGAAAAAAGTGTGGAGAAGGCATGGAACAGCTCATGATCTAAAGCACACAACGTCATCTGTAAAACATGGTGGAGGCAGTGTGATGGCATGGGCATGCATGGCTTCCAATGGCACTGGGTCATTGGTGTTTATTGATGAAGTGACAGAAGACAGAAGCAGCCGGATGAATTCTGCAATGTTTAGAGATCTACTGTCAGCCCATATTCAGCCAAATGCAGCAGAGTTGATTGGACGGTGTTTCACAGTACAGATGGACAATGATCCAAAACACACTGCAAAAGCAACCCAGGAGCTTTTGAAGGAAAAGAAGTGGAATATTCTGCAATGGCCGAGTCAGTCACCTGATCTCAACCCAATTAAGCATGCATTTCACTTGCTGAAGGCAAAACTAAAGGCAGAAAGACCCATAAACAAAGAACAACTGAAGACAGCTGCAGTTAGAGCCTGGCAAAGCATCAGAAAGGAGGACACCCAGTCTTTGGTAATGTCCATGGGTTCCAGACTTCAGGCAGCCATTGCCACTAAAGGATTCTCAACAAAATATAAAAATGGTTGCAGTTCCTAAAATTTGTACTTGATATTTGTGTTCAACCCCTTGAATTAAAGCTGAAAGTCTGCACTTCCAATTCATTTGGATTGTTTCAATTTCATTTATTCTGGTGGCATACAGAGCCAAAAGAATGAAAACTGTGCCTGCGGCCAATATATATGGACCTTACTGTATATACAGATAGTTTTTGTTTTTCTAAAAGCTCAAAAGATAAATATTACAAACAAGCATGATTAAATATACAAACACAATTCTTCATAAACAAAAGGTATTCTTGCCAACAGGAGGGGGAGAATGAGTTTAAGATAAAAAAAAAGGAGTGAGGGAAAAGAAGTAAGCATATACTTACAAAAACAAAACATATAAAAGAAGGCAGGCAAGGATAGAAGGTTGTCACACTTGTTCAGAATGTGGGGAGGCAGTTTGGAACCAGACAGGAGAAGAATGTCACATCAGGAGTAAGTATGCAATTAGATCCAAGCACATAATAATAATTTCAAAAACAAAACAAGAGTAAGAGGAAAGGTACCCTCAAGTAAATAACAGCTCCAGTTATAATTGTCCATATCCAGCTCAGACCACAGAAAGGGCCAGGTGAGCAATTTTTTTGTAAATAAATATTTTTGTTTTATACATTTGTAGTTCATTTTTATCACCAGTGAGCAGGGGCGGACTGACCATTTAGAAACTCGGGCACTGCACAAGGGCCCGGGGTCAGTAGGGGGCCCCATGAGATGCCCCTGGTACCTTTTTCATAGGTTTTTTTGGGTGTGGTTTGAGTTTGGGCGAGGACACAGGGGCCCCATGATCCCCTATTGCCCGGGGGCCCCATGAGTTGTCAGTCCGCCCCTGCCGGTGAGTCACCCTTGACCACCCACTATCTTTTCTTATTTTTTGTTTTACTTTTGGGTTGGTGACCCACCTGTAAGCTTATCGATCCTGTCCACACTTATAGATATTATGTTTCCCTTTTTTGTTGTTACTACTGCACAATGGAGTGATTCTTTTCTGTTTAAGTCTATTGTCATACTTCCCCCATTTATTTTTACATTATTTGAGAGTGGTTTTTCCCAGTTTTTGCTTGCAGCTTTTTTTGTATATATGTGCACAGGATTACTATTTATATACTGCCCACATTGGTGAAGGAGAAAGTGACAGCCTTTTTCTCCCTTAAAGAGAACATGTATTTTTAAACATATACCCATATAAGTCACTATATTAGGGTACTGTCTGTTGTCACCATCAACTGCATCCGTCTGTACTGCCTGTTCCCATCATCTACTGCCCCTTTCTGTACTGCCTGTCCCTACCTTCAACTGCCTTTTATGCACTCCCTGCCCCCCACAATCAACTACATCAACTATCTCCCTCTGTACTGTATGTCCCCACCTTCAACTGCCCCTTTGTACTGCCTGTCCCCATCAACAGCTAGCCTCCTCTGTACTGCCTGTCCCCATTATCAACTACCTTCATCTGTACTCTGTCCCTACCATCAACTACCCCCTCTGCACTGCCTGTCCCTAGCCAATAGCTGCCCCCACCCTTTGTATTGCTTATGTTTTTACCCATTGACATATATGTAGGGACACTTGTTTGTTTGACATTACTGACACAGGGGCATTCTTTCCTTCCAGTGACACCACCAATGCACGCTGATGCTGGGGCATTTCTTCTTCCACCACTGTTGGACCACTGAAGCCTATGAAAAAGGTACCAGGGGCATCTCATGGGGCCCCCTACTGACCCCGGGCCCTCGGGCAGTGCCTGAGTTTCCAAATGATCAGTCCGCCCCTGGTGGCATATGATTGCAGTGTATACAAAGAATAGGCACAGATTATGTTTAATCGTCCCCCTCTCACTATTATGTGTGCTATATACCCTATACCCATCACTTGAGACGGCACGCCATGCATGCTCCAGAATCTGCTCTGTTTTCTATCCCAGGGGTTGTCAATGTTTTTACTGTTTAATTATTCATTGATTGGGGCATAATTTTTTTGTGTGTGGTTACACACGGGGGCATGATTTGAGGTGTGGCTAAAAATAGGGATGCGATTTTGTGAGTGTGCCTAAAAGTGGACATAGTCAATAGGGTGTCCCTCAATTTAATTTAAAAATCGGGTCACCTAATGTGTGAGCTTATGCATTTGAGTTTTATATGGTCATGGGCGAAGCGGTCTATGGACATTTAATGTGTGAGATTTATGAATTCATGTATGAATGTACTGTATTTACATACAAGTATAGAATACATGCAGGGCTTTTTTTCAGCTAGAACTCGGGGGAATGAAGTTCCAGCACCTCCAGCACTAAATGTATGTAATGGAAAGGGGTGCTAAGGTGTGATGGAGTGTCTATTGATGCTGGCATTTAGGGATCTTTTGTTACTGGGGAGGGGGGAATCTCTTGATGAGGGAGGGGTCTGTTGTTGCTAAGTGCTGGGAGAGCTATTGTTGCTGGCAGGGGTTCATTGTTGCTTGAGTGGGTCTATTGTTGCTGGGGGGTATTTTATTGCTGAGGGTGCTTTTGTTGTTGGCAGCAGGAGATCTATTTTACTGCTTTTTATGTTAACATTTGCAAATTCCATCCAATTACGTAACACCACAAAATGATACTTGGTTCTGTATTCACTAAAAGGGGCGCTACTGGTAGGTGGGTAGGCAGTGGAACCAAAGGATGGTGCTTGTAGGGGGTGGAGAAAGGGGTGAGTTCCTGCACCTATTCTCTGAGAAAGAAATGCCCAGAATACATGTATGTACATAACATGGCTATGAATTCAAGTATGAATGTATGTACTTGTGTATATGCAAGGATGATTGTAAATAAGTGTGTGCGTCCTAATATGCATAAATGAACAACTAAATTTCACACTTCACACACCACATCAGACAATAAGCTTCCCAAGTCCCTAGATTCACAGATATCACATTAATTCCACAAGACTCTATTGGGAACCAGATGTTTTGAAATTCTAAATTGATGTTTGGGGTCCCAGAAAAATAATATCTCTGCCACAAGTTGATGTGTGCATGAATAGTTTTCAGATTGGTTTATCATAATTAATCTTTTTTTAATTATTTAGCATTGTATTAAATACAAATATAAAGTAAACATTTTGTTTAATCAAGGAAGCTCACGCAACCAAACAGGTGATATGTTAAAATAAATTTTTTTTTAAAAAACGTAATTCCAGTATTATATGTTAACCTTACTAGGCCATAATTACACTTTTGCCATTTCTTTTTTTATTGCTCAGGGGCTACTATTCTATTTTATTGTGCCCCAAGATTGTTAGCTGACAGCTTCAAAGATAAGAAGCTGGACGTTTATTTTTGCTAAAATGCTCCTGAGGTATTTAATAAGATTAAGTCAAGCTGAACAGCTAAACAGGTCAGAGTTTTGAGAAGTAAAGATTCTACAGGCAGACAGCTGCCGTATGCTCTAATTTTATTAAAGTGTACGTCAGGGCAAAATAAAAAAAAATACTGTACATCACTGCATCGTATACAATTATCCCCAGATGTTACCCATCAAAAACTCTACAAGTAGAGAAAAATATCAGTTGATCTGCCAGAAATGTGTCATCGTTACCCAGTTGTCTTTTGCTATCCTACTCTACTCTATTGTCTTCAATATATAGGGAGTGATTTACTAAAAGCAATTAGACTGTGCACTTTGCAAGAGCAGTTACACTCATTTCCCCCAGAGCTTAATACATGTGGTAAAACTTTGCTGATCTCTATTATCCAATTATATGCAAACATATTTTTTATTATTATTTTCCTTGCACCTGATTGGGTATTCTTCACAAAGTGAAATTTCACCCCATAGACTAAATGTTCTGCGGTCCAAGATAGTCCTCCTTTAGTAAATTCAACCCATAGACTAAATGTTCTGCAGTCCAAGATAGTCCTCCTTTAGTAAATTCAACCCATAGACTAAATGTTCTGCGGTCCAAGATAGTCCTCCTTTAGTAAATTCAACCCATAGACTAAATGTTCTGCGGTCCAAGATAGTCCTCCTTTAGTAAATTCAACCCATAGACTAAATGTTCTCTGGTCCAAGATAGTCCTCCTTTAGTAAATACACCCCATAGACTAAATGTTCTGCGGTCCAAGATAGTCCTCCTTTAGTAAATTCATCCCATTGACTAAATGTTCTGCGGTCCAAGATAGTCCTCCTTTAGTAAATTCACCCCATAGACTAAATGTTCGGTGGTCCAAGATAGTCATCCTTAAGTAAATTCACCCCATAGACTAAATGTTCTGCGGTCCAAGATAGTCATCCTTTAGTAAATTCACCCCATAGACTAAATGTTCTGCGGTCCAAGATAGTCCTCCTTTAGTAAATTCACCCCATAGACTAAATGTTCGGTGGTCCAAGATAGTCATCCTTAAGTAAATTCACCCCATAGACTAAATGTTCTGCGGTCCAAGATAGTCATCCTTTAGTAAATTCACCCCATAGACTAAATGTTCTGCGGTCCAAGATAGTCATCCTTTAGTAAATTCACCCCATAGACTAAATGTTCGGTGGTCCAAGATAGTCCTCTTTTAGTAAATTCAACCCATAGACTAAATGTTCTGCGGTCCAAGATAGTCCTCCTTTAGTAAATTCAACCCATAGACTAAATGTTCTGCGGTCCAAGATAGTCCTCCTTTAGTAAATTCATCCCATAGACTAAATGTTCTGCGGTCCAAGATAGTCCTCCTTTAGTAAATTCAACGCATAGACTAAATGTTCTGAGGTCCAAGATAGTCCTCCTTTAGTAAATTCACTCCATAGACTAAATGACCTCAGAACATTTCGTCTATGGAGTGAATTTACTAAAGGAGGACTATCTTGGACCGCAGAACATTTAGTCTATGGGGTGAATTTACTAAAGGAAGACTATCTTGGACCACAGAACATTTAGTCTATGTGTTGAATTTACTAAAAGAGGACTAATAGTTTTGTGGTCCAAGAAGGCCCTCATTGGGATAACACAGGAAGTGTGCACAGGACTCAGGTCAGCTGTAAATTTCTAACAACATCAACAGGTTGGTTTTTACACGTATCAAACAGATATAACACTTTTATTGGTAAGTTTAACAGACTGAAAGGTAGAAATAAGAGAAATGGATTGTTAGGGCTTACATCTGGCCCTATTTACCCCAGTCCTGCTGTTCAAGGTTTACAAACCTAAAGCATACTTTTTTATATCTGCCTGGTTTATTATATAAAAGCAAAATACTTAGAATGATTTTACTAAGCAAAAACATGAGAAAACTCTTTAGTTTATTGAAAACTTATACTGTGTTAATATAGGCTGCTCTCTTAAAGTGGAGCTCCACCCAAAAGGGGAAGTTCCACTTTAAGGACTGGTCCCCTGCTCTCCATTAAGGATTGGCACCTTTGGGTGCTAAAATTGACAGGTACCAGCTCCCACTTCCGCTGTGATCAGAAGCAGAAGTTGTCTTCCCTCCTCCCCATAGTCTCCTGGGACACGTGACAGGTCCCAGAAGACTACGGGCCATTCACAAAGCACAGCGCTACCAGCGCATGTGCAGTGAGCACCCGGCTGTGAAGCCGTAAGCTGTCACAGCCAGGTGCCCACACTGAAGATGCCGGCGCCTGGGACACAGGGCGGCTGGTACAAACGGGCTGTGGGGAGGACAGTGCTTGATAGAGGGACAGGTAAGTGTCCGTTTTTTAAAAGTCAGCAGCTACAGTTTTTTCAGCTGCTAACTTTTATTTATTTTATTTTCACTGGAACGCTTTAAAGAGTATATCAAGCCAAATTTTTTTTTCTAGTTTTGGAATGAGTAGTGATCAGTTTCTATTGCTGCCTGGGGCTCTATTACTCTCTCTAATGCTAGGTTCACATCTGTGCTGGTGGTGCTGCTGTGGATCCGCATGAAAATCCGTGCAGCCGCCCCAATCTCACAGAGGAATGCGGATCAGTGGGCGGGTGCCATTAGTTCTAATGGCACGCCGCCCGTACTGGAAAACACAACCGTACTGGGAACCGAGGTTCCTGTGTGGGCTGCGTTTTCCAAAGAAGTTCAGGGACTTCTTTCCTGCATGTCACGGGCACGGGAGTCCATTCAAATGACGGCCGCATATATGTGAACCGGGGGTAATAGAGCCCAAGGTAGCAGTAGAAACTGATCACTACCCATTCCAAAACTAGAAAAATGTTTTTGGCTTGATATACTCTTTAAAGCGGAGTTCCAGTGACAATTCAAAAAAAATATATATATAAAAGTCAGCAGCTGCAAAAACTCACTTCTTGTCTAGCTGGCACCAGTTTCAGCAAATAGTAAATAAAGGAAAATTTGCAATAGGGACACATACAGATAAAAAAAGTGATGTGTTTAAAACTACCCATATATGGAATCCAAATTTCTCAGAATATAATCATTTCAACAAAAAATGGTGGAGACTAATGCCATCTTAAATACTATCTGTATAGAAAAGGTGAAAACTCCCTTGCAGTGCTAGATCACTGGACTCAAAAGGCAGCAGTGTACAGAGGTAAAGGCAAGACAGCACAGGGATACATTGGGAGACAAATGAGGAACACAGGTTGGTAGTGCACAGGTTTTGATAACAAAGCTGGCTGGAACTCACAGGGAAAATGCACTTTTGTAGAAAAGCAAGTGACAAACTGAAGTGCAATGAAGAGAGATTGCAGGTATGACTGCGCAAAGTGACACGAACGGGATACAGACTGGGGAACACAAGACTAGAAACAAGCTGGGAAACACTAGGTTGGAAACAAGTTGGAATGCATATTAACCATTAGCTGCCTGGCCAATGGCCGTTTGGCGGCCGGTAAAATCCTTCAGCATTCTGGGTGGACGCCATATGGCGTCCTCCCGGGCATGCACAGTTTGCACGCCTGCAGAGCCGCACAGCGGCCAATGACAGCGGCCAATGACATTGGACACGGCCAATGACAGATCTGAGTACCGGCCCCGTTTCCGGTACCATGTGACCTGCTGTGACCAATCACAGCAGGTCACATGACAGTATACAATGGATGGCTTCATTCATGCCATCCATTGTATACTATTGTGGCTAGCTGTGAATGGTCACAGCGATCACATGCACAAGCTGGGCCAATCACAATACAGCTGTGTCGTGTGATTAGCCGTGGCCAAATCACAGCTAAGCACAAAAACAAAACAAAAAAAAAACCCTGAATGAATCTATGTCATTCAGGTAAATGCTTGCTTATAGCAAAGTAATTCTTTGCTATAAGCAAATTGTGTAAAAAAAAAAATACTGATCACTTCCCCAAAGTAGTACAATGTTATTAAGGTAACATTATACTACTTTGGTCATAGTGAAATATAAAAAAAAAATCTTTAAAAAAAAGAAACAAATGTAATAAAAAAAATTTAAAAAATGATATATATATATATTTTCATACTGTCACCAGTCAGTGTCCCTGATCACCGCCATGCCAGTTATATGATGACGCTGTACTGCACTGGTGACAGTATGTAAAAAAAAAAATTGTGAAAATATTTTTTTTTATTTTTTCATTTTCAGAAAAATTATGACAAAAAAATACAACTTTAAAAATCTCGCCATGCCTCTTATGAAGTACGTCGGACTGTCTACTCTGCAAAAAGGGGTCATTTGGGGGATATCTGTACTGTTCTGACATTCTTGGACCTCAAAAATTAGATTGGCTGTCAGTACTTCAAGATTGATTAATATTCAGATCTATACCATAGTTTGTGAACTCTATAACTTTCCTACAAACTAAAAAATACATCCTAATTTGGGTTATTTTCACCAAAGAAATGTAGCAGAATACATCTTGGCCTAAATTTATGAAGAACAATTATTTATTTGCAAACTTTTATAACAGAAACAAAGAAAAACATGATTAAATACCACCAAAAGAAAGCTCTAGTTGTGTGAAGAAAATGATAAAATTTTAGTTTGGGTACAATGTTGTATGACCGCGCAATTGTCATTCAAAGTGCGAGTGCGCTGAAACCTGAAAAATGGCCTGGGAGGGAAGGGGGTAAAAGTGCCCGGTATGGAAATGGTTAAAGCGGAGTTCCACTCACTCTGTAAAAAAATAAAAGTCAGCAGCTACAAAAACTGTAGCTGCTGACTTTTAAAAAACAGCCACTCACCTGTCCCACGATCCCACATTGATCCTGCCGCAGCCCGTTTCACCAGCCGCCCTGTATTCCAGGTGCCAGTATCTTCAGTGTGGGCACCCGGCTGTGACAGCTAGCGACTTCACAGTCGGGTGCCCACTGCGCATGCGCGAGTAGCGCTGCACTTCCTGAATGGCCCCGTCGTCTTCTAGGACCTGCCACGTGTCCCACAAGACTATGGGGAGGGAGGGAGGGTAGGAGGACAACTTCCGTTTCTGATTGCCTAGGCGATTGCAGCGGAAGTGGGAGTGGGTACCTGTCAAATTTGAGTACCTGCTCCCCAAAGGTGCCAATCCTTAATGGGGAGCAGGGGCCAATCTTTAAAGCGGAATCTCCCCTTTTGGGTGGAACACAGCTTTAAGGCTTTACTGAAACACTGAGCAATTTGCAAGCTGGTCCTTTAAGACAGCATCCGCTCTGTGATTGGCTGGAGGCTGGAAGTTGCAGAAGGAAAGACCCAGAGTTGGAGCATGGAACATGAGTGTGAAACATTTTTGTAATGTATCTATTACAACCACTGTTTTTAGCACTTCTATGTGAGGAGGTGTGTCACAGTAAACCATGTTCTTTATGGCAACACCCTCCTTTCACCATGCACCAGCAATCCCTGTGGCACATTTTGTGTGGTACACTTTTTAAACCCACAGAAAATTGTCCCTACTACGTAATGGACAGTTGGTTGTGTCTGACACCCAGGAAGGGGCATACTTATTATGAGACAAACAAGACAGTTTTCAGGAGGGAAGAAGGGACACGTGGCAGGTGACAGAGGATGGGGACCAGGTGAGGTACTGCCTGAGCTCTGCCATGGGATTCGAGAGAGGCTTCAGGCTGCTGGAGGGTGTAGGTAGAGGCTGGCTCTCGTTCCCACACAAGGACAACACTGGGCTTACCTGACCATGTCTCCTGGGATGGCCGGCTGCTAGGGTTGCCACCTCATCCCTTTAAAAGCAGACAAATATTAATTACACAGGTTCTGTGGTTGATTAAGGTGTTAATTAAACTCACTTAGTGCCTTATAGGGACAGTCTATATGTTTGAATCGAACATACGTTGGAGTGAACATTGGATGTTCGTGTGTTCTCTGAACACACGAACATCTGGGAAATTTGGCAGGCCGTTAGCCCCACAATGCAATGCACTCTGGCAGCACATTGTAATTGGCCAAAGCATTGCACCTGACCACGGGTCAGGTGCAATGCTTTGGCCAATCACAGAAAGAGCCATGATTTTTCCAAAAGTCTTCGTTACTTTGGCCAAGCATGGCTCAGGGGCTAAGTCTGCTAGCTCTGCCCAATTGTATGCCTGATCGGCAACTGTCAGAACTGTCATTAATATTTGGGTAGAGCTAGCGGTAGCGTCACCACTAGTTTCGTCCAATTGTGGATGACAATTCTGACAGTTGCTGGTCAGACATACACAACTGGCTAGAGCTAATGGTGATGTCACCACTAGCTCTGCCCAATTGTTTACCTTTGACTTGCAAATGTCAGATAGCTGCGAGTACTTGGCAGGTGCAGACGGTTCGATGGGTGTCGTTTTTTTTTATTTCTGCAAACCGACGGCATCGTGACAATGCTGGGTGCTGTGATTGACGATGGATTACAATGCTGGAACCATTTTTTTTCAATAAAGGACTTGTCAAAAGTCCTTTATTGAAAATGCCCTATTGCTAATGAGACCCCCACAACCACCGGTCCAGGGTTGTGGGAAGAGGCCCTTGTCCTCATCAGCATGGGAACACCGTTCCAATGCTGAGGGCACGTGGTCTGGTAAGACCCAGGGAGGGGGGGGGGGCGCTTGTTCACCTCCAACCCCCCTTCCTGATGCTCGGGTAAAGGGTGTGGTAGGTATTTAGGGGGACCAACATGCTTTTTGTCACCAATTTTTTTGGGGTGGGGTTCCCCTTGAAAGTCATACCATACTGTGGGGTCCCTTCCAACCTTCCACCGGTTGTTTTTTTTCTTTTTATATAAAAATTTCATTTTTTTAAAAATATCAGTCCTGCTGCAGCAGATTCTGTACAGATGTGAAACTTTGCAGGTAGTTTAAGGGGACCCCCCAGGCATGATTTTTAAAGGAATTGTTCAATTTTTTTTAGCTTTAAGCAATGAAAAATGACTGCCTCTTTAAAAACGGTACTTTAAAAAAAAAAAATCCACTGATTCATGTCCCTCAGGGCAGTGCCCGAGTCCCCATACACCTATTATGGCTAATAACTTGCATATAAGCCTTCAAAATGGGCACTTTTGAATTTACAAGTTCGAGTCACATAGACTTGCATTATGTTCGATGTTCGCAGTAGAACTTTCTTTAGGTTAGAATGTTCTAACGCGAACCGAACAGGGGGGTGTTCAGACCATCACTAGTACCTTATCTGCAATGAATTAGCCTCAGAACCTGTGTAATTAATATGTGTTCAGGTTTATAGGGATGAGGTGGCAACCCTACCAGCTGCTTGCATTCTGGAGGTGAGTGCTGGAGCAACGTCTCTCTCTCTTCTCTGTGTCTCTTCTCCCTCTTCTCTCTCCTTTTTTATATTGGGGAGGGCACCTGATTTTAGTGCTGCCTAGGGCAGCACAAAAACAAAATACAAAATATACAAATACAAAAAAACAAAATACACAATACACAAATACAAAAAAACAAAATACACCATACACAAATACAAAAAAACAAAATACACCAGACACAAATACAAAAAAACAAAATACACCATACACAAATACAAAAAAACAAAATACACCATACACAAATACAAAAAACAAAATACACCATACACAAATACAAAATACACCATACACAAATACCAAAAACAAAATACACAAATACAAAATACACCACACACAAATACAAAAAACAAAATACACCATACACAAATACAAAAAACAAAATACACCACTGCACCCAGGCCAAATGCTCCTCATCTGCTAGGTATAGGCAGTATATGCTGACAGTGAACCTGTTGCTTTGCCGTGCATTAGCTAATCACAGGTGCACTTTAATCTTTGGAATTCAACAGGTGAGCTGGAATATATTCAGTGGTTTATTATTCACTTCCCGCTGCATTAACCTTACCATATTTACCTGATATACCATGTTTTGCTCACACCTTCATGTTTCACAAGAAAATGTTAAGAAAATATAATGTAAAAAACTTGCCTTGTATGAGGGTAAGCTACTGCTTCTCAAATGTCCCCATCTAGCTAACCACGGGCTCTTTGGTCAAGCAGTTACATAAAGAGCCCTATGTAAGAAGAATTTACAAGTTTTCACCTTGGAACTTGAATTTGTTTTAAAAAAATCCATCATACCAACAGGAAGAGAAGGATCCTTTTTAAGTCTTTGGCTCTCTTCCAACCAGTACAGAATAAGAGTGATATAGTGAGATTGGTTCAAATGTATTTTTCAGGTATTAATAAAAATTTATTTTTCACGATGAACTTAGATTTGAAAAGATTTTTGCAAAACCAGTTATAAAATGTTTGGATTATTTTATTAAAGGAAGATGTACTGCAGGCCTTATATCAAACCTTTTTTCTTGCATTAGTAAAACAGCACAGATTGCTTCCCTGGACCCTCACCTTTAAAGCCGAAGTTTAGCTAAAAAAAAAAAATGTTTTTCACATCACTTACCTGTAAGGCTCCATGTACACGGGACACTTCTAAACGATGGAAACTGACTGCTGGAAAACGTAGATTAAAAAACGTCTGTTTAGCCACGTTTGCATACCGCGTTTATGAGCAATTGAGTTTAGAAGTGGTTTTTTAAGATAACCTCAGGAGACCTTCCAAAATATCAAGAAAGCACTGAAAAACAGTAAAAAATTACCTATTTCAGACATTTTGAGAGAAACAGAGAGAGCAAAAGCAGAGAGAGCAGTATTTGTTGAGATTAGCTGTCTTTTTTCCTTTTTTTTGTGGTGTTTGGATGTGTTCCAGCTCATTTCTGTGCATAAATTATCTCAGCAGTGTCTAACATATTTTATTTCATGCGGAACCTCAAAGTATGGTGTACCAGGTCCATTTGAGTACCTGGAAAGCGCTTTGCATGCATTTTTCATGATGAAAAAAGGCTCTGGACATCATCTGGAAATGGAAGAGTTGAAAAAAATTTCAAACACAAATGCCTATAAATGTGGTTAGCCACAGTTAGCCGCATTTTCAAGCATTTTGTGTTTGAAACGCTGATAAAATCTACTGCTCAACGCAAGTTTTCTGCGTTCAAAAAAATGACTGTAAACTCAACTGCCTGTAAATGACTGTAAATGATGATGTGTACAAGGACACATAGGAAAACATTCGGGAGAGTTCAGGGGCTGCTGGAAAAACCGCTATCTCATCACAACTGTAAGTTACAGAGATCACACTTTCAATGCATAGATTGGAGAGACAGAACAGGCAGAGCAGCAGTACAGATAGTATAACAGGGATACTCCCTTTCCTTCCTCCTCCTCAATTAAAAAGAGTTTTTTCATTGATTACACTGGCAGGTAACACAATCTGTGTATGGGGGAGAGTCTAATCAGTCACAGGACTCTCTCCTCCATTCACAGATCGTTACAAGCAGTGTAATCAATGAAAGAACTGTTCTCAAAGTTAATTGATGATGTAGCTAATTTTGGTCTTGGCAACTTGGCTTAACAACTTCCAGTCCAGCGATGTACCGATATGCCGCTCGATAGAAAGGAGGATAAAGTGATTAAAAATGTAAAGGTACAGTGTAAAAGGCGTACAAAGGCAAACACACGCATTGATTTTGCATGCGTACATAAACTGCGAACACACCACACATATGAGGTATCACCGCATACATCAGACCGAGAGCAATAATTCTAGCTTCAGACCTCCTGGGGGAAATTTACTAAAACTGGTTCACTCACAATCTGGTGCAGCTGTGCATGGTAGCCAATCAGTTTTTAACTTCAGCTTGTTCAATTAAGCTTTAGCAATAAAACCTGGAAGCTGATTGGTTTACATGCAGAAGTGCACAAGATTCTGAGTGAACCAGCTTTAGTAAATAAACCCCCCTGTGTCAACCTAAAGTTGTAACCTATAAAGGGTTTTGACGCATCTCCTATGGATAATTTAATGTACCATAGTTTGGCACCATTTCACGAGCATGTGCAATTTTAAAGCAGGACATATTGGCATCTATTTACTTGGCATAACTTTACCTTGTATATTTTACAAAAAAATTGGGTATTATATTGTGTTTGTGTGCACTAAAATTCTTTAAAGTGTTTTTTTTTTAGCCTGTGTTTGAAAAACCACTTTGCAAAATACCAACATAAAAAATTGCAACACCCACCATTTTATTCTCTAGGGCCTCTGCCTAAAAATATATAATGTTTGGGGGTTCCAAGTAATTTCCTATTAAAAAAAAATACTAATTTTTACATGTATGACTGAAATGTCAGAATTGGCCTGGGTGTCAAGTAGGGTTGCCATCTCATCCCATTAAAACTGAACACATTTTAATTTCGCAGGTTCTGTGGCTGATTAACCCTTTGACGCCGACATAACACAAATATGCAGCCTCACAGAACTGGGCTTTTTTCCGTGGGGCCACATATTTGAGTACCTGTCTTTCTGCTGGGAGCGCGCCGCACTAGCGCTCCCAGCACAAAGACCGGGGTGTCACTGAGAGCCCCAGGTCCCGTTCTAATGATCGGGACCCAGGACTCACGATTTTGGGTCACATGATCACTGTGATAGCCTCTGATTGGCTATCACAGTGATCAGTCACTGTACAGCCCAGTCCCCTTGTTTTTTTCTCTCTCTATGAATGGAGGAGAGAGATATATTGTATCTCTCTAACTCCTAGCATAGAGGGAAAACAAAAATTTTTGTTAAAAAAATAAAAAAGATAAATAAATAAATAAATATTAAAAAATAAAATAAAAAATAAATAAAAAATACCTAGATCAAGGTTTGATCTAGTTCAGTGCCAGGGTAAGTGTTTGGGTCAGGATCAAAGGTCAGGGTCAAAGGTCAGGATTTAAAAAAAATGTGGTATCTGTGTTAGTTAATGTTAGTGTCAGCGTGTTTTAGGTAAAAATAAAACAAAGCAAAATGTGCACTATTGTTTCTGGGCTGTACTACGGGTACAAACAACAAATAACATACACATACATGGTATTTCTGCAATCATCAAGAGCTGGAAAATTTATTTTGGTTTGCTCTTTGGTGGTAGGTTATGGTAATAACAAGAAACACACAGCTAAATTAAAACAAAAATATTTTTTACTATTTTGGGCCAGTTTTCCTTTGATAATAAAAAAAATCAGAAGATATCCATTACCATTTACCACCAAATGAAAGCCCAATTTGTCCTGAAAAAACAAAGTATAATTCACCTGGATGTGCAAAGTAGATGTGATGATATGTACGGTTTTACTAACACACGTCAGCGTTGCAAAATTGTGCTTAGGCATTTAGATTTGTTTTACCCTTAGGCATGAAGGGGTTAAGGTGGTAATTAAACTCACTTAGTGCCTTATCTGTATTAATTTAGCTTCAGAACCTGTGTAATTAGTATGTGTTTGGTTTTAAAGGGATGAGGTGGCAACTCTAGTGTCAAGTGGTTAAGTGACCTATGGTCAAAAAATAGCTAATGACAAAAATAAGCAAAATAAGGCTTGATACTTTGGGATTTGTTTGAGAATGTGATTTGATGGCCTAAAATCTTTTATCCATAAATGCAGGTGTTGAAAGATATTCATCAGACAAACAATGGTGAGTCCTGAGTATATTACTATATCATATTTTCATTTTTAAAGCTTTTCTTAGATTTAAAGCTTAGGAGAGGGATGTGTTTAATAATGATCCTTTCTAAAAGAAACATTATAATAATGAGGCAATGATAATGAAAATGGTCACCCTAGAGTACCATTAGCAGCAATAATGAGAGTGAAATTAAATAGGTTTGATGGATGGGGCAACTGGAGAGTACAATCACCAAATCATCTGACTCACATTTAAGTTTAAGACAAGCCTCCGGGGCTGGAATATGATTTCCAAACAGTGACGTACAGGGGTTACAAATTAGCTATTCAATGTAATTCTTCTACTTCAGGCTGTGGCACGGTTTTTATTATGCCTTGCTTTGTTGGCTCCCATCATTTTAGTTTGGGAACATAAACATACTTCCCGACATTTATTAAAAAATTATAGACTATTTACTTAGGTGCTGTTGGTTAGGCTTGTTCTCAATTTGTGCTTGTATGCCAAGGCCTAATACTAATAAAACCAGAGATTGACTAGAATAGTTTAAAGCCACAACCCAGCCAAACCGTTTAACTTATTTCAGATAACACAAGCGAATGTTAAAGCCTTTGTCAGGGTTACTAATGTCTGTGTCCATACTGGGAAGTGAAGGTAAATCTCTTCAATAAGTACACAGATAAAAAAACCAAAATGGGCTGATTGACACTTTAGGCTCCATGTACACGGGACCCTTTTGAATGATGGAAACTGACTGCTGGAAAACGTAGGTTAAAAAATGTTGTTTGCATACCACGTTTATGCGCGTTTATGAGCATTTGCGTTTAGAAGTGTTTTTTAAAGATAACCTCAGGAGACCTTCCAAAATGCCCAGAATGCACTGAAAAACAGTAAAAAAATAACTATTTCAGACCATTTGAGAGAAATAGAGAGAGCAGAAGCAGAGAGAGCAGTATTTGTGAGATTAGCTGTCTTTTCTTTTTGTGGTGTTTGGATGTGTTCCAGCTCATTTCTGTGCAGAAATTATTGCAGCAGTGTCTAACGTATTTTCTTTCATGCGAAACCTCAAAGTATGGTGTACCAGGTCCATTTGAGTACCGGGAAAACGCTTTGCATGCATTTTTTATTATGAAAAAAGGCTCTGGACAGCATCTGGAAAAGGAAGAGTTAAAAAATTGGCATTTGAAACGCTGATAAAATCTACTCCCTAATGCAAGTTTGGTGCGTTCAAAAAAACAACTATAAACTCAACTGCCTCTAAACAACTGTAAATGACGATGTGTACATGGACACATAGGAAAACATTAGGGAGAGTTCAGGGGCTGCTGAAAAAAATGCTGAACAGCTCCTAAACGTGAGTTTATCAGCTGCAGTGTACATGGAGCCTTAGAAGTCTGTTGTGGTGCTTTAACTCCACTATGTTAACAAGTACTATTACATGTATAACAATCAGGCTCAATTCACACTGGGTGTTTTGATAATGCTGTGTAAAGTCACATTAAAAACTTGAGTATTTCAGCAGCTTTAAAGCGTTTTTGATTAGCATTTAGTGGAATTTTGCCGCATTTAGCAGCGTTTTCATGTGTTTTTCCACGTTTGTGTTTTCGTTTTCTGAAAAAAAAAAATTTTTGTGGGTCAAAAAAAGTCCAAAAATGCTGGTTTGCTGCATTTTGCCACGTTTTTCAGCGTTAAAGCATTCTTACATCTAAAACACTCCTCTAGAAACCCACTAGTCTTCGGTTTTTGTTTTCCAGCCAAAAAATGTCCCTGCCAAAAAACATTGATTACAGTCTATGTGTGCATGGACACATAGGAAAACATGCTGGGGGGTTTACTAGCTGTAGAAAAAAATGTCAGAAACCAAAAACAGCAGCTGTAAAAACGTCCAGTGTTCACGAGGACTCGGGGCCCTCTTTAAGGCAGGGCAAAAATGGGCAGCTGCCCTGGGCCAAGTCATTTTTGGGGGGCCCAAAGCAGCTTCCCCATATTTGCCAATTGTCCTGGTTTACATACCCTTGTCTTTTGAAGTCTTCCTCCTGTGCTGTTTCCTAATATCGCAGTGTGAAGTGCTGTCAGTTTTACTGCCCAGCTCTGCCCTATTGCAGTGTACAGATGACCCAAATCATGTCAGCATTCACATGTAAATAGCAGCGGCATTCATCTGTGTACAATGCCCCGTGAGGTTCCATCCACCATCAACACTGCTGAATGCTGCCCACTGGGGGGGTAAATAGGGGCATGCTTGAAAGTCCTGCCTGCAATTGTGGTCACTGAGCCTATTATCAGCCTGTTCTGCAAAGATGTAGTGTGCAGAGGTAGGCAGAGAAGGAATTACAGTTTGGGGTGCACAGGTGAGCAAGGAGGGGATGTACAGAGGTAAGGAAGGTGGGTGCATAGATGAGCAGATCAGACATGTAGAGTTAGGTTGGGGGGGGGGGGGGGGCTGGAGAGGAGAGGTTGGAAGAGGTTAAGGGTGCAGAGGTTATCAATCAGTGAGTTATAATGATGGGCTATAACCTCTAGCAACCAATCAGTGAGCTGTAATGATGTGCTGCACATCATTTTTATGCACACTACGACACAATGGGGGGGATTTACTAAAACTGGAACATGCAAAATCTGATGCAGCTCTGCATAGAAAGCAATCAGCTTCAGGTTTTATTGCCAAAGCTTAATTAAACAAGCTGAATTTAGAAGTCGATTGGCTACCATGCACAGCTGCACCAGATTCTGAGTGCTCCAGTTTTAGTAAATCTTTCCCAAAGTGTAAGCAGCACACTTGTGTGAATTAGAGATAAGCTGAGTGTTCAGTCCATTTGCTGGTTGTAATTTGTACAAATTCTGAATTTTCATATCTTTGGCAGGAATTGTGTCCCATAAAAAGCTCCATAATGCATTTGCAAAGTCATCGTTGGCTAAAGTCTTGCACCTGATATCTGATGGTTTTAACCTAAGTTGCAGCCCACACTTTAAAAAAAGGTTGTTTTCCCAGCAGCCCTTTATCAGTAAATTTTGTCAATTAGTGAGAGACAGCTGACATTGTTTTTAGGGACATAGAGTTGGCTAGTGTAGTGTGCTTGTCACGTACCTGGACAGTGAGCCTGACGTGAAGAGGCAGGCCTCTGGTACAGCTCTGGTTCGGAGGCTACTGATAGTGGGACAGCAGCACGGCGAGGTATGAGTGCCTGTAATCAGTCCAGTAGGTGGTGTTCCAGCAATAGCCAGCAGACAGGCAGATGAAGCCGCAGGGCAGGCTGATGGCGGAGAGCAGGATCTGGGTGCAGCCGTGCTGGATGGATGGATCACTAGAGAGCAAGGTGGAGGATGCAGGGTTGGTAGCAGTTGGGCAGATCAGGCATGAATGGCAGGAGGTAGCGTAGTTGGGTCACATTCCAGGTTAGCAGCGGAGAATCAATCAGACAGGAGCAGGAGACATAAGAGTAATCCAAGACAAGCCAGAGGTCAGGGTAGGTAGCAGACAAGCAGAGGTCAGGAACAAGCTGGTTCAGTATCAGGAGTCAAGTACAAGGATCAGGAAACACATGCCGGGATTAAGACCAAACGGCAATGAGACGTTACTGCAGCCAGTTTAAATAGTTCTTTTGGCGCCAGCATTAGTGACAGGCACGCGTCTGGATGCGCGAGTGCACATGCACGCACCTATGCCCGAGCACCTGCACTTCTGCCCGGCTCATCAATGTTCTGCGTATGTACATATTTGTGCACCGCAAATCTTCACCTGTACTATGGGCAAGCCTTTCCTGACAGTGCTACTGCTCCTGTTTGCTTTACAGAGTACTCAGTGCTATATACAGTACTATCGATTTAGTGTTGCGTATTTGTTACTGGTACTTTGCAATGAATTTCAGTTTGTGGTGCTAGAAGGCTTGGTTCACACCTATGCTTTTTGCTTTTGATCCATTTTTAAATGCTTTTTGCATTGTGCTTTGCGTTTCTACAATCGCATTTTGCCACCTTTTGTGGGTTTTTTTAGCTTTTTTACTAAGGCTTAGATCATATTGTCCTCTTGAAAACCCATTTCCTTAAGTCAGAACAATAGTGTAATAGTGCTTTCACAAGTTCTGGATTTGTCCAAGATAACACAGCGGTGTCTCCCAGCAGCCAGCAGATCCCAGTAATTAGGCCCCACCTAATGATGGCTGTTGGGAAGGTACTGTATATAACCACTTTGATTTGCATTGCTTTAGTGTCTTACCTTTTAGCCATATACTTGCTTACTCATTATCCCAATCCCTACCTTACCTGTACCATGTATTTAGTACCCTTTATCCAGTTACCCCATCTCTGCTCCCCTTGTTCCCAGTTCCAGTCCAGGTCATACCTAGTTAATGTCAGCTTTCCTCCTTTTGTATATAGTGTATTATAGTTAGGTTGGTGGTTTGATTTTTCTTTCCCGTCAGGTTTATTTTTCACTTTTGTTTTGCTTTTTGTCTTAATTTTAATCATAATCTGATTCCAGTTTCCTAAGTACAGCTACATTGAACTGGTCCTCCTAGTGCCACTGGCTATCTGCATTTGGTATCCCTTACAGAGGTATAGCAAAGGCTCTGCTATCTCTCAGGGGAACATAGGGGGTAGGAGGGGAGCAGCAGCAGTGCACAAGAGATGGAAATAGACCTCAGCTATGGGAGTAAATCAAGAGATGGAGGAGCCAGAAATCATTCAGGTTGAGGTTTATACATTTCTCAACATAAGACCCAAGCAGTCCTAGGATGTATGCAGTCCTTAATGTCAGATACAAGTACAAGTGAATGTGTAGCTGTGCAACAGAAAATATACGCAGCCTCCAATATCCAACAGAACCCTCAAGGAGTACCTACAATCCTTAGCACCCAATGTAAATACAGTTGAGCATATAACTGTAAAACCAACATAGGGGTCCTTAGAACAATGCCAAGGCATCAAAGTGTTGACTTAGTGATAGTGCTAATCACTACTGTCTGAAACAAACTGCCGTCTGCTGTCTGGCATTATAAGTTGACACAAGTGCCTTGCCTAGCACATGTCCTCAGTTTGGTGGTGCAGCAGTTACTGAATAGGTATCTATGGTTACAAGAACTTCTAAGACAGGCCAGAAGAGTTTGTAGCCATTTCAGGCAGTCCTACCCAGGCAGTGTTTGTCTGGGATAAATTCAGTGGGAATTCAACCTGTCTGCAAATCTGCTGATCTGTGATATGCCCACTAGGTGGTACTCAGCTTTGGCCATGCTGCCTCAGTAGCAGAGCATGGCATGAAGACAGGACCAGGGGAGTTGGGCTTCTTTTTCCCATGCCAATGAATGCTGATACAAGACATGTGCACTTTTATTGTTGCCATTTGAGGAGGCAACAAGAATGATGAGCCATGACAGAGTGCATCAACAACTCCATACCAGTTGTGTTCCTGGTGGAGCATACTGTACATTGCATGAGATCATGGTCAGGGCACTCCACTCAAAGCAGAACACCAGGAAAAAGAGGAGGACCTCTTTTCATCTCAGGGCCTGCTCTATTCAAACACTGTTTGGTTGTTATGGGGGGGCACTCAGGCTGAAGATGACACTAGGCAGTTTTCCAAGGGTGGATTTCCCAAATTTTAGGTGTAGAACATGAGTTGTGGGAGGTAGCACAAGCCAATGTCATCCTTAGCAACCATAAGGACTGGCATTGACTCCCTCATGCTCCAAAGCCTGCTAAAGGACCCTACGATTTGTGGCATCAGTGAGAGGGACCATTGCTGTTTGGCAACACTCCTTGATCTACTTCACTGGCAGAATGTTGTAGAGCACATCTCTAAGTGGGAGCAGAGGAAAAAACCTCTGGAGGATGCACTATGACAGAACCTGTGTCACTCATTTCCAAATATGTCAAAGCAGTGCAGTGTACAAACCATATATCAAAAATATACACATGAATATGTAATAACCAAAACCACTAAATAAATAAATAAAATATTATAAATCAATACATAAATAGTGCTTATTAAAGTGTCAAGTGTGATGATGTAACACAATCCTTCTAGTAACTGTACATAAGTATTATAATATATATGGACTTTATTTAATTTATTTTC